>NC_088926.1:29900000-30060000 GCF_038396675.1 Hydra vulgaris
TTAAAATTTATGATATTTATACAAAATTGAAAAAATTAGAATTAAAAAAACATTGAACTTAATTGATTTTTATTTAGACATTTTAAATGTCTAAATAAATAAGTCAAAGTGTAAATAAGTATCAAAGTGGCTGTATATATGTGGTATTTTGCTGATTTTGTTGTGGTTTATGGTTATTTGTGTTTATGGTAATTTGCTGGTTTATTAGTCAATATAAAGTTATTATTTATAATATTTTAGTTTAAAAAGCAAATTTGCGGAAATAATATTGAGTATAAACAAGACAATAAAATTATTCGATATAATTTTATCATATAGCTTTGAAAACAAACACTGTTTTGGAAGAGATAACTTAAAATATATAGCTTAAAATTAAAAATTATAAATAAAATAACGCTTCGTCACAGAAATGCAAAAAATCTCTATTAAAAACTATCAATATTGTTCAAAAAAACTTTTGTTTTCAATTTTTTCTGCAAAACATTTCATTTGAACAAACGCAAATAGTTTTACTTCAACTCCTTATAAAAAGTGGCATAAAAGCTACTTTTTATAAGGAATTCATTTAAAGATCTACTTAAGGTTGTCTACTAAAGGTTCTATTAAAAAATTATAAAGTATACTGTATTAGGGTGGGTCATACTATTTTTTTCTTCCGGATTGAAAACCCTGTATTCCAAAAACTTGTATTTATATATAATTTTACTAAAAAAAAGCATAGATTTAAAAATCCAAAATGATTAAGCTACCGGGAATCGTGATTTAGGATTCACCTCAATTTCCGGAAAATGTTTTTCAAGAATAGTGAATGTTTGCTTGTGGTTGTATATTTTTGTCGGCTTAAATTATTTTTTTTTTAATTTTTTTTTTATTATTATTATTAAAACGTTTATAATAGTTTCCGTTTATAATCATGTATCTATCATTTAGTTATTAATTTAATAAAAAAAGACTTTTTATTTTAAATTATAATTTTTTTAACAAAGTACATTTCTTTTATTTTTTTTCATTAAAATCAAATCTTTCTTTGATTGATTAGTAGACATCAATTGTCTTGATAAGTCCTGCCCTCTTATAAAACCATCTCTCTTTTTATGAGAATAAACTTTGCTTGCTGCTTCTGTTTGCTTGCTGCTGCCTGTTTAACTCGTCTTTCAATTGACTGCCCATGACAAGGCCGATTCGGAACATTCATAGGCTGAAATATTATCTGTTTTACTTCTTCTGTTGTCAGATCACAAGTAAGAATAGGCTCAAAGGAGATATTCCAGTTGATTAGCTGTATAAGCGTTGTTGCATCTGGTTTTATTTCTGGAGTTATTCTAGCTCTTACATTTTTATCACCAGTTTGAAGTTTTTAATCACCAGGACCTCTGATTTTTACAATTAACTCTATACCGTTATTTCTTTCCTCTACATTCTCCGAGCAGAGCATGGTCTGTATGATGGACTCAGATAAAGCATACCACGCTGAACGTCGAACTGTAGGCATAACAATTTCTAGTACTTCACTTGATTGATGTCTCAGAAGGCTAAGCTGGTAAAGAATATGTCTCGGTCCTTCAGTAAACCTGTGTTCGATTTTAGACCACATAGGCATGAAAACTCCAACAACTCAATTATTAATTTTAACTCAATTATTAATTTTAAGTTTTTTAAATTCTTGCCTTCTACCTCATGTTTTGAGACCCAAACTCTACAAATTCTGGTGGCAGTTGTAAACCATCTGGAATGATTAACTGGCCCAATTTCAAGTGAAGCTAAATCTGCGGGTATTTCTCCACTTCTAATAGCAGAGACTATTTTTTATCCATAAAACTGATGGGAGGATAAATTTTTTATTACTTCGTCCTTTAGAGTAATAAGCGGATATCCGACATCAATTTTTTCAAAGGATGGATTAAATTCCAGAGCAGTTGCGTCATTTAATAATTTTCCAATACTGCCTCTCCATTTGTTGCTGCTCAGAGTCTCTCCATCAAGAGTAGTTATCAGATTACGCAGAGGAAGTTCCTTTGTATGGAGCGCGCAAACCAGCCAGTTTAGCTTCTTCCTAATTTCACTTCCAGCCAAGGTATTGCTCTGCATGACCATCCTGTGTTAACACTAGTAGAATCATCACCAATTGCTTTTAAGCTTTTATCGGTACCATAATTTTTTAAAAATTCATATATATTCTGAGCAATTACTTCAGCGTGTTTCAAACGTTTTTGAGCCTTTTCAGGTGTGAAATGGAAAAGATATCTCCCTCCGGGCTCTTGACATACTATATAATGTTCCTCTTTGATTGTAGCAGAATAATATTTAGACGAACCTTCGACTACTAATTGAACTTTTGTATTATCAATTCTGCCATCAAAAAAAAAACGCAATCAATAATGCTAGACCTGCATTGAGTATCAAACTCTATAGAAAGAGATTGCATAATTTTTTCTTGAGCTCGTTTGACTTTGCTGTGATTAATAACTAATTTGGTATCATCTTCTTTAATTATTCCTGTACCCAACCAAGCTGCCGTTGCAATTGCAGCTGTTTCCTGTAACCCTGTACCATATCGTATGCTTGCTAAAGCTATGTTGGAAATACTTTGATAATTCCTTTGTCCTTGTAAAATTTCATGAACTTGATTCTGTTGACACATTAGATTGAGTTTAGCATTGCTGTTTGTTACGAAACATTCATTACTAAATAAATCCTCTGTTTCGCTCAATTCAAATTCAAACATTTCTTCCTAATTTCTAGTTGTTTGTTGCGGTTCTTAAGATGTTTTTTGTTTTAACTATAGATAAAGTAATTGAATTTTTATTAACTAATGCTTTGTAAAATACTGTAACTTAAATTTATATTTTATTTTTTTTAATATAAAATTTTATATGACAAGTAAATCTGCCTGGTTCAATTGTAAGTTGAAACAGGCAGATTTACTTGTAATATAAATAAAATTAATTTTACTTTAGAGATTTTTCTTTATTAACAAATTGCTAATTAAAAACATAACTAAATAAAAAAATCTTACTTCTTCCTTCAATCTTCTTTTTCCAGTTTTATGAAGCTTTTTGTTTTCTTTCAATTCAGCTAACCCGATTTGATGTGGACTGGTAATCCCTATTTTAGCTTTTTGCCCAAGTCTAAAAACTAACTCTTTCTTTGGAATCTTTTTCTTCTTTTCGCACGTGCAATTAATGTGAGCTTCATCGTTACTTTCTGACAAACAGTTTTTTTTTTGACAAGTAATAATTTGGCAATTACAATTCAGTATATCAAACAACTTGTCAAGGTTTGTCACAAATCTATCTTTATCCTTTACGCTTGCTTTTCCCCTAGCAACCAAGTTGGCTGCATTCCAATCATTCACCAATGTTGCAGTAATATAATGTTCAATATGTATTACAGGATGTTCAAATAAAGCATTGGCGTGGATCCATTTACTAATTAATTTTGAGTAAACATCGTTCATTAAAGATTTTATCGGATAATTTCTTTTATTTCTATTGTTTCTTTCTTGCAAAAAAAGACCAAATCTAAGAAGATCTCTTAACGTTAGTAACTCCAATACAAGAGTACCTATTCCAGAACCTATATATTCCGAAAGCTTTAATCCACTTCTTTTTCTAGTTCTTGAGGATATTGACTCTGCCATGATTAAATAGCAAAGCTCGTAATTTGCTAACTTTTTGCGTTAATACTTTTTTAATAATATTTTTTAACATATAACATATAAATTATTAGTTTGAAAATTTATAAATCAGCGACTTTATATAGTTTTGATATTACATAGAATTCAAAGTGAGTGGGTGTAAATAATTACTTGCGTTTAAAAATGCATGGATGCAAAACAGTATCTGTGGTTTGGGTCAAAGCTAATTGACCATAAATATGCAATTTCAAAACACACTTCCCGGTAGCTTAACCTAAATTTTTTTTGTTTTTTGGTTAAAATAGTTGAAATAAAATGTTAAAATAGTTGAACACAAGTTTTCTAAATACCGGGTATTTGTAAAAATGTTTTTTTTAAAAAATCATAAAGTATGACACACATTAATACTGTGTGCCTCTAGTATGAAATCATTCAAATATTTTCTTGTATTACAACCCAAAGCCAAATTCATCATCAGGTTAGATTCTATGTACTTTTCTAAACTAAATAATCCAATATAATGATTTTCTCATCTTTTATTTTTGCAACTAATTGGGACTGATCATTGGTATATTCGAGAATAATTGAATACACTACAAATGTTTGGTTTTAAAATTTATTTTTCTTTTGACTATGTAAAACTTATACACTCAATTCCTTTGAAAACAAACCTAAATTCTTTACTAATCCAAATTTTTTTACATCACCCAAATTGCCGAAACCAAATTTTTTTACTATATCTCTAAACAACCATACTTTAGGCGATATTTTTGTTACTTTTTGTAACTAATTACTAATGAAATGTGTAAATAAAAGAAAATATCTTATTAATTTGTGGTGTTATTTAGCCGTGTGTTTACGTTAAGTTGTCTAGCCTTTTTATAATCTTTTCTTTTTTAATTATTTTGGAGAGACATAGTAATGTCTGTAATGTGTGCTTACAAATATTTTATGCTATGCGCTTTTTTTCTGTGTTTTTTGCTGATAGAGTTTGTTAGGTCTGCTATAGCTATTTTATAATTCTTTATATTTTCTGTTATATTATTATCTGTCATATTCTACTAACAATAAAATGCAAATGATACTTTTGTAATTAAAAGTTGTGATTATTTTTCATTTCTTTTTTTAAGTGTTGGCCGGCTTTAGTTGACTTTCTTTTTATGGTACCTGCTGTGTGTAACAGATTTTAAAAAGAACTTAACGATGTTAATGTAGTCTTTTTTTGTCCTTAACTATACGCAATGATTTAATTACTAATACCCCGTATTACGAGTTGCTTACTACTAGTTCGATACTAATCTAACTATTTAATCTTTAATAAAATGTTTTTATATGCATTTTTATAGTTCATTAGTTAAAATGCGATCTTTGTGACCTCGTAGAAAGATATTATTGCGCCATTTTCACTTCCGCATTTTCACCTCCGTAGAAAGATATTTTGCGCCATTTTCACTTCCGCATTACAACAAAAACAAATTATAAATTATGTAACTCATGAATTTGGTAGGTCAGACAAATATTTCTATTAACAAATATTTCTATTATTCATTTAAGTAGCACCGGAATTGAAGCCGGTTGTTAGTAGGCCAACTTTAGTTAGTTAAGCCGCGCCGCCTATTAGTAGCCGGCGGAGCCGCGCCGCCTATTAACACTAACCAAATTTAACTTGCATATGAAAGTAAATTACATAAAAGTAATATTCTACCCTATGTAAATTAAATTTACAAACAAAATTTAATTTTTTAAGTAGGAGTTTTTTATTTTAAAAGTAATAACAAATCTTTATTAAAAATAAATTATATAAAATAATATTTAAATTACATAAGCTTACATTTTATATAATTTGTAAAGTAAAATAAAAGTAGTTTATAAAAAGTAAGTAAATTTTTTTATTTTACATTAACTTTTGGAATTTAGACAAAGCTGAAACAAGGCAGTTAGCAGAAGGCACAAATACGCACGAGAGACTCGGAAAGGGTAATTTATTTGAAACGAAAATGATTTTTTACAAGTTTTTTGCGCAAATGTTTTATCAGGGTTCCCACTCCTCCTTAAAAACCTTCAATATCTTTATTAAAAAAAAAAACAAATCCTTAAAAGTCCTTAAATAACCTTAAGGTAGCAGATCCCCTTAAAATAAAGTTGCTTAAATTGTTGTAATGGAGCATCAATTGCAATTAAATTCTATTTTATATCAAATAAATATTTTTATTATTATTTTGGAATTTTGAAAAAAAAAGTAACCAGGGAGTAGTAGACATTTAAGCAGCGATTTTGAAAAATTTTCAAACAAGATTATAAAAGTTTGATAAATGCCACTGACTCGAGTAACGTAAATCGAGGCGTTTTCCAGCCGGTCGACGTACACGGCAAATCCCATCGCTCCCAATGATGTTCAACTTCGATTCATCACTGAACAGGACAGTTCGCCATTTCTGCACATTCCAGTCAATATGAGATGTAGCAAACAGGATTCTTTTCTTCTGGTTTTTTAGTGAAATCAGCGGTTCCTTTGCAGGGCATCGAGATAACAATCCGGCTTCAACAGCACGTCGTCTGATTGTTCGGTCCGACACAGGCAGCCCTAATTGCTTTTGTATCACGACTGATGATATCCAGGGATCCTTCTTGACGGATCTGACGATCATAGAATCCTCTCTAGAAGTGGTGGAATGCGGTCTTCCACCTGTTATCTGCTGCCAACTTCCCCGTAGAACGATATTTGTAACATAGTCTTGATACGGTCCATTTTTTCACGCAATATTTATCACAAATACTTTTTTGTGACATTCCACTTACGTAATCGCCAATAATTTTCTTTCTTAGTTCCAATCCAAGACTGTCGGGAGCCATTTTTGCACTTGAAGTCATAAAATAATAAAAATAAATAATCACGCTTCTCAAGGGTTACCGTGTTACATTTACCTTGTGATGATACAATAATGCTCTGTGGAACACAACGTATTGATTGGATGTGGATTGTATTGATGTAATGAAACATTTGTTGTATTTCACTTCTTGTATTGATGTTTTTCGATAAAACACTTTGATAAAACTCACTTCGATAAACTGTCTTGATAATACTAACTGATTGACTTCCATATACTGACTGAATTACATGTCGATTTATATGTCTCTTATATAGTAAAATGAACCTGTGTGATCTTGTTTTGGAAGATTCTAGGTGCTTCTGGTTGCGTCTGGATGCTTCTGAATGTTTCTGGATATTTCTAAATTTTACTAGATGCGTCCACATGCTTCTTCTGGAAACTTCTGGAAGCTTCTGCATGCTTCTGGAAACTTCTGGATACTTCCTTTAATTTTTAAAAAACTTCCTTGACGTCGACACGGATCAGACCTAAGAAAACGAAACAAACCAAAAAAGTTGCACGTGTTTTGTCCGCTGCAAAATGGCACTTGTCAACGAAATTCTGCCTGTGTGCTGTCACCTGTCAGCTGATTGCTCATGTCATGGCATGCAATGACTCCAGACTCCTGAACTGTTTGCTGTGGTAGTATAGTTCGTTTTGTTTTTAAGACATGTAAAATTAGGAACACTTTTTAGCATTGTTCGATGTTGGTTGCAAATGTTTTTTCCAATAGTGTATGTAGGCTATTTTACTTAATTTTAATAATAAAAAATAGTGGAGTGTAATCTATTAGTAAAATCAGTGCTCCTAAACAATAGCAATTAAATTAATTAAATGTTTTCATTTTCAGAACCTTTTAACAGATATGGGAAGAAGCTATAAAAGTGGAGCAGCAAAAAGAAAGAAAAAAAACAAAAAAAAAACACATAAAGAAACATCGAAAACTTGATAGTCTAAATATTAATACGGTAATGAATATTATTATTATTAGTGCGCATAGTTAGGCATAGTTTCGCCTATTGTTCGTGTTGTTACTTACGGTTCTGTATTTTGTAAAATACACTATTTTTTAGTTTTTAAGTAGTTCTAGACTTTTTTTATGCGCGGTTATATTTTCCATGCGGTCTTTCGAGTAAGGTCAGCTAGCAAATTAGAGCTGATGTACTTTTATTCTCAAGAAGAATTGATGTTGTTCATTGTTTAAAATAAAAATTTAAATAATCGTTTGTTTGTTATTGGTTGTTTTTATTTTTCTAATTTTTATAGCTCGTTTTCATTTTTTAGAAGAAGTTAGATTATTTATAGATTAAGATTATTAGACTTCATTTCATAGATTAAGCATTATTACCGATTATTTATAGCATTACAGACTTATTAGATTCATCTTATGAATTAAGATTATTTTGTGTAGAAAGAATAATAAGAATAAAATTTTATATATGTATTAAATATGAAAAGTTAAGTAAAATAAGACTGTTGTTTGTGGTCATGTAAGTTTAGATACATAAGTTTGCGTTTATTTCAATCTATTTTATATTTCTCTATATCTATATTTATATTCTTAGGAAAAATAATAAGGAATAGAAAAATTAAGAAAAATTCTTCTGGAATTTGTCAAAAGAATGTTGTGTTATGCTTCATTTCAAGGTATCTGTATTTTTGTTTATTAGAAATTTTTAATTTTGTTCTTAAATGGTTTCATCTTTTTCGTTCCAATGTTGTGAAATGTAGTCTGCATTCTTTGTTACATTAAAAATAATTGATGCCAATAAATGTTGTTTTATAGTTGTTAAAGGTTTGCATATATGTTTATATTATGCTCAAAGTTAAAAAGCTTTTGATAAATACGTGTATGTGGTGATATATGTTATATAGTTGTTTTATAAATGTGTTTATGTAAATGTATTTTTTAATAGTATGAAATGTATTTTATCTAATGTGTACATGATTGTTAAATGAAGTGTTTTTATATGTTAAATAAAATTAAAAAAATATTAAGTTTTATAGTTAGTATAACTATAACACAAAATATATTTGAGATATAGATCTAGAGCAAGATTCGTCAACCTTACCAGCCAAGTGGTGTTACTGCTTTAGGTATAAGTGTAGTCTAGCCTTCAATATAACTATTCTGAAAATACATAACATCCTTGATAATTTTTTGTGCAATGTTGTTACCTTTGGCTTATCTTTATGTTAGTGTCTGTTGTTAAAAATGATTAATAGGTAGTTTCATTACTAAAACTCGCTGCTTTTGTTTCTTAATATAAATACTTTAGTATAATTTCTTCAAGCAGAAATATAAATTAGTGACTTTTATATGAAATAGCACAGTGAATATTATTATTATTAGTGCGCATAGTTATACCTACTGTGCGATATTAGTTACAATTCTGTATTCTGTAAAATACACTATTTCGTAGTTTTTTAGTAGTTTCCAGACTTTTCTTAACCAAGTGTCTTCTTAAAGAAGTCTTGACCTTTTATGGTTCGAGTTAAAATTGTTTAAGTTGGCATTAGGTAGATAATGTTTAGTAGCTTGAAATGATAGGTAATATAAAATCTTTTTTAATTTTATTAAGTAATTAGTTTATTGTAATCTTTTTTTATATTGTACTTTTAAATTTAAAGCTTCGTGTTATAGATGTTAATGTTGAAAATATAAGTTACTATAATTCTTAGATGGGGCCTACCGTTAAAAGATATTTATGGGTAGTTTCATGCTTTCACATGCTTTTAATAATTGGGGTAAAAGCCAAGACAACATTTTGTTATAAATAAAATTTATCTATAGTATTGTTAAAACCTTTGCTCTTTGCAAAAAAATGTTTCTGGCTTTTCAATAAATGTATAATAATTTCTCTTGCATGAATGAATTGTGGTTTAGGATATAAATGTGTTATTATATGTTTGTTTTTCTATATTTAATATAGCATTAATCATTTTCATACATTTTCATTTAAGTTTAATTGTTTATAATTTATTAAGATTTAGATTATTAGAAAATTCGTGTTGACAGAGTTGTTATTAATCATAATCGAGTTGTTGTACCAAGGAAATTGTAGAGATTTATTTATAAAATGTACTATATATGAAGGGCTCAGTGGAAAAAGTACTTAAGTGTATTTTGAGAGTTTTGAGAAAAAGTAGGTCAAAGTTTTTAAATTGAAGCTGAAATACCTTTTATTCATTTTACTTAACTGTAACATTTTTTTTTATATCCAGCACACACTGCTACATATCTAAACCAAGTTTTATACTTGTTTTGTAAAAAAATAATGGTTTTGTGATAAATAAGATGTTTTGCACTTAGGTACTTTTTGCCCTAAACTTTTATTTTCAACTTAATTTTTAAATTTACCAGCAATGTTTTGCACCAATAAATGTTTTTGTCAATCTATAATAGTTCCCTTCTCACACCCTGTTTATTTATAATTCAAGCAGCTGTTAATATGATGTTTAATTAATAGGTAGATAACATTGCTGTTGCCAGTGTTAAGTTCATCAGTGATCATCTGCCTATTAGTGTAGGTTACATAAGATGGAACAATCTACTGATACTTGTTATAGTTGCTATTTGAATAATACCTACTGGAAAATCATTTTATTAAAAGACTGCCTTTAAGGTAAACATCTAATGGCAAATAGTAATATTCTTTAACAATAAATACACTTTTTTGACAAGATTCTGTTTATGATTATGTCAAAATGTTTATTTCCATTCAAATTTATAACAAAAAAGTATAAACACAAAGTGAATTTACACTATTGGTCAACAAAAATAGGAAAACAAATGTGATGTGATAATTATTTACAATCTTGATGGTAACACTATTTACCATAATAATTATCTATACAATTTTAAATTAAATTAATGCCCTATTCAAAATCATCAGCTTGCTCATCCTCTTCTAGAGACATTTCTATAGGTTTGAGGGAAGTGTAAAAAGTTACACTCTCTGGAAGATGGACATGCGACAAAAGTGACATAATGTCATTAAATTTTGCTTTTTTTATTGGAAGAAAACCGTTGAATGCCAAAGGGCAATCTTTAATTGCCAATTTTAAAGTGCTCAGTGATTTTCCCCTTTTTAATAAATTTAAAGTGGAAGTGAGGGAGCCAGTAATTGAGCTTCTGCCTACAGGGTTCTTCAGCCTTTCAAATAAAATCCCTCTGAGACTGGCAATACCCTCTGGCGCTTTAATTACTTTATCCAGGCTAGATTTAAAATCTTTAACCCTTACAACAGGTCTACTGTCCATTTCCAAATTGTCAGTAAATGGATGTTCGACATACACAATTTTCAATGAACTATTAATGCTTGATTTGGCAATAAGACTTACCAGGTTAGAAGGCTTATGAAACTTATCTGTTTTTAATTTTTTTTTTTTTCAATCCTGCCAAAGTGTCTGTCACATGGCATTCTGCTGTGACCAGGAATAGGGTACTTAATAACAACTTCACTGAGTTTAGTATTGCATAAATTTTGCAAAAAAGCAACAATGTATCGGTTCTTGTTTTGTGAAAAACAATTATCTGTGAAAATGACCAGTTTCCTTATCGACTCTGGCAATTCATCTATATAGTGTTCCAGACATGAAAGAACCTCATTGGCTCCTTTGTGAGCAAAGTTTTCGGCATAAATGTACATCGAAGCATTTCCAGAGCAAACATCATGAATGCCAAGGTTTTGCACAGCCAGCTGTTTTTTGTAGTATTCCTGACCAATTCCAGTAACAGGCAGAAGCAGGTTCTTTTGAAAATCCATAGCTATGACTTGAGTATCATCAATAGAAAGAGCAAGATGCTTGTCCTCTCTTATCTGCTCGTAGAAGGCATCCCCTTTTCTTTTGTGAACTTCATGTTCAGTTCTCAGTTTTAACACCAAATCATTATTTATGTTGACAGTGGCAGATTTAATATCAGCATTAAATTTTTCACATGTGTCACACACATCTGTGCGTGGAAACCCAACACTAATATTAAATTCATAGTTGAAAATATCTCTGTAGATCCATTCTTTGGCGATAGTTTTCATGACTGGGTGTTGTTGCAAAAACAACCTAAGCCTCTCAGAAATGTCAAGGTCAGAGGTTAGGTAGATCCTTTTTCTATTGTCTGCTCGAGAATAGTGGCTTTCTCTTGCAGGAAATGAAGAAATATGTTGACGGATTGCTTGGCGAATCTCATCATTAAGTTTTTTGTGATGGCCATGCTTTCCTCTTAAGTCTTGTAGGGGTTCTTCAAAGTCAAGGACTTTTATTTTCAGGCGTGATTCCTTAATACCGTGCAGAGCACAAAAAGCATTTTTGCACACAGGTATAGGAGAGCCAGTTTCTTTTATTGTGTAGCTGTAGCTGCTACGGAATGTTTTGGGGACTGCCTGACTCTGTTTTCGCCTAATAGTGTTTTCTTCTTTTACAGAAATGCAACCCCTTAAATAAATGTTTTGTTTCTCATGTTCGGCAATCTCATTAAATACTTTTAAAATATTACTCTTTTCTCCATCGTTAAACTTCTCTAGGCATTTGCACCTGCAGTCCACATAGTGCTGGCTCCTTTAATCAACATCCTTTCCCACGTGGTTTTTGTGCGCATCGCCTGCAAATATAAAGTTTTCATTTTACATTAGGCTACAACATAAAATGAGTGAGGTGAAGAGGGCGTAATACTAATAGTATAGATAGGCTAATACTAAATCTAGTAACTAGATCTATAAACTATAAATTTAAAAAAAATCAAATTAAGATAGGGCCTACTATTTAAAAATAGAACTGAAAACTGTTTAATTCAAAAGAAATAAATAACTAAGGCTAATATACGTATTATTTAAAACAGACGAGATCTAGATTTTACATAATATTAATAATAAAGTCCTCAAATCGCCGAAATTCTGCAGTGATAACAGTAGTGTGTAAAGTCTGTACAGCATGGAAGCCGAAATTATAGATTCATGCCTCATGGCATGATTTAATGTAAAGTGATTATTTTTTTTAAATATAAGTTAGTATATATAGCTATCTTTAATTTCATTATTTTGATTACTCAATAAACAACATACCTGAAGCTTTGGCACGCTTTATTGCAGTCTTTGACCATTTATTTGATGTAGATTTTCTTTTTTTCCCAGTTTTGTTTTCACTTTTCTCAACTACGGTGTCAGCCTTTGTTGTTGAAAGTAATAGGAAGGGTGTGACTCTTTCGTGCATTCTTATTGGCTGGCAGTTATTTTGTGATTGGTTGGTAACAGTTAAGAACTTTTTTCCCTAAAGATCAGCACTTAAGAACTTTTTCTTCAAAATTTTACCAAAACAGCTGATGTACAGTATAGTATGTACAGTATAGTATATAATATGTACAGTAGCTGATGTATAGTATTCGATTTAAGCTACTTCGGTACTTTTTCCATGGCCCAAATTTAAATGGATGGTTTAGGGGAGGTAATCAAATAATATACCGGTCTTTACTCATTTTTGAAAAAATGTAACTTAAGTACTTTTTCCACTGAGCCCTTCATATGTTAAAAAGAAAGTTTTGGATTACATATGTTTTCACTAATAAATAGTTCAATATATATATATATATATATATATATATATATATATATATATATCCTTGGAGTTGCAGCAGCATCATAGTGTGTTGGAGGGGGGGGGAGGATTTACAAACCCACGTTAATAACCTGTTTTGTACATAACGCATTTATAAGTTTTATTATGCGTTTTGCTCAATGTTTTCTCCCAACACATGAACTATGACGCTGTCTGCGACTCCAAGGATATATGTATGTATATATATGAATGTATGTATATATATATATATATATATATATATATCTATATATATATATATATATATATATATATATATATTTATATATATATATATACATATATATGTGTATATATATATATATATATATATATATATATATATATATAATATATATATATATATATATATATATATATATATATATATATATATATATGTATATATATATATATATATATATATATATATATATATATATATATATATATATATATATATATATATATATATATGTATATGTATATATTTTATTAGAAACACTTAACTGTTTCTAATAAAAAAGGTATTTGTTTGTTTCTAAATTTGTTTTATTAAAAACAAAATAAATTTTAACTTTTTTTGCAACCATATTAGTCTTTGCTAACATGGTTGCAGGTTTTTCTCAACTTTAATTAAATAAACTTAAGAAAAAGTAATACAGGTGTATTACTTTTGATGATGGCAAATTAATTTTATTTTGCATTTATTTGGTTTCTTTATTTTATAATTTTTCGAATAAGATTTTTTTAGTTATTTATTAAGTTTTTTTATTTTATTGTTAACGTTAGAGTAAATTTAGAGTAAAGAAATAATTAGTGTTGCTTTGATAAATATGTTTAATGATAATGATGACATTGAAATAGATGATAGGCTAGATGCAATTATGTATTTACAAGACAATGTAAGTGCTATAAGGCGTGTTAAAAATAATCGTAGACCAAATGAAAGAAATTAGGCGAGATGAAATTAATCATTTACAAAATAAAAGAAATAGGCTTGATCGAGATAATGATTTTCGTAGCCAAAATGAAAGAATTAGGCTCGATTGAGATAATTTTAATCGTCGCCAAAATGAAAAAATAGGCTAAATCGAGGTGAAATTAATCATCGCCTAAATGAAAGAAGATCTGTTGGACAATAACGAATGTATTCTATAGCAAGAAGTAATGCTATTCCAGATTATAATTATTTAGGAGAAATAATCAAATTTGTCAACACTGTGGTGCTGAGAAATTTCCAGATGAAACACATTTTCTATGTTGCCATAATGGTAAGGTAGCTTTACTTCCACTTTCACCATTTACACAAGTTTTACAGGATTTATTTACAGGGAATTATGTAGATCGTAATGCTAATGTTAATTTTTTAAAACATATTCGAAACTATAATACCTGTCTTTCTTTCGCTTCTTTTAAAGCAACTCTAGTTCAACCAATAAATCATGGACCTCCATGTTTTAAAATATATGTGGCCAAATTTATCATTGTGTAGGTAATCTTAGGCCAAATCAAGATATTCACCAATATATTCTCAACTATCTATATATATATATGATCCACTTGCAGCAGTAAATTTTAGAATGCAACAACGTGGTAACTAACCCTGATGGTAATGATCTTTGTTTACGTGATTTAATGTTTCAATTGCAAACTATAATTACTGAGCAAAGTCCATTTGTTCTTGCATTTAAAAATATGGTTGAAGTAGAAGATGAAGAAATTTGTCAAGCGGCTATAGAAGGCTTATAGCGGCTTATAGAAAGAAACTATTTTAGCAATATGCTGTACATGCATATGTAAAAGTTAAAGGCAAGCGTCTTGCTTTTATCAGAAAATATCAAAATAAACTGAGAAGCAAGCATCATCTTACGTAGGAAGTCATAGAGCTTTAAAAGAAAATTTTGAAGATGCTATGGCAATTATTAAAAAGTATGGTAAACCAGATCATTTTATTTCTTTTACTTGCATCCCAAAATGGCGTGAAATAACAGAAAATTTATATCCAGGTCAGAATGCAAATGATAGACCTGATTTGGTCACTCGAGTATTTAAACTCAAGTTAAATAACCTCCTCAATGATATATTCAAACATGGTGTATTAGGCAAAGTTGTAACGCATGTTCAGGTTATTGAGTTTCAAAAGCTTGGTTTGCCGCATGCCCACATTTTACTTCATTTAGCCAATGATGGTAAACTTGAAACAGCACAGGATATCAATTATATAATATGTGCAGATATTCCAGATCTGGTTGTTAATCGTGAACTTTATGATATTATTAAAACTTGCATGATTCACGGCCCATGTGGGATACTGAATCCTAATTCTCCCTGCATTAAAGATGGAGTGTGAAGCAGAAATTATCCTAAAGAATTTAATGCCAACGCAATAGCTATTCACAATGGTTATCCACAATTTAGGCGTCGTGCTGATGGGTTGATTATCAATATCAAAAGCAAAAATGTAGATAACTGTTGGGTGGTACCTTACAATCCTTTGTTATCTAAGAAATATCAGGCCCACATTAATGTTGAAGCTTGCATGTCTGTAAAGGCTGTTAAATATTTGTACAAATACATATGCAAAGGGCATGATTGTGCGAATGTTTTGATAAATGAACAGGTTAAACACAATAAAGTAAATACTTTTTTAGATTGTCGTTATGTTAATGCACCTGAGGCACTGTGGCGAATATTTAAGTATCCTATAAGTCATATGTCACACACTACTATCCGTCTTAAAGTTCATCTTTCTGAGAATCAGATTGTGTATTTTAGAGAAGGAGAAGAACAAGTGGCTTTAGATCGTGCTGCCCAACGCGATACACACCTTACGGCATGGTTTAAATTAAATTCTGAAAATAAAGGAACGCATTGCTATTCATATGTAGACATTCCATACCACTTTGTATTTAATGATAAACATTGTAAATGGAAGGTTAGACAAAGAGGTGGAAATAAGGTGATAGTAAGAATATATAAAGCTAGTCCAACAGGAGAATTAATTTTTCTTCGCTTGTTACTTTTGCAGGCAAAAGGAGCAACATCTTGGGTGGATGTGCATACTGTTAATGGAATAGTTCTTGAAACCTTTCGTGAAGCATGTGTTTTAAAAGGTTTGTTGCTAGATGACACTGAATGGCAGAATACTCTTGCTGAGGCAGTTTTAACGCGAATGCCTACGCAAATTAGACAGCTGTTTTCAGTTATTTTAACCTTTCGTGAACCTGACGACCCTTTGCATCTTTGGAATACATACAAAGCTTTTATGATGGAGGAATTCATTTATCGCCAAATTCCATTTATATTAGCTGAACAAGCTACTCTTCGTCAAATCGAAAAGATTTCTAATCAAATTGGTAAAACGCAATTTGATTATAAATTGCCTGTTGTTGATGAATTCATAGATTTTAATCTAGAAAATTTAAATGATAATGTTAAGCAATCAATTGACGAAGCTATTAAAATGAGAACGCTTCTTAATGTCAATCAATTAAATGTTAGTAATGCTGTCCTTGCTGCATTGAACAAGCAACCAAGTGAAGAAAATCAACATTCCAGATTGTTTTTCATGGATGGACCAGCTGGTAGTGGAAAAACGTTTATGTATAACTATTTGGTTGCTGAAACCATTAGTTGGGGTTTTAATTCTGCTACAGCTGCATGGACTGGCATAGCAGCAACTCTTCTTACAAATGGATCTACATTGCATGGTTTATTTAAACTTCCTGTCCCAATATTGGATAACAGCACATGTAATGTAACCCCTAACTCTATACATGGAGATTTTTTAAAACAAGTTAATTGTTTTTGCTTGATGAAACATCCATGATACCTAAACATGCCTTAAATGCAATTGATAGATTGTTAAAAGATGTTTGCAACAACAACTTTCCGTTGAGGGGAAAAGTCATTCTTTTTGGTGGTGACTTCAGGCAAATACTGCCTGTTGTGAAAAGAGGACAACCAGCTGAAATTGTAGAATCATTTATAAAATGTTCCTTACAGTGACGATGGGTGCAGAAATTTACATTAACTGAAAATATGAGAGTATATGATGGGGAAAGTGAATTTTCGCAATGGCTATTAAAACTTGGTAGTTGAACAATGCCTGAAAATGAAGAGGGTCCTTTTAAAGGATGCATAGAAATACCCTATCAGTGCATTATTAGAGAAAATATCTCTATTGTTGATAAGATTTTTGGAGATGCTGAGCAAAATGTTTATCCTAAACGTGTCATTTTAACACCCACTAATGTGGATTCATTATCAATTAATGAAGAAGTGCTTGAATGTCTACCGGGTGAAGTCAAAATTTATTTAAGTGCTGATCAAATTA
This sequence comes from Hydra vulgaris, assembly GCF_038396675.1. Classification (NCBI taxonomy): domain Eukaryota; kingdom Metazoa; phylum Cnidaria; class Hydrozoa; order Anthoathecata; family Hydridae; genus Hydra; species Hydra vulgaris. Next base: position 29,917,438 of record NC_088926.1, read on the forward strand.
AGATTGATGACATTAATGAAAGAAATAACTTTCCTGTTGAGTTTTTGAACAGCTTAACTCCTTCAGGCATGCCTCCTCATTGTTTAAAATTGAAAATTGGTTGTGTAATTATGCTACTTAGAAATTTAGATCTCAAAGCTCGGCTATGCAATGGCACTCAAATGAAAGTTTGTGCTCTTCAATATAATTATATTGATGCAGAGGTTTTGACAGGTGTTTCCGGTGGTAAACGGGTATTTGTTCCTCGAATTCAGTTGGCTCCATCAGATTCTAACTTACTTCTTGTTCTGAAACGTCGTCAGTTTCCTGTCAGATTGGCATATTCAATGACAATTAATAAAAGTCAAGGTCAAACATTTGACTGAGTTGGTGTATATCTAAAAAAACCGTGTTTATCTCATGGGCAACTATATATTGCATGTTCGAGAACTAGAGCATTTAATAGTTTGTTTTTCAAAATTGATAAACATACCATTTTTCACCGACCATATCTTAATATGGTCGGTGAAAAATGTTACACAAATAATGCTATATTTTCTAATGTTCTTAATTTATAGTCTAGGTTTTTTCACATTTCTAAATGTTCATATCTTGCAAGCACGAGCTGTATAATGTATGTAATGACTTTTAGTTATTAATTATACTTTAATATATCAATTGTATTTTTTATTTATCATTTGTCCTTTTTTTTGTTTAAACATTTGTTCCAAAATTCCATATGAAATTCCAAATGTTGCATTAACAAAATATCATAAATTTTGAATTATTTAATAAATGGTTTTCAAAAATGTTTTATTTACAAATATAGGGTAAAACCACCAATTCCTGGCCACTTAATTTTCATCTGCGTTGTATATTACCACGAATGGCTCAGGTTCATGAAAAATTATTTCTAAACTCTTAAAAAACTTCTTGAGGTACAACTTATGACAAGTTTGGTAATTTTTGTTGATAAATTAACTAGATTTAGCACAAATACAACAAGGCGTAAAAAACACCATTTCATGGCCGGAGATCCAAAACATGGCCAATACGAACTTATTCCTGGCCATCACGTTTTACGAAGTAAAAGTATTGACAATATTTTTAAATTTAAATAAAAAAGAAAACAAATTTATTGTCTCGAGTTTAATTAAGTAAGTTCTACATAAATTTTTACTCTCGCAAATTTAATTCTTTTTTTAATAGCTAAACAAACAATGGATTTTGAAACGCTTCGCAACACTTTAATGTTTTTAAATTAGCAGATGTCTTAAAAAAACAAATATTAACTTGATATATTTATGTGATTACTACTTATGTTTCAGCATGAAAATAATAAAATAGAATAAATAATGTAGATAATAAAAAATCGATTCAACTTTAAAATTAAAACTTAAATTTTTATTCTACCTACATTTATATTATAACTAGATCTTATTCATGGCCAAGAATAGGTTGACATGTGGCCATGATTAGGTCATTATTTATGGGTAACAAAAACTAAAAAAGTGACAACTTAAACACAGCCAAACGAAGTAATTTTTATTTCAAATCAAAGTAAAATGTTTTTATTACTAGAATAAACCATTGCAATTGAGTTAAATTTTATTATTGTTATTAAACAAGATAAATCAGCGAGACGTTTTTTCGCATTTTTGTTTTCACTTTCGGAATATTTTCCACAATATAAACAAAGTTAGTAAAATTTTAAATCTCAAATAAATAACGTAGCGTTGATCTTATGTAAAGGACTGAGGTTCCAAACTTAAAAGTTAGATTAAATTTTCATTTTCAAAATTTTGGAAAGCCACCAACTCAATATTTAAGACAATAAAGTTCATTGAAAAGTGGCCAGGAATTGGTACTGGCCAGGTATAGGTGGTTTTACCCTACTTGAATTTTAAATGATTATTGTTTTAATATTAAACATTTAATTTTTTTTATAAAAAAATATAAAAAATGTAACCAGTTTTTGTTATTTTGCCTACTGTTATAACTGTTTTTAAAAAGTTGCTAGTGTTATAATTCATAGCCAAATGTGTAGAGCTAGGTCGTAAAACTAGCCAAGCAAGTATGTGTAGTGCTAGGCTGTTAAACTAGCCAAGCAAGTGTCTTGCAGTTGCAGTGTGTGTAGAGCTAGACCGTTAAACTAGCCAAGCAAGTGACTTGCAGTGTGTGTAGAGCTAGACTGTTATGCTAGCCGCCTATTCTTTATAACTAAAAATCTATTTAAAAAGAAAAAAAAAAGTAGCGATCAGCAAAATTGCAAACTTTGCCAGCCAAGACCATTAATTAGCAGAGATGTGAGACAGCATTTAGTGCCAAAAGGTGTTTGGATCGTTTATAAGTTACGTAACGCAAACTTATACAATAAAATAAAAAAGTTCAAAAGTTTTACCTCGCAGGGTTTTAATATTTAGATAAATTAGCGCATTAAGTTTAATGAAAATTGACGCGTAAAAGAGCTAAATAACTCCAACTTCTGTTTTTAGATATACTTTGCGTTGCGTAATTTATGGACGATATATACGATATTTAATTTCTGTTGTCTAACCTTTTATAGCTATACATATATATATATATATAAAACACATGCCTGTTAATATTTTGTGTAATTTCATCCTACAAATATCTTAAGCTATTTGCTATTGCTTTGCGTAATTGTTGTGATGTTATTGTTGTAATCTTTTGTGTTGATAGACAGCTTGGCTTACCTTCCCGTGGTGTCTATCGTTAAAAATGATTACAGGTAGTTTCTCTAAATGCTTTTAATTATTCAATAAAAGCCAATATAGCATTTGATATTACTATAGTACAATTGTTTGTATCTCATTATTTTTATCTTTAGTGTTATTAATATTTTAGCTCTTTGAATGAGATTAAACGAGTTGGCTTTTCATTAAAGATAAAAATATTATTGGTTTCAAAAATGAACACCAAAGCCAAAGTGCTTACAAAATTAAGTAGTTTTTAAAAATCTTTCTATTTTGTTCTTTTTTTAATTTATTATTATTTTTTTTTTTTTTAATTTTACTTTTTACTTATTTTTCTATAACTTCCTACTAGCATGGAATCACGTAGCTTTTTTAATGTTTAATCATCTTCCCTACCGATAATAATTGTTTACGGTATTTTTTTTTTTTAAATTACTAAATAAGACTTTGATGATCTATGCATGTAATTCAAGACATATTTTAACAAAACAATTTTGTGATTTGCGCATTTAATGTTCAAATGTTGCGGAATAAACGGTTAACTGTATCTTTAATGAAGCTTACAGTTTTGTTTAACTAAGAAGCCAAGAAAAATAAAAGTAAGCACAACTAAAAATGTATTAATAAATTTATATTTCATTAGAGAAAACAAATAAAAAATAAATTATTAATAATTTATTTACTAAAAACCCGTATTACGGGTTGCCTACTGCTAGTTTTTTATTAAAAGCAGAATGTCATGGTAATTCACCCACTTTAGCTAATCTAGCAAACTGTGGAATAAGTAAAAAGGAAAAAATATTGGACTTTGTAGAGGACTCAATTAATGAAACTCAAACTTTAAACTAGCAATCGGAACTCAATAAGGAGTGAGTATGTTTCCCTTTCGATTTGCCATTGAATAAAAAAAGTAATCCAGGACTTTGAGAAATTTTTTCAGCTGAGGATATACAATTTTGGATAGAGAACGGTCCGTTAAAATGTCAAAATACAGATTATGACTTTAAATCCTCTAAAACGATGTATCAAGATCGCGATCGATATTGCTCAAAAAACTTGCTAATGGGGAAAAAAGTAAATGGTGAAACGTTTAATAGAGAATGTTTCATATATTCCCCAGCATTAGGTTGTGTATTCTGTTTTGTCTGCAAGCTTTTTGAACCCTCAAAATGTGCTTTAGCTTCAACAGGATATAGAGATTGGAAAAATTCAGGGGCATCAATTCAGGGGCATGAACACTCATCAGACCACAGAAAAGTTTCATTAGCATACTTAATACATAAGAAAAACATAAGAAAAAATAACAAGGTTTACATACATAAGAAAAAATAACAATGTTTTTTTAAATGATCAACTTCTTAACGAAATTCGCAATAAAAAAAAACAACTGGAGAGAGGTTGTAAGAAAAGTTATACCTTTAATCTTCACATTGATCGAAAGAAACTTAGCTTTTAGAGATTCAAATGAAAAATTTGGGTCTGAGAGCAACGGGAATTTTATTGGTCTGCTTGAGTTGATCCTTTATTGAGTTTGATCCTTTATTGGTCAAACACATAAAAAAATTATGGTGACAGTGATTATGGAAAAATAAACTACCTCTCAAAGAATACATGTAATGAACTAACTGTATTGATGGCAAGAAAAGTTTTGCAATCAATCAGCGACGATGTTTTAAAATCTAAGTATTATAGATTACCAATAGATTCAACACCTGATGCGAGTCACAAAGATCAACTATGTGTGATCTTGAGGTACATTGATCAAATTTCTAGTGAGCCTATTGAAAGATTTGTCATCTTCATTCACATCGATATTCACACAAGGGAAAATTTTGCAAATGTAAACGTGGACTTTTTTAACGTAAAATTGAACTTGGAAATCAGCAACTGCAGAAGCCAGTCTTATGATAACTCAAGCAGTATGACTGGAAAATATAAAGGAATGAAAACTAGAATTTTGGAGTTCAATAAGCTCGCAAAATTCTTACCATGTTCAGGTCATTCTCTTAACTTGGCAGGAGAGGCTGCTGTAGATTGCTGCATCGAGGCAATCAATTTTTTTGGTTTTGTTCAAGAACTGTACAATTTTTTTTCTGCTTCTACAAAGTTGTGGCGTGTTTTGGAACAGTTTGCAAGTAGTTCATTGAAATCACTATCGAATACTCGGTGGAGCACACATGCTGACTCGGTCAAAACCATTCACCAGAACTACAATAAATTAATGAAAGGATTGACCAAAATCAATGAGTGTGAAAGTTTTGAAAGTTAAAAAAACAGCTGCAGCTGGAAATTTACTATCGAAAATGGAAACTTTTGAATTTGCTTTACAAACAATAAAATGTGATCAAATTTTGCAACGAATGAATGCTGTTTCCAAATCATTGCAAAGTGCAACTATTACTCTAGATACATGAGCTGAACTTTATTCATCTCTTGGAGATTATCTTCTTGGATTAACTAACACATTTGATTTAATAGAACAAGATGCAAAACTACTGTTACCAGAAATAGATTATTTACAAAAGAGACACCGTAGTAGTAAAGCGCTACTAGGTGAAAACTGATCAGAAGAACCTTAATTAAGTCCACGTGAAGAGTTTAAGACAAACATTTTTTTAAAAACTATCAAAAATCTTACTACAAATTTAAAAGAAATAGCTCAATGCTATCAGGAACTGAATGTAAAATTTGTATTTTTAATAGACACGAGATTCAACAAAGATAAGCTGAAGACATGCGTTATTCGTCTGGTAGAAGACTACACGGAAGATATTGATGATAATTTATATGCAGAAATTGAACATCTACATCTGTATTTGAAAGAACATTTTAATGCTCAAGTTCCTGAATTGTCCCATTTGTTTTTATACAAACTTATAAAGGAAAAACAAATGGAGGCTACATTTCTAAATACTGAAATCATTCTTAGGGTTTTCAAATGTTTCATGATATCCAAATGCTCTGGAGAAAGGTCATTTTCAAAATTAAAATTAACAAAAAATGATTTGCAATCAACTATGTCACAAAAAATGTTAAACAAATTTGCATTATTATCAAGTAACGCAGATAAAATGAAGTCAACTATTATAGACTCATTGATTAAAGATTTTGTTAATGAAAAAGATTATGTAGATTTAAAAAAATTATTTTTAAAATATATTAAAAAAATATATATACTTAAAAAATTGAAATAAAACTAAGATTATATTTTTATAAACTAACATATTACTTCTAAATATATGGGGCCGCAGGCTTTTTTTTGGCCTAGGGCCCCTAAAACTGTAAATCCGGCTCTGCCAGTAACATTACTATTGCTTAAGCTGAATAATAAAAAAATGTATAAAAATCATACAAATTGTGATCTTTTTTAATATAAGAATTATTTAAGTAAGTGATCAACAAATTACTGGCTGTAATTTGTTGATCACTTTTGTGTCAACAAATAACAGTCAGTTTTCCATGTTAAATACATAAATGATATATCTAATATAAAATAAATCCAATATAAAATAAATTAAAAAGTAAAAACTTACTCAAATCAGGACCAGTTATACTGTGTGAAGTGACTAAAAAACACTTCAGTTCTTTCCGATTGCACTAAAAAATAGCTTTCAGCTCTTTCCAATGGGACTAAAAAATAGAACAAAACTTGCTTAGCTAAGTTGCCTAGTTCTTAAGAATCTGAAAACAAATAAGTAATAAACCAAGAACAAACAAACATTTATTTATTAAAACTACTATGTTTAAACAAATTAAATTGAACAAAGAACAACATCAATTCTCCTTAACGGCTAAAAAAAAACTTTCAGCTCAAATTTGCTTGCAGACCTTGCTTGTAAAACCGTGTGAATAAGAAATACATTTGGAAAAGCCTATAAACAACTTAAAAATGACATATGTAACATTGAAGTTTAGACGTCAACTGGACTAACTATTAGTAGATGTGTTTAAAAAATTCATACAAATTTACAATACTTTGTTCTTCTATATCGCATAAATCCATCATATGATAAATATGAAATAAAAAAATGTAACGAATTAGTAAACACAAAGAAAAAGACATCATATATGAATCGAAAATCAATGCATTGATAGATTATTGCCAATAGCAATAAGGGCATAGAAGTAGTTGTTTAAGGAAGTGCTAAAAATAATACCATATAAGCTATACCTACATTTATAGACTCAGTCATTCTGAAACAAAAAATGCATACATATAAATTATTATATAATAACACATATATATATATATATATATATATATATATATATATATATATATATATATATATATATATATATACATATATATATATATATATATATATATGCATATATATATATATATATATATATATATATATATATATATATATATATATATATATATATGTATATATATATATATATATATATATATATATATATATATATATATATATTAGTAGAAAATCACTTAACAAAAGTTTTTTTTCGTTTTACACTGTGTTTCATCAACAAAGATTCATCAGAAAATCTGATGAATCTTTGTTGATGAAACACAGTGTAAAATAAAAAAAAACTTTTGTTAAGTGATTTTCTACTAATATATAATCGCTCTGTTCTTTTAAGAACATTGATCACTCTTGTGAAGAATACATCTTAAAGTTGTTTAAATACATATGTATATATATATATATATATATATATATATATATATATATATATATATATATATATATATATATATATATATATATACAGAAAATATATATATATATATATATATACAGAAAATATATATATATATATATATATATATATATATATATATATATATACAGAAAATATATATATATATATATATATATATATATATATATATACAGAAAATATATATATATATATATATATATATATATATATATATATATATATATATATATATATATACAGAAAATATATATATATATATATATATATATATATATATATATATATATATATATATATAATCAATCAAATCAAATCAATATATTTTCGCTTTAATAATAACTGCATATATTTACAATCGTGCGGGACATTTACAAACAGTTATAAACTGATTTAATTTAATTTAATTTAAAAACTTTATTTTTTGTTGATGGTTACAATAGTTTTAACAAGAATAAACTAATTAAAATCAACACATTTAACAATATAGACAATACACACTCACATTAAAATAGTTAAAAACAATAAATAATAAATAAATTAAAAAAAAAATAATAATAATAAATTGACTATATATATGTCCACATATATATATAGACAATTTCGATTAATCTTTAAAAAGGTATTTAAAAACAAAAAACAAACTACAATTTACAAAATTATAATATAATTTACAAATAACTTTTAAATTATTCAAATTCAAATTCAAATTACAACCGTTTCATTACAGAAAAATGAGTAAATATTGTATTATAATTTCAGGATAAATGAAAATAGTAATTAAAAACGACAGATTTTACAAGAACAAATTTTACAATTTTTGCATACCTTTTTGCATGCATTTAATGACGTGTAAAGACCTATGATGGTATAAATTATAGCATAATAATAATGATAATAATAATAAGTAATAATAATAACAATAATAGTAATAAATAGTAATAATAATATTAAATCCAGTAATATAAAAAAGTATAATCTATATATATATATTTTACTATATACAGATATATATTTACTATATATTTATCTATATATATAATAGTGATAACCATTAATAATAATGCAAAATAAAAAGTATAAAAATCATAATAATATCAATAACAAAAACTATAACAGGTAAAAAGAGGGAAAGAAAATGGAAAGAAGTTTAACGACTTGGAAAGAAAAGTCAAAAAAGGAGAAGTCGTAGGAGAGTTTTGTTATGTACCAGAATTTTTTAAGCATAGTATTTTATAAGGAAATAGAAATATTGAATATGCAATAAAGTATAATAAAAATAATTAAAAAAAAAAAATTGTTATAAAGAATTAAGCAGGGCGATTGCATAGAAAATAGTTTATTGTTTATTTATTACATGTTACATGGTTTAGTAACAATGCCACAAATTTTAGAGCCATATAAACTTTACAGGATGAAGAAAATGAGGGTATTTGGTTGTGACTAAATGAACATTTATATATTTTTATGCTTTGTTTTTATTGGGTTTTATATTTTTATTTTTTGGGTTTTATATTTTTATTTTATTTTTATGAGTTTTATATTTTTATTTCTATTTTTTGGTTTTATATTTTTATTTTTATTTTTTATTTTTATTTATGAGTTTTATACTTTTAGTATATTAAAAATTTAGTTATAGAGAATAGCTTGGGGTGATTGCATAACTGATAGTTCATTGATTATTTTTATTGAGGATAAACTTTTTTACATGGGTTATGAAGGCATTTCTATTTGTCATTTTGGAGAAAATGTTTTTAGTTTCAACAGGAAGAGAGTTCCAACTGTGAATTGATTGATACTTGATTGACTTTATACCATACTTATGTGTTTGTTTAAAAGGCATAGAGAAAATACATTAAGAAACAGACCTAAGTTTATAACTATGAATATCATTTGTGAATTTAAAGTAGCTTGTGAAACAGCTGGGCGTATTATTGTGGACAATGTCCCATACAAGAACACAGTTTGATAAGTAAATAAGTTCGTCAAGCTTTAAAATTTTAGAAAGATTATATAGTATGTCAGAACTAAAACTGTTAGGTTAAAAGTGAATTATTCTTAAAGATTTATTCTGGAGATTTATAAGGTTTATTTTATAAATGGATAAACTTTGTCCCCATATCTGACAGCCATAGCGTAGATGGGAGTTAAAAATAGCATGTCAAATATTCACAAGGGTTTTGTAGTTCACAAAATGACTTATTTTGGTAAGCATTCCATTTGCTCGACTTAGTTTGTTTGATATGGATTTAATTTGTTGAATGAACAAAAGATTTTCATCTAATATTATGCCCAGATTTTATATTTTATCTACAATATTTAGTTTTTGACCACTAATTCTAAAATTAAGTTTTTTGGTAATATTTTTGCCTTGAGGTTTAAATAGAAGTTATTCAGTTTTTTTGACATTCAAAGATATTTTGTTTGATCGCAACCATTGAACCAGTGATGTCAGGTCATAATTTAGGTACTTATTTAGCTTTTTTAAAGACTTATCTACAATCAGAAGGTTAGTGTCATCAGCAAAATGGTACACCTTTGAGTATTTAATACAAGTGGGTAAATCATTTATGTAGTTAAGGAAAAGAAGGGGACCCAGAGTTGAACCCTGAGGAACACCTATAGATGTAAACTTAGTAGTGGATGAGATATTACCAATAGTAACACTTTGTGGACGATGATTTAGATATGACTTAAACCAGTTCAGAGCAATTCCCCTTACACCATAATGATACAGCTTTGATAATAGAATTTTATGGTTGACAGTATCAAAAGCTTTTTGCAGATCAACAAATACTCCACCATCAAATTGTTTTTGATCCAAAGCCTCGCGTATGGTTTCAGTTATATCTATGAGTGCTTGGTTAGTAGAGTGCTTCTTTCGGAATCCAAATTGCAGACTATATAAGCTATCTGATAGATTTAAAAAACTAAGTAGCCTGTTATACATAAGCTTTGCAATTAGTTTATCTACATTTGAGAGTAAGGATATAGGCCGATAGTTAAAAAGATCTTGTTTACAGCTGCTTTTAAAAGTTGAAACAACTTCTGCAACTTTAAATAAGTCAGGGAATATCCCTGATTGAAAAGATTGATTTACTATTATACTTAAGGGGAAGCTCAATTCTTGAGATGCTAAGGTCATTATTTTTGAAGGAATGCTATTGGGTCCGGTGCTTTTTTTTGGATTCAAGAGAGAGATATAGACATTTACTTCTTGAGAAGTAACTGGAGATATAAAAAAAGTATCAGGATATTGGTTTTTTAGATAGTGGCTGAAGTGAAATCTAGGAGGTTTAATTTCTTTAGCAAAATTATCTGCAATTGAAGAGAAGTAACCATTAAATGTGTTTGCTATTGTTTTCTTGTTTGTTATAGTTTTATTATTAATATTTAAACTATCTATATTATTGTTGTTCTTTGATTTAATATAAATTATACTCCTTATTTCATCCCAGGTGTTTTTAAGGTTATTTAGATTTTCATTAAAGTAGGTTGAACAATATGTTTTTTTTGAGTATCGCAGTAGGTTACTAATTTAATTTCTATAATATTCGAATTTTTGAAAGTATTTTAATTCTCATTTTTACATTTTATAAACTTCTTGTGCAACTTATTTTTAATTTGTATTGAAGTAATGATTCCATTAGTAATCCATGGCTTTGATAAAGATTCATTAGCTTTTTGGTAGATATTTTGAAAGGGGCATGATTATCAAGTAATCTTTAAAGTGCATCAAAAAACTTAGAAGTAGAGTGATTAGCACAATAGTTCCCTTATTGGTTTATTGAAAGCCAATCAGTTTCTTTAAGGTCTTTAAAAAAACTTTTTTCATCAAAATTTTTAAAACATCTTCGATATAGTTTGGGATGAGACTGTTTTAAGTTCTTGCATGGAAAGGATATGAACTGAATAAGTTGGTCAGCAAGGCATACTGTTAGGTTGCCTGATTAAGTATTTTGGGTGTGAAAGTTTACAAATATAATATCTATAAGTGTCTTTGATTTTGGAATAATTCTGGTTGGTTGAGTAATTAAATGGGAAGAGAGAGAAAGAGCACATAAGATTTAGAAAGTTAGAAACATCATTGCAGGAGTCATATTTTAAAATATTAATTTTGAAGTTTCCTAAAAGTACTATGTTTTTATTCTCTAGTGATAACTTGTCGAGTAGGATTTGTATATAAGTGATATTGAACTCACTAGTGCTCATACATGGGTGGCGAAAAATGCAACCTAAAATAATATTTTTTTCTAATGGCAGTAAAATTTCAATAAAGGTTGATTCTAGTTCTTTTTTTTCCTTAATTTTGAGGTCTGATCTCAAGTTATAATTTAATTCAGATTTTATACATATATAATAGTTCCTCCTTTATTAAAATGAGAATCAGTACGTTCAAAGCCATTTAAAGTGATATCAGTTATAAGTGTTTTGTTGTGATTTAAGCGAGTTTCAGATAAAGCAATGATACTGGGTTTATTATTCGTAAGGAAACGCAGAAGTTTTAGATCATCAAGGTAATATTCCAAGGATGATATATTAACATGTAAATAGGTTTTTGAATCATTACTAATAGCTTTGTTATACTCCGTTGTATCATAGTATTTACAATTAATATTATCATTGTCAATTTTATTTTGACAAAGATTATTAAGGTTAGATGAAGTGTAATAAAATAAATTATGAGTAAAAGTATTTGCACCATTTATAGTGACCTTAAAATCCTTATCTGTCAGAGAAGAGTATGGTAGAGTGTTTTCCAAGCATTTAAAACAGTACCAATAGCCAGTTTCAGTCATTTAAGAGTTGTAGAATTTTTTATCAACATTATTACACCTAATGTGAATCCACTTATTGCAAGAATCGCACTGTATAGCTTTTTTGATTATATGTTTCGATCTTATAACAAACACCACAAGGAGACTTAACAACCTTATTATTCACTTCAGCATTTAGGATAATGAAGATGAGAAAAGGGTATTTGGTTGAACTAAACTTATATTTGTATATTTATTAGGTTTTTATTTTTATTTTTAATTTATGAGTTTTATATTTTTATTCTTATTTTAAGAGTTTTATATTTTTATTTCTATTTTCTAACTTTTATATTTTTATTTTATTATTTTTATTGTATTTTTGGTTTCAAATTTTAGTCTATATATTATATTTTGTATACTAGTGAACACTATGCATTACTGTATGTGAGTATTTCGATGAAAAGTAAGAATGTAACAAAATTTAAAAGTAAAGAATGTATTTCTTTTGAAGTTTATAAATGCTAGTAGAGATAATGTATTAAATATTTGTAGTCTAAAATATAGTTACTTATAAGAATCAGATAATAATGTATAATATGATAGATATATTATAAATACTATATAAGTATTATGATACTGTATAAATAATCTTTATATTTAAATAATAAGTATAAATAATCTTAAGATAATAGAGTATATAGTATTGGCATAAATATAAGTATATAAGTTTTAAATATAAATAAGATTTATAATATAACTACACTGCTTTAGTATAAATATAAGTTATAAAATAAGATAAATATAAGTAATAAAATAAGGTATATATGACAAGATAAAACTATTTGTGTGTATGTATATATACACATATAAATATGTACATATATACATACACACATATATATATATATATATATATATATATATATACATACATACATATACATGTATATATATACATCTATACATAAATATGCACATATATATATATAGACATAAAACATACATGCAATACAAAATATATACATATAATATAGACAATTTATATACTATGGAGTAATATATAAATAAAATTAAGGGTATTTAAGCAGAACTAACAAAAGTTATTAATGAACAACAACAAAAAACTAAAACCGGAGTAACTTTCAACGAACGGCAGCTTTGACTGATTGAAGGAAATTATTAGTCGCCACAAGATTAACTCTTTATTGAATATGACTTTAGAAAGGGGAGTACCACTATAATGAGTTTGTTGCGAAACGGTTGAACAAGGAAACAAAATTTCTGAAAAAAGTAAACAAACAAAGCAATACTGCTTTACTTCAAAGTAATGCTTTACGAAAAATTGCAGAACAGTGCAGAACAGCCAGTTATTTGATTATAAATGTTTTGTTAAAACCAAGTCAAAATATTGCACCAAAATATATATATATATATATATATATATATATATATATATATATATATATATAAATATATATATATATATATATATATATATATATATATATGCACACGTAAACATACTACTTTATACGCACATCTACATTTTAGCTGTATTTTAACACTTATTAATAGTTAAAATAGAGCTAAAATGTCTAATACATAATAAAATCATCATAAAGTTATATTAAAAATTCTAACAAATGTCAAAATTTATATCTGAATGTGTAACTAATGAATAAAAGTAAAATATTTGTACTTATCAGCAAAATGGTTATATTAAAAGGTGAAGAAAAGTTTGAGTTTAAAAGTTTAATTAAAAGGTATAAAAGCGTTTGAAAGTAAAAAATTTATAAATTGCTTCATATTATACTAACGCGACTAAACATTTACATAAAATATAATTTTTAAACTTACGGGAAACTTTTACGATTCAAAAACATGCGGTATACAGTCGGTTGATGGTTGGCACGGAATGCCAACAGTTAGCCAACTATAGCTAATAGTCAGTTGGACCAACTAAAGCGTGTTTACTGGGTCGTTAGTGTCATGACATCTATACACGTTGGACCACGTTTCTTGTTTTAGTCTAACTGACAATTCATTAGTATTACTTGTTTTAAGATTGTGTTTTTTCAAATTTATAACTTTTGGTTCACAATCAGACATGGCTTTTAAATTTCTTACTTTTATAAATATCGGAAAGTGATCGCTTATATCAGTCATAAATATCCCGGTTTCAAATTCCATTTTCAGGTAATTATTAATTAAAATATTGTCTATCACAGTTGCTGAGGTTTTTGACACTTGTGTTAGCTTATTTATTGATGACAAGACATTAAATTTAAGAAGCATATCAAAAAAGGATTTTGTTTTCGGAGACTTTGAATAAGTTATAGCATCAAGGTTCATGTCTCCAATAACGTAAAAAGTTTTATTTTATTTATTTATTTTTTCAATCGTATTTTTGATAAAAGTTTGAAATGATTTGATTTTACCACTTGGTGGACCATAAACGCATCCAATTAAAATATTTCGAAATTTTTTATTTATAATTTCAATTAAAAGGCTTTCATAATTATCGTTTGAGATGCGTAGTATGTTTTTAACCTTAAAATCATGTTTTTTTGAGACATAAAGCCCTAACCCTCTAGCTTTTTTTCCGCTTCCTTTTGTTTGACTAATAAGTTTATAAGATGGCAAATTAAAAGAAGAATTTAATTTATGAGAATTTTCAAAATCATGCCAAGTCTCTGAAAGAGCTATGACGTCGAACGTGTAATTTATAATATTTAAAAATTCTTGTAGTTTCTCAAAATTTTACAGCATGCTTCTTATGTTTATATGCAAAACTGAAAAAGAACAATGATTGTTTATTTTTTTTAAATCAAAAGGATTAATATATGGTGTGCCAATTAAGTTCATTTGGGTTTCTTGAAAAATATTTGTATTTTCTTCAGACAGGTTATTTTAAAAGTTACCCTCGAAAGATTTTATATTTTCAAAATGTGCAGCCATCTTTAACGAATAATTAAAGAGATCAAATAAAATATCCATAAATATAAACAATGAATTAAATCAAAACTTTAAATTAACTCGTTTCTCTGCGTCAAACAACCAGCTGCGCTGTGGTCAATTTCTTCATTTCCGTGCGTCGAATTAACAATCAATTTGTGGATATTTTCTTTAAATTCCTGAACAATAAGTTTATTGTACACAACTTTAGCGTAATGACCATTTTGTCAATGAAGCTTGGCCTGCTCAAAAAGTTCTTTTCGTATTTTTCGAGTCGTGAAACTATAATCTTCATTTAAAAAGACATTGCTCCCTTTTAATTTGGTTGCTTTTTCTAAGATAACCATTTTATATTCATAATCACAAAGCTTTAGAACAATTGTTCGAGCTTGTTCTACTTTAGCTAGTCCCACTCGATGGGCTTGTTCAATCTTAATATCTTTCTCTATTCCAAGTTGCACGTTAAAAAGTTTCTTTATTTTTTCTTTTGTTATATCCCAATCTTTTTCTTTGTTTGTTTCAACTACCCCATCAGTTCGTAAGTTATTTCGCCTGTTTCTATCTTCATTATCTACACTCTTTAGTTTTAGTTCGGTATTGTCCGAAGATATCTTTCCCTGCATTTTTCTGATATTTTGTTAAATCTTTACAAATCTTTTTTATTTTTTCTCCTACTGCTTTAACTTTGTCTTCTCATACGCCACCAACAAAATTCAATCCTGATTTTTTATCTTCTAGTTCGCGACGAGCAACATGAAAAATTGTTTGAAAATTATCAAACTTTTGATTCATGCTTGAAATAGCTTCACGAAAAAAAGATAAAATTGTTTCTTTTTGTAGATTTAGCATTTTCCTAATAATAATAATGGAAACAAATTCATCCGATTTAGCTATTAGATAAAAAATATTTCGTAAAGGTAATATCCACAAAACCTTTCTTTTATTTTTTGTCGCTCCAAAGAAAAACGCATCCGTCCACCACAACGCTCAATAAAGTTTTTACTGTTATTTTTGGATTCGGATTTTACTTTACTTTACCTACTCAAAGTTATGTATGTAAATAAAATATATTTATTTATGTAAATGTATAAAATGTTATTAGGGGTTAAAAAATATACTTTTTTACATTGATATATACTTAAAATATATACTTTTTTCATCGATAGAATTTTACTTTAAACGACACTTTTACTACCATCAAAAACCAAGTTTAAAGTAAAATAAAACACTATACAACTTTAACAACAGTAAGAATTGCTAACATGCTGATAATTATGTATTTTTGTTTTGGACGCAGTGGTTTAAACGTTACAACTTTTACCAATATGTGAACTACCAAACTCTCCAATATTTTTTCTGTTAATATATATATATATATACATATATATATATATATATATATATATATATATATATATATATATATATATATATACACATATATATATATATATATATATATATATATATATATATATATATATATATATATATATATATATATATATATATATATATATATATATATATATATATATATATACTGAGGCGATTCAACGAAAAAAATATAAGGGGGGGCGGTGAGTTCTCAAAATTTACCGACTGGCTTCTTGGAAAAAAAGCGGTCCTCAAAACAAAAATTTAACCGACTGAGTTGTGTCAATTTCCCGACATATATTGGCAGAGGTGAAGAAGGTGCCTGGATTCACAGATGTTGCACAGATTCCACACAAGAAGTTATTGATGATATAAAAAATAATTTTTCAAAAATATTGATGCAACTACTGAGAGCAAATGTCAAAAAATGTTATTTTTTCGAAATAATTATCATTCATTTACACCAGTTGCTTTAATAACACGTTGGTGTAGGTACATAAACTAACTCTAAATCTTACAAGTAATAGGATTTTATGCTAATTATTTGTTCGGTCTAAATATTGAGTACAAAGCAACTACCTTTTTTCACATGTACACAGTTATTTATAGACGCACCACTAGCTGAAATTAAAGCCATTTTAAAGGAGATAGTGAAACAAAGGTTTCATACAACCGGGTGAAACTGCTGAATCCTGGAAACAGCGGATCAAGTGGTTGCACTTGATAATAAATAAAATGACAAAATAGAATTTGATAAATTGGTATGATCTGTATTTTTTAATTACAAAAAAGTTATCATATGGGTTATTTGATGTTGCATTTTTAATGAAAAGTATATGTAATAGGTGAAGTGTAAAGATATATTTAAGTAGGTCAGTTGTAAATATTACTTTTTTATAACACTATTTTTAACTAGGTTATTTGATAAAGATAGTGACAGGAAGCCAAGAGAGCATGTTTTTACGATCATGGAAAGGTAATGAAAATGATTTCATCATTTATTAGAAATTTGATAAAAATAGAGCAAACAACATTTTATTTTATTTTAACTTGTATGGAAACTCGATAAACTTTACGAATAATTTACTGTAGGGATTTAAGTTTGAATTATGCAATTATACGCCACATTAACATCATTGTCAGTTTTTTTCACATTTCATATATACAAATATATAATAGTTTATTTCATATATTCAAATATACGGCACTTCTACTCACATATTTAAATACATGTCAGTTTATTGTAAAAATACTTATCATTTTATTATCAAATCATCAACAGTATAAGTTAAATCAATAAACGAATTCGTGAAATTGATATGTCTTGAAATCCAAGTAAATAAATTAAATGTATTAAGAGTTAAAAAGTTAATAATATACACATCATTAATACCTATATTAAATATGTAATCTTCTGCTTGTTTTTGTACCATTCTAGTATTTTTCTCCATCTTGCTTAAGTTATATCAAATTAAAATAATGTTAAGTATTTTTAGATATTTTAATTTTGACAGATTAATGTGAACATAATCGCGGATTTTTAACTGACTTGGAAAATTCCTTTAACAGGTGTTCTGAGAAATGATCCAGCTCGTAACCAGAAAAGAAATGTGTGTAGTGATGGTAAATAGTGTAAAAGATGCTTTATTTATTCATTACACAGGCATTTGTTTCATAACCAAAGTTAAACTAATATGTAATAAAAAACCCCAAAACATTTACATGCTTCATTAATAAGTCATATTTATTTACATATAAACACAATAAAATTTACATTAACACATTTAATTATGTATTATAGTTATTTAAAATATATAATTGTATATTAACCGAGGCTTGTAAACAATAGGCCGGACAGAAAGTCTTGAAAGCCGGGTGCAAAAGTTTTGCACCTCATTCTTTCAAAAATATTTAAAAAAAAAAATGCAGCAAAGCTGAGTTGCAGAATCACATCCGGTGTGACATACATCTTTGAAAATATCACGCCTGGGTCCCCAATTTTTGAGTCCGATCGTAAATCCGCCCAAGTACCAGGTTTAATCCGACATTGTTTGAACAAAAAATGTTTTGACCATGATAGGAAAAAATAGTTAAATCAGTTAACTTTATACCAGTCATAACTTATATCTTTGATACTTTTTTCAATTTTGTAGCAAGCCGAGCCCAATGGGCACAAGGACGTCCATAGTACGTCCAACGACGTTCAAAATGGTCCGTTCTGACGTCCAGTGGTCATACCAAATGCAACGATTTTGGTCCGTCCATTTTAGACAATGATATATTATATAAACTAAATGTCTAACTTGCGGGATTTTATTGGAAAAAAATGTAGCCGCTTGTTTTTGTTTATAACGACAGTCCGCCAATTGTAAAAAGAGCAAAAGCTGAAGCCAAAGTTTTTTTTTTTTTTTTTTTTTTTTTGCTGTTCATACAACAATATAAAAAAATTATTCTATAAATATATATATATATATATATATATATATATATATATTATATATATATATATATATATTTATATCAACAGACAGGGGCTCAAAGAAGATATGGATGACCAGTCACCACAATCTTTTCATAGAGAAAAAAAGTTATAATTATAATAAAATAAAATTATATAAAATAAAATTTAAAAAAAAAAACTCCGTTAAAATTTTTAAAAGTGTGAAATAAAAGTTAAAAATGCAAGTCAAAAGCTCACCATAAAATAAAAACAATTCAAAAACAAGTTTTAATAATTATAAAAGTTTTTTTATGAGCCTATTTTTATTAAAAAGTATTATAATTAATAATAATGCTTTAAAAGCGTCAGTCGTTTTACTTTTTAGTTCAAACTTTAATACCTTTTCAATCGAAAATAATTTAACGAATCATAAACTATTATTTTACAAGTATTCTAATTTCCGCTTAACACTTTTACATAAATAGTATTTCAATTTAAAATACATTTACTTCATTTAAGAAAAGAAAAGTTATAAATATTGTTTTACAAATTTAATACGCCATTTGTAAAAACGGCAAAAAGATGCTTCACTTTTTGGATCTAAGTTAGACATCTAGTTATATAATATATTATTATTTTGGACCTATAAAGTACGTCCAGGGACGCCTAAAACAGTACGTTCGGAGGTCCACAACAGACGCTTTTTAACGTCTTACGGATGTCTAAATTCTGTCCGTTTATTCAGCGTTTAATTTTATTCAGCTCATTCTCATGCCGGTTCCATTTCAAGCAACTATAAAAAATGGAGTCTTGATATAAGAAATTAGATCTTTTTTTTTTCCCTCAAAGCCTAAATTTAATATACACTTGTTTTTGGGATTCAACACGAGTAGACCATCCAATTTGTATATTCGAATACTTGATATTCGAATAAATTTGCGTGTTTTTTTACTACTTGATATTCGAATATTTTCTCCAATATTCGATTAATTTCAAAAATGTAAAGGCAGAGTAAGCTTTTAAAAAAGTACTGTTAATTTCTCTTTTTACAAACGAAAAAAATATTTCTCTTTTTGCAAACGGAAAAAGTTCTTAGAATTTTTATATAACCTTGTAATGGAAAACTTAAATTGCATTTTTGTATGGTTTTTATTTTGTGTGACATTATTTTTGTTTGCTTTTAGAAAACAGTCGTTTATTTAGATTGCTTAAAAATATAAATACATATTTGTTCCATAAAAAAAAAAATCTTAATAATAATCTTAATAATAATAATTTTTAATATTTTGTGAATAAATAAATATAATATACAATTAAATAAATATAATAAAATATACAATTTGTGGTTGCATAATTTAAAGTAGTAAGTTAAATTTTTTTAGATTTTCTTAGATAATTCATCTCTGGTTTTTTTAGCCATGTCAAAAAAATCCAAGGTATGGGAGTTTTTTAAGAAAGACAAAAAAAATATTGGTGAAGGCAAATGTGGTAGGTGCAACACGAACACAGGATGGAGAAGTTCAGCTACTGCTATGATTAATCATTTGAAGCTACGACACAACATATTGATATCTAAATCAGTATCAAATGACAATGATGGAGAAAATAATATTCCTAAGAAAAAACAAAATACTGAAATAAGTAATATTTGGCCATTTGTAAAAAAAGAATCTTTAAATGAAACATTGTCAAAAGTCGTAGCTTTAGATGGAATGGCTATCACAGCAATGAGTAAATCCCAAGTTATAGCTGGTTACGTGCAACAAAAAGGTTATAAAATGCCGAAAAGTCCGACAACTATTTCAAAATGCATCAATAGCTTTATAAAGAAAAATGTGTTGAACAGCGGGAAAAATTTGAAAAATTAAAACAGCAAATCGTAAATTTGTTATTACTGTGCATGAATGGACAGATTGTACTATTTTACGTTATGTAAACGTAACAGCTCATGTGATTGGAATAGACTCAAATACAATTGAATGCTATGTTCTGGGTTTAACGGAAATAATTAAGCAGGCAAATGCAGAAACAATTAAACATTTGGTTGAAGCTAAGTTAGCAGACTTTAGGATTTTCTTAAAAAATGATGTTATTGCATCTACTAACGATGCAGCAGCCGTGATGAAAAAATATGGCATTATATTAGGTGTTTTAAATCAACTTTGCCATAATCACGCGCTTCATTTAGCCGTGATGGATATATATACTTCATTTAGCCGTGATGGATTTATATACCAAAAAATTCTATTCGCAATGAAGTGTTTGACGATACCGAAGATTTTGTTGATGAAGATGTAGGAGAAGATTCCACAGAAGATCAGTGCTCTGATTACAATTTGGTGTTTATTGAGGAAGATGAATATGATATGACGTTAGATTTTGATCAAACTATTAACAAGTTAAGAGGTGTTATAAGAATGTTTAAAAAATCGGCTACAAAGCATTCTATTTTGCAACAAAATATAGCTCAAAAATGGAGAAAAAACTCAAATTAAAATTAGACATAAAAACACGATGGAATTCTTTGAGTGTAATGATTCGACGATTTTTAATTCTATCAGAATGTGTTAACAAATCTTTAGTCGAATTGAATATTGATCCAATTCCAGAAAATGATAATTTTGCGCTGCAAAACCTTGTTGATGTTCTGGCACCAGTTGAAACTGCTGTTACTGAATTAAGTAAAAATGATGCAAATCTCATAACTGCTGAAGGAGTTTACAAATTTTTGTTTGAAAAGTTGCAACCAATGCAAACTAATATAGCAAAAAAACTGATACATGCGATCAAAATAGGGATGGATGAAAGAAGAGATCCAGTTTTAATGACATTGATCATTTATCTGCAGAGTGGAAATATACCAAGTTCTAACGCTCATTTTAAATATTCATCAAAAACTGCAGCAATATTATTCGCTGTTAAAGTTATGAAACAAATATATCCACAAATGTTTGAAGGAGAGCAAGTTAATAATGATACTACCTCATCTGATGCAGATGATTTAATAGAATTAACATCACCAGTTACAGTCGGATTGCAAAAAGAACTCCAGAATGCAATAAGTTCTATTACAAAACAAAAAAACTGTCATGTTAGCAATCGCAGCGAACTTGATAAATATATTGAATTGAAGAAAGAATTTCTTCAATTGGATTCTTTTAAAAAACGGTCGACAACGCTGGACGTTTTGTATAACGCTTTAATAACAATACACCCTACCTCATCAGCTTCTGAAAGAGTATTCTCAACAGCAGACGCAATTAAAACGAAAAGAAGAACAAGTCTAAATTTCGAAACATTCAATTCTCTTTTATTTTTAAAATATATGTTTTTAGAAAAAAAATAATACATATATAAAATAATAAAATCGCTCAAAATAAAATATATATGACTTTTTTAACTAGATTATTATTATTTTTTATTTTTTTAATATGTCTTTTAACTTTTTGATAAATTATTCGAGTATTCGATTACTCGAATATTTTCAGATTTTTCTATTTGATATTCGAATAGTTGAAAAGCTCGAATAGTTGGATGGTCAAAACACGAGTGGCAACCCTCATTACAATAATAACAAGGTTACTTTATAAATAATTAAATCCCTCTGTCGACAAAAACCATAACAAAAAAATAAAAAGAATAATATTTTTGACAATAATAATATACAAATACAATCTAACATTATTTTTTGGCTCGTTTTAATATGTCGCTAATAGCATTGGACAATGTTGTTTTCATCATAACCAAATTTGTCATGAAAACATTCCTTGATTATATTAATTAAATCATGTGTATACGTATTTATAATAACCTAACTTTTTTTCGTATAAGAACGTATTCTGTATTTTTAAATATATATTAAATATGTTCTCATACGCACATATTCTCTTTTGCTGACTTCAAATAAAAGAATAAAAGAATTATGTTATAAATTGTATTTATCCAAAAATCATCACCTTTATTAAAATTAGCATCATGTGCCGGCAAATCACAAAAAACTTTTTATCTTTTAATGTTTCTTATACTTTTAAATTTAATTTCGTGATAACTCAATCACGAAATTAAGTTTAAAAGTATAAAACTTTTAAATTTAATTTCGTGATAACTCAATGCTCTTTCAATTTTAATTATCTACAGCTCTTTAATTTTCTAAATATATTGATAGTGAATTATATAGAGCAAAAATTGTACTAATTGTACTATTATTAGTTTGTAAAACATCATTCCGAACATTAAAACAGTCTCCTTTGTTTTTTTAGATTTTCTTCTTCTAATTTTATGAATGATTTTTGAAAAGAGTCTTATAATAAATAATCGTAGCTGTTAACCAAGGTATTCACAGCTTCACTCGACCAGCGTGTCTTATATCTGAAAATTATGGAACTTTTTCTAGTGGTAATTTTAAATGACCTTATAAAATTGTCTATTATCCTTTTGATGCTGAAAAAAATTATATATATTTTTTTACAAGGTGGAACAGTTTTGTGGCTTCAAAACAACAATTTGCGCTGATTCGCCAATCAAACTTAAGGAATGCATTGCACATGAAATGTAAAAAGCAAGGTAAATTTCTTCTTTTAAACGCGCTTAAAGTTAACTATATATTCCTCCCATATTAGACGCGTTATCGTAAGAAAGTCCTCTACAGTCTTCTATACCCAAAGAATATTCTTGAAAAATATTAATAATACTATTTTTCAGTTCTTCACTTTTATATCCAACATTCTCAATTAAAGTTAAAAATCGTTTAAGTTTATAACATTCACTAGTTTAATTTCCACTTTAAAAACTGACTTAAAACTACAAAAAATGAAATCAATTCTGCATGAGTAACAATTTGCATGAGTACTATTTATAGAAGTTTACTTCTTTTCATATATTCTATAGATATCGGGCACTTTAACACGAGCTAAGCTATTCGTGAAAAGCGTGCGAGCGCGAGCCTCGAATGCTACCTCACTCAGCGCTCTCACTCAAGGTACTCATCTTTTTCCTGAATTTTTAAATTGAAATATAGAGGTTTAAGAATACTTCAAAATTCATCATCTTTAAGTTTTTTAAGCTTCTTAACGCCCTTCTTTTTATTCCACACAAATTAATGCCTTAAATGCATAAAGTTGTGAAATATACATAAGCGCGTTTAAAAGAGATGTTTGATAGACAATTTATTTAGCTTTTAAATAGCTTTTTTATATATCGAATATACATAAGACGTATATTTCACACCATTTATCTAAAACAATGCATTTTTTAAATGTCCTTTTGAAGACATATTTTGTATGGAACATAATGCTTCTAAAAGACATACATCCAAAGATGTATTTTAAAAGCATTATATTTTATACAAATTATGTCTACAAATGGAAATCTAAAAAATCTAGAGATATCTTATAACCATAAATAATCTCTTGGACCAGTTTTTAGATCCATATTAGATGCATATGAGATGCATTCTTTTTACTAAATTACATTTTAAAGTTCTTCAAAATATTTTACAAGTAAAGAAATAAATAGATTCAATTTATTTAAATCTATTTAACACCATTAAAAAGTATATACTATAGTTAAAACTATAGTTCTGTATTGAGTACGCCAGCTCACTGTTCCATGTAAACAATACTCAAAATATAATGTAATAATAAAAACTTGATATATATTTATATTTAGTATATATGGTATAGTGTATATATATATATATATATATATATATATATATATATATATATATATATATATATATATATATATATATATATATATATATATATATAAACACTATACCATATATACTAAATATATAAATACTCAACTTGTTTCTCCGCGCAGCGGCCTTGAACGTCAAGGATCGTGTTTCTGAGTTATAGAGGAGAGAGAGGGTTATAACCACTATTAAGTAGCCACCTCAGCTGTAGTGTCCTTCTCGGCCTTGTGGATGTGAATAACAAAAAACAAAAAAAAACAAAAAAAAAACAAAAAAATATATATATATATATATATATAAATATATATATATATATATATATATATATATATATATATATATATATATATATATATATATATATATTTAAATTAATTAAATAAATATATGTAAATTTCTCCCAATGGACACAGGATGTCGTTGGACGTCCATACGTACCGCTTAGGTCCATTCGTCCAGTTCCAAAATGGTACGTCTTTGAACGTTCATTGGACGTACAAAGACGTACTATTTTGAACGTTTTTGAAATAGTTGTTCTCGGACGTCCATTACTTTTACGCATGCGTGAATATAAAGTATCTTCAAAATGGTTAAAAAATATTGTTTGAAAGTTGTCAATTTTTCAACTTATTTGATAAATATAACTATTAAGTTATAGTTATCGAATATTAAATTATAGTTTAACTATATAGCTCTATAATAATATCTTTTTATTGAGATTAATAAATACAATTATATGGACTATAAACGGTAATCAAATAGGCAAAATATTTTTCCTTCAAAAAGTTTAATTTGTAAGCTCATCACCATGAGTCTTTATCTATCTTAAAATTGAATTCAATAAACTCGAACTTGAAATTGAAATCAAATAACATTAAATGGTCTTAACTTTTAAAAGAAAATATTTTTTTTTATGCAATTTGAAATCTGTCAATGAATTTTGATCTAGTTTAATATAAAACAAGCAAAAATTTGAAAAGTGTTTTTAGAAACCATACCCTGGGGAGGGCTATTAGAGGTCGAGAAGGGTTTGCTACAATTATTTATTACGGTAAAAAAAAATAAAATTTGGTTTATATGGTTAGAATATGATTAATATTTTACATTTCAAAGTCATACTAAAGGTTTGTTCATAGCAGGTTTAATATTTTACTTTTTAAAAACTACATTCCTGCAAATAGAAACTACTTTAAAAATGCTTGTATTTGTAAGCAACAACCTCGTTTTTTAGCGCCTTTATATAGTTTGGGCTGTGCTCTCCAACTGTTCTAATTCGCCAAAAACTGATTGATATCGTGATGAATGGATTCCAGAGCTTGTTCGGTCCAGTAACCTAAGACTATAGAATAGTAGAAATACAAAAGAAATGTAAGTTTATTAAATAAATATTCGTCGTAAATTATGCAAATTTTACGATTCATCTGTTGAAAAAGAGTATTTAATTACTAAGATTATAAAATTTTTTTTATCAAATTTAAAAGTTATTTATCATACCGAAGTTATTTTTCATACCATATCACCTTTCATGTTTTTTTTTCAAAGTTATTTATCATACCACATCACCTTTCATGTCGATAAGTTCGAAAACATATTGCTCAACTATGTGTACCTTCAAAGGAATTGTAGCCCTTAGATTTCTATAGCTCGTAGAGAACTCCTCTAAATCTTTAATATATGTGGAGCTCAACGATTTTCTAAAACAACCATGGACTATATTTTCAAAATCTTGAAGTACCTTAATATATTTGGCAGCGGAAACTCCAAGACTAACTCTTGAAAAAACAGTTCAAAGCTGTCAATGTTTTGAAGCAATTTATTACAAGCCTTGCCTTCCAAACGATGCTGCCCTTGGTAAGACACTCTGCAGATGTTTATCTTAGACAGATATTGGTTAACAAACTGTAACCCACACTCCTTGTTTTCAAATAAATTTTTTTCAATCTCTTTTAAAGTGTTGCCTACTATACCTACCAGTATATGTAGACCAGGAATATTTACAAGTTCTTGTATTTTTTTGTTTTTGTCACCTGTTAAAAAAATTTTTGTACTTTTTTGTTTTTTTTTAATTTGCACCATCAGACATCCATTGGTTGTACAATCTACACAAAGACTTTAGAGTATAATGATCAGCTTTTTGAAAGTTAGGAGATCACGTCATGCAATACGGACAAGGGTGCTTTCATGTTGCTGCTTGTTTTCCAACCATTTGAAGCAAAACCTTTAGATCTTCAGATACTGTGTAATCTAAGGATAAAATGTTTAATTTATCCAAAATTAACCGCAAATTATGGTATTTTTTTTTCAATGGAGGCAAAATGGCCAATATAATAGTTTTGTGCACGCTTGAATCTTTAAAATCTTTGCACGCATATCCGTCACACTTGCTCAGTTTCTCTGGAATTTTATTATTTTTTAACTCCGGTTTTAGGGTTATTGACAGTGTAACTTTTAGGAATCCCTGCCCTTCATCTACACCTAATTTGATATCAACATCACTTGTTCCTTGACTTCTGCCATAAAGTACCATTACTACAAGCTCTTCAATGTCATTGCAATACACAATAGGAGTATCTTTTTCTACCAACTATATATTTATAAAAGATCAAAATGAATGATACAAATTGCAATCTGGCTATAAAAAATTTGTTTTGGTAATAGTTTACTTACCTCTTTGCTTTCATTTAATTCTAATAGCAATAGGAGTTTATCACAATTGAATAATTTTCCAATCATTTTGTTGTTCGCAATCATTAATAATATAACTAGTAATATTGAAACCTCTTCTCAATCATTAATATTGTAAATAATAATATTGAAACCAGATTCCACCTTTTTCGCTTCTGCCGTACTTCTCAGAAATCATGCAACTTCAATCATGTTGCGATTACTTAGAAATCATAATAAAGTTATTACAAAAATAGGCTTTAAACTCATTACAAACTTATTTTTAAAAGTATTTTTTAAGCAAAAAAACTTACTTTGAATTTATTTTTAATTGAAGTTTGTTCAATTAATCTAAAAAAATGGAAGGTTTCTTAACCTCAGTCTTTTCGAAAGAGACAGTGAGTTGCTTTGGACCAAAAGTTTTCAAAGCTAAGGTGTTCCCTGAGTCATTTGTGCTGAAATCCTCGATAGAGCTGGACTGAATTTTCTTTGCGTTGTTAGGGATGTTGATTTTACAATGGCAATCAAATTCTTTTGTCTTTCTAAATTCGTACAGGGATGTGGAATTCCTTGTCCCACTTGGGCATAGCAATCTTGAAAAATTAGTCTTTCTGCAGGTTTATTTGATACACCTTTAGCGCCTTGATAATCAAGTTTTACCTACACAGATTCAACCATAGGGGTCAATATCTTTTTTCCATTTTTGATTTGCGCCCATTTTCACAAATAAAACATTAACATTTTCTCCCTCTAATAACTCTGGTATTCAGGTCTAAATTTTATAGCATATGTATAGCAACTATAATAACTAAAATAGCGAAACTAAATTTTAACTGAAGTAAATTAAACATTAATATATTTATAATAACCTTTATAACACGGCCGCATAGTGAAGTAAGGATCAGTCCCTGCTAGCCTTTTTCAACATTTTGAGCAAGGCATGGTAGGAAGGTCAGGGTTATCCAATAGATAACTTTTCCAGCATATAGTTTTGATAAGGTTCGAGAATTCATTTTTCTTTTTATTTAGATTTAAATAAGTTGTTAAATCCTTGCCTTTCCTGAAATCCTTAAATCCTCTTTTTCCTTTTTTTTCCTTAATTATCCTTAATTTTCCTTAGTTTCCTTAAATCCTTGCCTTTCCTGAAGCAGCAAATACAAAATTTTTTAACAAAATTACTATGTTTTTTTGCATGTTTAGGCATTTTTAATGAATGCTTCAAATAAAAACTTCTGATATCGATTGATAATATTGGCACGATATATCGGTCATATCAATCAAATGTCAATATAATGGCTATAAACATGCTATCAGTTCGTATATTAACCCGTGCAAGGAGTTATTATGCAACTGTTAACAATTAGTAACTGCTAGCTTTTACTAACTGTTAATAATTAAAGGTTGCTTTGCTTTGTTTTTATTTCAATAAAAATGAAAATAAAAAGTAATGAAAATTACTTATCCGTCTCTAATTTCAATGTTAACAAAAATTTTTAAAAACTAAAAAAAAAATTGATAAACCTGTCACAAACATTTCTGAAAATCTAAATACTGGGGTACGGACATGGTTTTGTAGTGTTCAAAACGATCCCCCGAATCCCTCCTAGGTATGGTTCCTCAAAACACTTTTCAATTTTTTGCTTGTTTTATATTAAACTAGATTAAAATTTATCGACAAATTTCAAATTACATCAAAAAAAAATTTTTCGTTTGAAAGTTGAGACTGTTTAAAGTTATTTCAGGGGGTAGTTTTAAGCTTTGCATGGTTATAAATCTTAAACGAAATGAGATTTTTTTACGAAATTTGAAATCTGTCGGTGAATTTTGATCTAGTTTATTATAGAACAAAAAAAAACTTATACGTTTAAAGGAGACGTATTTCTAGAAAGGGGGCAAATAGGGGTTGAAGCGGGGTTGGTTTAGCTCCAATTACCCTATTTTTTTGCAAATCATCCTTATTCGACACCAGTATTAATATACTAGAAATTTGAGTATACCCCATGACTCTAAGTTGCCTATCTTGAACAACAAAATTCACTCCCCTAAAATATGTGATTTCTCCCCAGGCCCCCACTAAAATAAATTGTCGTTTACATATTTAGAATGTTGAAATGTTTTCTAATGATAATCAGAAATTGCTGCGGGTGTGTTGCAAGGTCTAAGATTATGTTACTATGCACCGTGTCTAATAAAGATTTAATAGACATATATTTCTTGCGTACATACATACATATATATATATATATATATATATATATATATATATATATATATATATATATATATATATATATATATATATATATATATATATATATATATATATATATATATATATATATATATATATATATATATATATATATATATATATATATATATATATATATATATATATATATATATATATATATATATATATATATATATATATATATGTATAGGTATATGTATATGTATATGTATATATATATGTATATATATATATATCTATATATATATATATATATATATAAATATATATATATATATATACATACATATATATATATATATATATATATATATATATATATATATATATATATATATATATATATATATATATATATATATATATATATATATATATATATATTAAGGTGGGTTGAAAGTATTTAAAAAAAAATAAAAATTTGCAAATCTATATATGGCAGGGGGTGGAATAGTTGCTCCATAGTAGCATTAGTGAAAACAAAAAGTAGAGCTCATAAATTTGTTGGTCTTGGGGTGCCCCAGCACTCTTGAAATATCATTAATTTTATGCAATTTCGTAATTTTCTGACATTTTACATAAAACTAAGCAATGTTTAATTTATTTACTTAAAATACTTGCACTACACAGTTACACAAGTACACACTACACATGTAAATAAAAAGTTAAAGTCTGTATTGTGCTTTGCTGTCAAACGTTTTCATTTTCTTTCTGGATTCAATACCAGAACGGATAAATTGGTCTTGTTGTTCAGTGCAAACTGCCGCTGATGCCTCAATCACTTGACAAATATGTCACTCGGTGGCTTGGGTGTGGCAGGGAAATTGTGGCACGCTCCTAAAAAGCTGGTTGTTTTTGTTCTTAACGCAGTCTTGTAGCTCTGCTTCAGCCAGGTTTTTCGTCATCGGAGGTTCGCAGCGGTCTTCGTTGTTCCGGTTTACCAGGTCAATGTAATCTCTAGCATTGAAGTTTAAACTTAGAACTCAAAACTGTCGCAGTGCTTCTGATGTGTTTTCCTTCCGTGCAGCAAGTGTCCGTCTGCAGCCTAGCTCTCTGATGTGGTCTTCTTCATCAGCTAGCATTGCCAACAAGATGGTCTCAGAATGGCAAAAATAACCGTTTCTGGCAATTACAGGATCGGCGATCACTTTGAGTTCCGGTTTCATGTATCTGGAAAACTGTATTAATCTCCACATATGTCGCGATCTGTCCGTGCACGCCAACGTGACAAGTTCCACAAGATTCTCGGAAGGAATAGCTGTTGCTACATATAACCGAAGCAGCCTGTTAGCGGTAGTAAACCATCTTGAATGTACCACCGGCCCGGGTTTTAAAAACGCAAGATATTCAAGACATTGCCCTGTCTCTACTGCTTTACACATGTTGAACAAATATTTTCGATCCGTGCTCAAGCCAGCACAATCTACAGGAGGACAGTTGTCAAACTTTATAGCCACAAATGGTACAACGGGCATTTCTTCACATGTCGGCAGTAAACTTCCAATGGGTCCAGAAAATAATTTTAAACCACTCGTAACTAATAAGCAGACGAATCACTGAAGCTGTCTACCAAGGCGCTTTTTGAGCAAACGGATCACACCTCGGTGTGTGCCGGTATTGATATTAGTGGAATCGCACCCAATAGCCATTAGATTCTCTGTTTTGACTTTATTCTCCTTTAGAAAGTCCCAGACACCTGTAGTTATGCTCTTGGCTCCTACACTTGAAGGTATAATGTGGCCTAGGTACTATGAATTTGGCTCGCGAACTAGACACACATGTTCTTCTACCATATTCCGTCCATGGTTTTTGTTATTTTTTCTAGTTTGCACTTTGGTCTTATCTTTGCGGCCATCGAAATAGAGTCCATTCAGGTTTTGCTAGAATGCCTGGGTTTGTAATCTCTTTCTGACTTTTCACCGTTCTCTTTATTTATTTTTACCAACTTATTCTTACCTTTATTTATTCTTATCTATTACCATTGATGTGTCCCCCTTGTGTATAAGACCCACATCTTGCAATGTTGCACTGACAATAGCTGCTGCACAACGACCTGGAACTTTATATCTGTCGCACATCTTAGCTACATTTGGTAGTTCTAGTCGCATTTGGTTCTTGCGCTGCTTGTTATCAATATTTAATACTTTACTGTTAGTAGTGTCAGTGGTAACATTGAAATCCAGATCCATTGCATCCATTCTTGAGTCGTCTTCATCTGACGTTGCCGAAACATTTACATCGTTAACTTGTTCATCAATTTTGATACATTTGCAATGTTTTTCCATAAAATCATCAACTCGTTTTTGGCGTTTTTGTCGTAGCACGAGTTTCTTTGTGGTTCTTACATCAACGCCGTCGATCATCAGTTTTCGTTGATTTCGTTGGTCCGTCAAGAAGCTTCTCTCAACAGACGGCACCTTCTGCATCTGCAACTTGGAAAATCGATATATTTGCAAATTGCAGTATTACATACTTGCAGATCTGTTTCGGTAGCAAATCCTTTAAGTCGCTCTGTGTTTACCAGATCACAATTTCTGGATTTATATGGTTTTAGCAAATTTCTGGGATTGCTGTGGAGCATTATGATTTTCTCTACAATTCTCTTGTGTGATATTACCGGGATTGACGCTTTGATCCATATTAGCTTGATATGTTGCGCTGTTCTTTCTGCGACTGTGGACACTGCAGGATCCGGAGCACTGTCTGTTACTTTTATCTCTCGTCGTGTCTGCAAAAAGGTTCGCATTGTATCCGACTTTGTTGGCAGCTGGGTCTCTTTGGCTCTGGACGGATAACCGAAAACCGGACAGCATTGGGACTTTCTTGTCGGCTTCTTCAATGCGCTGCGGGGTTTATCATTGCACTTTTCCGTTTGCTGAAAACATAAACAACACGAACTCAGTTATTGCTGAGAAGCGGCCGATGCATGTAAATCTAAACCCTTACCCCAACATCAACTGCAATTTTAACCCTAAATCTTCTCAAGTTAGCATAATTTGCTAAGTTCTGTCACATAATAATAATAACGTTACGGTTATGTAGTAATGCCATAATGTAATAAATATAGTCGTACTGCTTAACTGAGCATTAGTCAGATTCTTTGGTTTGCTACTGGGTGTCATAATAACTTCCGACATTCTTTGTTTTGCTGAAAAGTTCATGAAGTTAATTGTATAGTATTTACTTTATTTTCGTAATGAATGAGTGATAATTTAGAAAGCATAGAATATTTGAAACAGTCTGTTGCATTACATAACTATCTGACTCTGTTTCACTGCCCTTAATTATAATTATGGTTGCTTTTGGTAGTATATCATTGGAAGCTATACCATTTTAAAACCAAATTAGACCATATGGAAGTCATAAAATTGGGACACTCGAGGGCACCACAAGATGACTTCCGAATTTCAAAATATTTTGCACAATAACTAATAGATCATGGAGCAACTATTTCACGCCTTGCCGTTTCCTAGTTTTGAAGACAATATTTTCAGCCCACCTAAATATATATATATATATATATATATATATATATATACATATATATATATATATATATATATACACACTAAAAAAAAAGGTAAAATTTTTACCTTAGGGTAGGATATGTGATATACCCTTAGTAAGGTATAATTTTCTACCTTTTAGGGTAGAAAATTATATTAAAAACAATTATTTCTCATACAATTTTCTAACTTAAAGGTATGATTTTCTACCTTATAAGGTAGAAAACTATACCTTACTAAGGGTATATCACATATCCTACCTTAACTAAAAACTTCTACCTTTAATTTTTAGTGTGTATATATATATATATATATATAAACGTAATGTAGTTCACGTATATAGTTAATAATATTAGCGTATATAAAAACGTTATATATTATATACGTATATAAACGTATATTTTATAACGTTATATATTTTATATATTTATACGTATATTTTATAACGTATAATTTATTTATATACGTATATTTTATTTATACGTATATTATATATTTATACGTATATTATACGTATATATATTATATTATATATGTATATATATTACGTATATAATTTATATAATATATAATATAATATACGTAAAAGATACGTATATTTATATAATATAAATATGCGTATATATATTACGTATATATATTACGCATATATGTATATAAATATACGTATATATACTATATTATATATGTATATAAATAGACGTATATATCTTATACGTATATATTTATACGTGTATATATTTATATGTATATTTTATAACGTATATTTTATTTATATACGTACATTTTATTTATACGTATATTATATATTTATACCTATATTTTATATGCGTATAGTTTATATATTTATACCTATATTTTATAACGTTATATATTATATACGTATATATACGTATATTATATACGGATATATACGTATATATAACGTATATAATAATGTTATATATTAACGTTATACAATAACGTTCACGTATATAGTTAATAACGTAATATAGTTCACGCTGGTAACAACGAAAGAAAAAAAAACTTTATAATTGGGGATTTTAATATGAACTGTTTTATTTATAACGACGACTAAAAAGTGAGAAGTTTCTATGACGAAATTTTTTTAGCAGGCGCAGTTCCCCTAATCAATCATCCAACTGGAGTAACTAAGAATTCTGCTACCCTCATTTACAATATTTTTACTACAGACATCTTTAATAAATCCATTCAAAAACGAAAAAACTTCATAAAATCTGATTTATCGGACCACTTCCCTATTTTCCTAACCTTTAACACAACATTATCTAATAAAATTAAACAAAATAGAACTGTAAAAAAACGTATTTACAACGACAAAAAAATAAATGATATTAAACATCAACTATCATTACTTCATTGGGGGCATATCAATTTTAATGAAGATGCAAGTACTATTTATAATAAATTCTTCGAAACATTCTACTTAGTATATGACGCAAACTTTCCAGTATGTGAAAAATTAATAAGTCATAAAACTTTTAACAGTCCTTGGATTACAAAAGGCTTAAAAAAATCTTCAAAAATAAAGCAAAAGTTGTATATAAAATATTTAAAGAATAAATTATCCGCAAATAAAAAAATATATAAAAATTATAAAAATTTATTTCAAAAAATTCGTAAAAATCTAAAAAAAAAATATTATTCTAATTTGATCAATAAATTTAAAAATAACTCAAGGCGCACCTGGAAAATAATGAAAGAAATAACAGGAAAATCAAAAAATCACTTAAGTTCTTTGCCACTAACTATAAAATTTGAAGGCGTAAATATAAGTGAACCGAGCAAAATTGCATACATTTTTAACAAATTTTTTACTGAAATTGGAGCCAATCTCTCTAAAAAAATTCATACGACCGAGAGTTCGTTTGAAG
This sequence comes from Hydra vulgaris, assembly GCF_038396675.1. NCBI lineage: Eukaryota > Metazoa > Cnidaria > Hydrozoa > Anthoathecata > Hydridae > Hydra > Hydra vulgaris. The sequence continues at coordinate 29,952,375 of NC_088926.1, forward strand.
ACTACTTGTGCCCTATAAATAAATCTTATTATAACATTGAGTGTACTTCTGAATTATCCCAGGACGAGCTTGATAGAGCCTTTAAATCTCTAAAAAGAAATAAAAGTATTGGTGCTGATGAAGTAAGTGGTAACATAGTCATAGATTGTTATGAAAGTCTGAAAGATATTTTTTATAAAGTATTTAATGCATCTTTAAAACGTTAAAGTTTAACGTTTAAAGTTTTCCCGGACCAATTGAAAATTGCGAAAGTTATACCAATTTACAAACAAGGCGACAAAATAAATATTAACAACTATCGCCCAATTTCGGTTCTATCAACTTTTTCAAAATTATAAGAAAGAATAATATATAATAGAATACTTGAATGTGTTGACCAAAATAATATACTATATACCAAACAGTTTGGCTTTAAAAAAATATTTCAACTGAGCATTCAATTATTCAATTTGTTAAGGAAATCTCAGACTCTTTCGAAAAAAAACAATATACCCTAGGAGTCTTTATTAATCTTTCGAAGGCTTTCGATACCGTTGACCATAAAATATCGCTTAAAAAGCTCGAATATTATGGAATTAATAACAATTGCTAGAATGGTTTATAGTTACTTATCAAATAAAAAGCAATTTGTTACCTATAATGATGGCCTCCAAAGTGACTATATTAAATAACCTGTGGTGTTCCACAAGTTTCTATTCTAGGTCCTCTTATGTTTTTAATTTATGTTAATGATTTAAGTAAAGCAGCTAATCTTCGGAGTATTACGTTTGCAGATGATACAAATTTGTTCTTATCAAACATTAATATTAATGAGCTGTTTTCTGATATGAATAAAGAACTTAAATGCGTATATGAGTGGTTTAAATGTAACAAATTAACCTTAAACCTTGATAAAACAAAATACATTCTGTTTTACCCTATATCTAAAAAACGTTTTTTACCAACAACCATGCCAATAATTCTTATTGATGAACTTGAAATAAAAAGGGAAACTTTTACTAGTTTTCTTGGCATTTATCTTAATGAGAATGTAACATGGAAACCGCATATTGACTACATTTGCACTAAAGTTTCTAAAAATATAGGAGTCCTCTATAAGTCAAGAATTTATTTAAACAAAACCATTTTAATCCAACTCTATTACTCATTTATATATAGTTATATTAATTATGCAAATATTGCTTGAGGAAGTACCAGTAAAAGTAAGTTGCGTACTCTTTGTCATCGTCAGAAACATGAAATACGCTTAGTTTGTTTTGAAAATCGACTTACGCATTCAAGGTTTTTATTTAAAAATATAAAAGTACTTAATATTTATGAAGTGAATGTATATAAAATATTATGTTTTATGTTTCAATTTAAAATCAATCCGTCATTACACATTTTTAAAGATTTTATTACTTTAAAAACAAAAAATATGTATAGACTACGAAATGATAACTCACTCTATGAACCCTTTTGTCGAACAAAATTCAATCAGTTCTGTATAGCTTATCGTGCACCAAATCTCTGAAACAAAATCATTTTACCTAACTTTGATTTAACAATTACCTTCCCAGTCTTTTAAAAGAAATTAAAAAAATTCATTCTTTTTAATGACAATATTTTGAACTACTTTTAAAAATAAGTAATTTATATAAATACGCTCTTTGTTTTTGTATTTTGTCATTTTTATTTGTTTATATTTTTTAATAGCCTAAGTTATATTTTATTATTACGATTTATGGTTCTGGCGACAAGATTTTTTCATTAGATCTTCTATCAGATACCATGTTTTTATTTAAACTTTTTTTTTTTTTGTTATTTTATTTTTTAATCTTATTGATGTGGTGATTATATTCTCTATTACAATTTATTAAAAGTATAAAAATTCCAATATTTGTAAACGTAAAAATTTATTTTAAAAAAGAGGACAATATATGCATAAAAATGTATGTATGTATGTATGTATGTATGTGTGTATATATATGTATGTGTGTAAGTGTGTTTATTTATGTATGTGTTTACATACAAACAATAAAATAAAAAATAAAAAATAAAAAAAATTTATCACACTGTTCAAAACAGCAATTTCTTAGTATTTACGTCTTTATTGATTGTCAAGAACTTGAGACGATTTAAAAGAAGAAGAAGAAGAGAAAGAAGAAGAAGAAGAAGAAGAAGAAGAAGAAGAAGAAGAAGAAGAAGAAGAAGAAGAAGAAGAAGAAGAAGAAGAAGAAGAAGAAGAAGAAGAAGAAGAAGAAGAAGAAAAAGAAGAAGAAGAAGAAGAAAAAGAAAAAAAAAAGAAAAAAAAAAAAAATTAAGTGTTATTTTATTAAAACTGAAAAACGAACATTACGATGAAAGGAAAAAAGATTATTAAATTTCTTAAAAAACTGAAGATATGGATGTGTAACAACTAAAAATAATTGTGAATTTGTACAAAATTACCGGATATAAAAACTCGAAAAACAAATTTCTAGCTAAAGACACACAAGTTCTGAAAGTAAACATTTTCACCACAAACAAGTTATAAAGATAAAAATGTAAGCTATGTAAACTATATTATGGAAATATAATAAATAAAAAATAAAAAAAAATATATATATATATATATATTTTTATGTATATATATATATATATATATATATATATATATATATGTATGTATGTATATATATATATATATATATATATATATATGTATATATGTATGTATATATATATATATATATATATATATATATATATGTATATATGTATGTATATATATATATATATATATATATATATATATATATATATATATATATATATATATATATATATATATATGTATATATATATATATATAAGTTTTTGGGGTGATAGTGGATATATATATATATATATATATATGTATATATGTATGTATATATATATATATATATATATATATGTATATATATATATATATATATATATATATATATATATATATATATAAGTTTTTAAGGTTTTTGGGGTGATAAAGATAGTGGTTCGGCACTCTAAAGGGGTGCCGAACCACTATCTTTAACACCCCAAAAATGCGTATTTCTTCCTTAGAAGAGCGTTTTTTTTGTGAAAGTGGAAACTATTACATGCAAAAACTTAACGTAATTTATAAAATATATATTATAAATATTTATAAATTACAAGTTTATAAATTAAGTTTATAAATAACATTAGACCACCCCTCTCCCCTCTTCCAACCTAGAAAAAAAAATTGGTTAGTAAAAAAATGTGAATATTTAAAAAAAATGATTATAAAATTAGAGAGAGATATAAAAACATTTACCAGGTTACAAGACGCATCCAAGTTACTAAATATTCAGAAAAAATATTTCAGGGAAATGTTGTGTTTCCACCCCCCTTATCCACCCCCCTCCCCTACCTTCTTCCTCAAATCTATAACACACACAAAAAAAAAAGATTTTAAATGCAATTATTTACATCGAGAGTTTGTTATAAAAACATACTTTACTTCAACATAAGATCCATTTAAGTAACTTTTATTTAGAGAAAGGGGCAAGGGTATATGCTCCCTCCTTCCTCATCCTAAAACTTAAAACAAACAAACAAACAAAATATTTTGAACGTATCTATTTACAAAGAAAGAAAATTACATAAAGTTTACTAAATATATAATTAAAATATTTACCATGCCCTTTACTCTTTGGCATTTAAACTCATGCGCCCCCCCCCCTCCCTTTTATCTTAATAAAAAAAAATTGTTTAAAAAAAATTATTATAATAAACAAAAAGTAATGAATATGTCTTGGTTTTTAGTAAACGATTAAACTTTGCAATTTCATTAATGAATCGAAATAATAATCCTTGTCAACAACAGACACAACAAGAATGTAAGCCAAAGTCATCTATCAAAATAATTTTAAATCACACCACTTGCGATACCAGTTTTGCAAGTCACATCACATACAGAACTAATTTTGCACATGCAGTTCTCATTTTGCAAATTACAAAACTAGCTATACTTATTTTGCAAGTCATACTATTTGTGGTAACTAAACTTTATTTACAAAATTATTTTAATATATAAGTAATACTTAAATTTCATAAGTAATATTATAATACATTATTCAAACAAAGATTGTAAAAACATCAACCCTCCTGCTGTGATATCTGCACCAAGTTAAAACTTGCTAAGACATTTGATTTATGCCAAAATAAGTTTATGAACATTTTTTTAAGGTTATAATATGTAACTTTTCCAGTGTAAGCAGGAGTTAACACATACTCCAATAGTCACATGCTTGGCCTGGCCAGTTACATTCTTAAGAATTCACCCATGTGTCGGTAAAATAGTTTTAAATCTTCGGACTACTCTTTGATGTGATTTCGTTTAGCACTACTTCACTCTATCGCCTTTCTCTTTGTTCTATATCGCTCTCCTTTATCTCAAGACTGCACTCTTTTTGAAGTTATTTCTGATCAAATAAACCATTTGATTTCTATTTATCCTTCGGCCAATATCGTTGTTGTTGGTGACTTTAATACTTATCACATTGAATGGCTTGGCTATACTGGCGTCAAGGCACTAAAATTTTGTCTTCCTCAATCTCTAACACAAATAGTTAACTTTCCAACTCGCTTTCCATGTAACCCGAATCATTTACCTTCTCTTTTTGACCTACATCTTGCTTCTGATCCTAATCAGTTCTCAGTTTCTCTACATTTACCCTTAGGTGTTTCTGATCACGATTTGATCTCACTAAAACTATTATCTTATTCTTCTTCATCATCAGAATCTTCCTATCACCATAGCTCTTATAACAACCTTAAAGCTGACTAAGACTCGTTCCGTAATTTTCTTTGTGATGGCCCTTGAGTAAAAATCTTTCGTCTTTCTACTGATAAATGTGCTTCCTACATAACTTCGTGGTTTCAGACTAGCATGAAATCTTTTATTTTCTCTCGACGGTTTCAGGACAAGCCTCACTCTTCTCCATGGTTTTCTTCACATTGTGCTGCTGCAATTTCCGATTGAAACCGTTACTTCCATATCTATCAGCAAAAAAATTCTCCATAAAACAGACGTCTTTTTATATTTCTAGAAACCATTGTAAAAAGGTTTTGTCTAACGCCCAAGCTCGCTATTCTCAGGTCATAAAAACTCATATTTTGTCTCAAAAATTAGGCTTTAGTGACTTCTGGAGAATCTTTAACAGCGTCAATAATAAGGGAAAACCTTTTATTCCACCTTTCTTGTATGGTACAGACTTTGTAACCTCACCTAAAGACAAAGCCAAACTATTTGCTAAGAACTTTACTTCAATATCATTTCTTGATTCCACTAGTTGCGTTCTACCTGATATAGCCGTCAAACAGGTTGATCCATTGCTTGACATCACATTCGTATCGCTACAGCTTCTGTATCTAAAGTAATTTCCTGCTTAGACTCTTTAACAGTTTGTGGTCTGGACAACATACTTGTTATAGTCTTGCAGAAGTGTTATCCGGTGCTTTCATCTATACTTTCAAAACTATATATTCAACAAGTGCTTATCAGATTCTTGTTTTCCGGCATGCTTGAAAGCGGCATCTGTTATCCCTATTTTAAAAAATTCTGGAGAGCAATCTGACTCGTCAATACGGATTTCAATCTTCTTGTTTTAAAGCTGATTTGCTTATAAAAACTTGTATGAAAGGTGATTAGTTTGCTCACAATATGTTGTGATTTTATATGGTATTTAAATTTGGTTCAAGATTTGATCATGCTTTTAGCTTATTTTAATAATTTTTAAAGTTACTCAAATGAGAGGAGTGGGAGGACTAACTCCACGGAAAACAATTGAAATTTTTTGAATGCTATCATAGAATACCGAAATTATTTGGCGAGATGGAAGAAAATGAAAAAGTAAATTTACCGGCACTCATAAATGCATAAAAAGTGAGCATTGAATGCAAGTAGCTATTGCATCTTATATAATTCTGAATTATTTTTGTTAATGGTAAATAGCACAACGTGAAACAGTAGTACATTGCTCATTTTCTCCTATTCATTATTTGCATATATATTTGCGATCGTTTTCTATTTTAATTTAGTTTTTTTATGTATGACTTTCCAAAACTAAAAACAAGTATTTTAATATAAATTTTTTATTGTGGATGTAATTAGTTTGTTGACTTTTAGGCAATTAAATTAAAAAGCAAAGTTTCTCTAGTTTGCGTTTGAATTTAATTATTTATTTTCAATTTTCTACAGAATGCTCTATGAACCCAGACATTTTTGTAAAAAATATTATTTCTTTAGATACTATTGCTGATATTAATTTCATATAAATCTAATAAATGAACAATATCCAGTTACAGTTTCTAATAATCATAAGCTTTCATTAAAAGCAGTTATAAATTTGAATACCGAGTCAACTTTTTCAAATTTGACTACTGCGTAAAAAATATTTTTTGACAATCCCTGTACTGATTGCTCTAGGAAACATTCTTGGTAAATCTTAGATCTACGAGTAAAATTAATTAATTTAAACAATTTTCTATGTCAATTCAATAATCAATAAATTTGCTCAAACAAAAGAGAGAAAGAAAGTTATTTTTTAATATTTCCTTTCAATTGAAAGAAAAATTGGATTATAACCCTACGTCGCTTATTGGTTTATAGCGCACGGAGCTTAAATTGATAAGAACGGCCCTTTCAACGAGTTACATTAGAGGTCAATTGCTGATAAAGATAACTTCAAATTGCTTAGATTAAAGTTTTTCTTAATTTCATTCGCCATAACTGTTTTTAATATGTAAATAATGATTTAAAAAATCAAAAATATTCTTTTCCATTACAGCCAAAGAAAAAAAAATTGACTAATCATGTTACAATTGCTAAAAATTGAAAATAAAAACATCCAGAGAAACTAAAAAAATATAAGTGCATCCGAATCAGATTTAAAAGGACTTTATTAAATAATGAAGTCCTTTTAGATCCGATTCGGATGCACTTTATAGACATTAAAAACATTCCGGAAGAATAACACTATATAACCTGATTTTTCTCGCTAAGTTCTGAAAAATAACAATAATTGCATTTGGAATAGATAAAAACAGAACATTATCTCTTAAAAGGCATTTCTAGGTTTGCAGGTGTACTGCTAATCACTTTTATTAAGTAGCCCCCAGTTTTGATGAAAAAAACTTAAATAAAAAAAATTTGACAAAATTTTTTTTGATAACCAACCCCCATCTTTAATAACAACTTAGCGGACACAAAACGTCTGTTGTACGTTTTAAAGACATTCTACAGACTTGTGACGTCCAAAAGAAGTCAATTAGACGTTCCACGAGTGTCGAATAGACGTCCTACGGACGTTTTTGATTGCTGTAAACGTTGCTGGGAACATTGCTGGGAACGTTGCTGAAGATGCTCCTTTATGTATACTCCTATGTTCTCCTCGGTCATAATACTTATATAATATTAACATATGTTGTATGTTATGGAAACTTTGTCCATTCAAACTTATTAGAATAAACTACACATTTCTAAGCCATTAAAGTTCTACAAAATAAAAGACATTTGTCCATTCAAACTTTGTCCATTCAAACTTATTAAAATAAACTACACATTTCTAAGCCATTAAAGTTCTACAAAATAAAAGACATTTGTCCATTCAAACTTTGTCCATTCAAACTTATTAAAATAAACTACACATTTCTAAGCCATTAAAGTTCTACAAAATAAAAGACAAAAAAAAAATTTTTAACTTACTTTCAAAACTTTTATTGCAAAATTTGGACAGCAAATGCGGTTCCCAAGACCTATCTGTCTAACAAGCATGTCGTTCTTTCCGACAAGCATGTTTGTATTTGTACTTTTTCTTGTTTTAAAAAACATGATCAGAATATTTTTATAAATTGTTTTAGTTCTCATCGTCTGAACTTTTCTCTGTTAAGACCTACTGATCTCTGTAAAGGCCTTTTGACCTCTGTTAAGATTTTCTCTAAAGACCTTTTGAACTCTGTAGAGATCTTCTGACCTCTGTAAAGGCCTTTTGACCTCTGTTAAGATTTTCTCTAAAGACCTTTTGAACTCTGTAGAGATCTTCTGACCTCCGTAAAGACCTTTTGACGTCTGTAAAAACCTATTAATTCCTTTTGCATTTGAAGCTGAGATTTTTCTCAAATGTATCATTCAGGTGTCTGCCATGAAAGCAGACTTATGTCAATTTTTTTGGATTACATGGTTTTTAAATCAGCCTTTAATTTTTCAAACAAACGCAAAAACAAAATGTTTTTGATGTTGTTTGAAAAATTAAAAACCGATTTAAAAAAACATTTATAATAATAATCTCGTTATATTAAAGTAAGTTAAAAAGTAAATTAATTTTTAATATACGTAACTATAATATACATTTGTTAAGCTTAATGTTTACTTACTGCTTAGATATGGTATAAAAAGGAGTTATACGAAACAATAATTATAATTATACAAATTAATCTAAATTTCTTTACATCCGTTTGTTAGCATTAATTGACAAAATTGAAGTATATTTAAATTATGAAATAAAGCCTAATTTTTTGAACGTATAATTTGATCATTATATCTATTTATATATAGCTAAATCTACTTGTTCCGAATACCCTATTATGCTAAACATTTACCAGCACAAGATATTTGCTTTTTTTGAAAAAAAAAAAAAAGTAATAACGCGAAAAAAAATTTGATACGAGCTGATCAACAAAAGTTGTCTACGGAAGTTGTAAATTGAAGTATTACGAGGAAAATTGTATGATATTATTTAATTATACTGTATTAAGTATAAATAATTACCTAAATCATTAAAAAAAACTGCAAATATGAGTTGTATCATTTTGAAAATAAATAAATATATTGCTTCAAAATAAAATAATCTGTTTTCAATTGAGTTTTTTCTAACTTTGGTTACATAACATGTAAATGCTATATTGTTCAGGCATATAATATGGCATACAATATTGTTCTAAGATGCAAATTCAATTGTAATAATTTCTTTTTAAATCATAAACAATAAGTTTATTTAACAGAATCTGATAAGTATATAAATCATTGAGAGAACTTTTTTCAACAACTTTTGTAAGTCAAAAATATTTAACATACTTAGTAGATAAAAAATAAAAAATAGATAATTACTTGATCATATCAATATACGATGCAACTTTAAAGATATATACATACAAGTATAGATACATATATAAACACACAGATACATACATACATACATACATACATACATACATACATACATACATACATACATACATACATACATACATACATACATACATACATACATACATACATACATACATACATACATACATACATACATACATACATACATACATACATACATACATACATACATACATACATACATACATACATACATACATACATACATACATACATACATACATATATACATATATACATACATACATGTTTAATTTTTATGTTATATTGCTCAGGTGTTAGCTAATTAGGAGTATAACAAAGCATAAACATCCGGAGAAACACTACGATGACCATCTCAATTAAATTTTACCAGGTAATCTTCATCGTGGCGATATAGTGTCATCTAATCGAATGCTAGCATATTCTGACGCTATTATGGCTACTTGCGCAACTTTTCTTGTATTTGCTTTAAAAAATTTAGAAGATCTAAAAGAAAATCAACCGCTGTTTGACATTTTTATGAATTGATGTCCAATCAATTCACAAAGAGTTTATTGTGTTTATAATTGGATTTCTAATTGTACTTACTATATGGGAAAATATAAATATTCGAGGCCTTGTTATAACTACTATCCTTCCCTATTCGCTGGCACTTTAAGAACATTATCCGCATGAAAAGGTTGCAATAGTAATAACTTGCTCCGTTTTAGGCGTTCATCAAGTAATTGATATTGTAATCATATTATATGCCACGCATTCCCCTAAAATGCTACATATTGATTTAAAAGACTGGGTAAATTCTGATCTTCGAGAGCTGACGTTAGTAATGTTTTTCAGGCCAATAATTAGTTTATTTATATATTGAATTGCTGGAGTGTTGTGCTAAGTTCACTACAGTGCATCCTAGGTTTTTATTGCTAAATTTACGTTTGTGCCAACAATCGGTAAAGTTTATTGGTTTATTCGTCGGTGAATGAACAAATTTGAAGAAACAGAAAAAATAATCGTTTTTATTTCATTTTTCAAAAGCAAATGTATCCAAAGAACGCGTTGAAGTTATGAGCAATGCTGTTTTTGCTATTGTTGCCTGTATTCTTATACTCGATATTACTGTCGAAGAATTTCCAGATAAAATAAATGTTAATAAAAATACTCTCAATTTTGCATTAAACTACATGAAATTGGGCTTTATGACGTTTCTTGGAAAGTTTAGTTTTGTATCAGCTGATACATTAACCACACTGTTCTTCATTTGTTAAAACATGTAAACTCAATCATAAGCTATATTCAGAAATTGTTTCTTGTACTTTGTTTTCTTTGTCCGATTGCTGCTAACATACTTTCACATTTTGCTTCAAAAGGAGATCATGACTCAGTGATTGCTATACGTTTCTTTGCATTAGTTGTGTTTTTATCAAGTATTGCCAACTTCTCAATATTACTATACGGCTAACTTTCCAAAAAAAAATATCTGCATAACTCGGCTTCGCTTAAATATGTTCAGATTAACACACGTCAGCACTTGTATACTTTAGTGAACTCACTAAATATGCCATTTTGGTCGTAAATTTCCATAAAAGGCACTTTTGAATTGTCTAGTGCTGCCACTTATGTTTTGTATTCTGCAATCATTGCTGCACTGTGTACTTTTTTTGTCTCGAAGTTTATTATTATGAACCATGTGGGTAAAACAACTACTTCCTACACAATACGTAAAACGTCATCTTCTGAAATGATGCTCCCGAGAGACAGCACTACAAGTGAAAGTGTTCTATTTGAAACTAACAAAGAAGATGCCTACCCAGCGGGCACTGAACAACCATAGAATGGAATTAAAATTATGGAACTCTTTGAAGCGTGTATTAAGTTTATTTACTTTAGTTAAACATTAAATTAAGTTAACTGAACTAATAACTACAAATTTGTGTGGTTTCAATTAAGTTACTGTGTAAATTTTTATATGCGTTTTAATTTTTTGTACCGATGTTTTAATTATAAATTTTCAAAGGAAACGTTTTAGTATCAGTATCAAAAATTAAGAAAACAACAAAAACAAACAAACAAAAAACTTGTTCTATAATGTTGAAGCATATTTTCCTCAAATAAATAAACATACATTAAATAATTTTACTGAACTTTAATTTCACTTAGCTTTGTTTATACAACTACATTTGTATACGTTTATACAACTACATATAGGATACGTTTACTTAACTACATATAAGATACGTTTATGTAACAATATATAGGTAAGAAGAAGTAGTCTTTGAGAAAAAAAGATAAGATATAGTTTACCAAAAAAATCTTTGATGGTATATTGGCGTAAACTCTTTTTTTTTAAAAATCGCAAGGATAGCACTTTTAATAAAGTTCAAGAAACATTGGTTGTAGTTTGTACAGACGAACGAATGAAAAAATTAAAAAAAGTTTTGTAAAATGAGTTTTGAAAGAATTAAAAAAATGTTTGTAACTAATCGGAATAGTATTACAATTAACAACATTTTCAATCAAGTTTGATAAGATGATAACGGTTTAGAGCTGCCGTGGCGCAAAGGTAGCGCCCTTGCATCAGAAACGTAAGATCCGTGTTTCAAACCCCACCTCTGGTCGAGTTTTGCGACATTGAATGGGAAGAAGGCGTGAACTTCCTGTAAAATGCTTTTACGCGGTGCCGTGTGATAAGACCGTTAGGACTTCTTTGGGCACCTAAAAGAAAAAGAAAATTTAATAACGGTTCAAAACTTAATAAGAAAAAAAGTTACACTACGTGGGTTAGACAAACCAATCTCATCCTGTTATGCATAACCCGTACTAGTAATTTGTTATGTTATATTAGATTTTTTAATGCCTGCGCAAGAACAACGTGCAAATTCGTAGACAAATCCTGCAAAGTTTTTTGGGTTTCTATTTCTTTATCCTTTACAAAATAAAGTTTATTTGTAGTGATATTTTGAGTAATTAATTTTTAAACATACTTATGACAACAAATAATAATATTACCATTATTTATTATCAGTTTGTTCTAAATACGGCCTAAATTAATTTTCTAAAAGTTTTTCACCCATTACAGCGTACCAAATAAATATACCTATATGTCTATAATACCTCTTTGCGCGTTTGATTATTCTACGAAGACTGTTGCACATATGAAAACCGGAGTTTCAGATTGGCCTGGCTACCCTAACAATAGATTTCGGAACAAGTAAAAACTTAATTACAAGCAATAGTATTTTACAAGGTTTACTTGTACAAAAGTTATACCAATACTTTTGGAAAAAGGAAATTAACAACAATCGGCAACACAGCTAAAGAATAAAAAAAAAATTAAACAGCAGTTAGAACACAATTACTTTTTTTAATATTATGCATTATTTGTCGGGGGCAAATTTCATTAGTGCAAACTGGCTTAAGTGCAAAACAGTTGCAAAACTGACATAAGTGCTAACTGGCATTAGTGAAAATTGGCATAAAGTGTGCCAAAAGAATTTTAAAACATTTGCATAAGTCAAACTGGCAAATATTAACATAAATGCAACGTGATATTTTGCACTAAAGCCAATATGCCCTTATGCTAATTTGCATTTATGCCAATGTTTACAAATTCTTATGGGTCACTTATGCCAGTTCGCACTTATGCTGATTCGCAGTTGTTCCAGTTTTTGAAACTGCTTTGCATTTATGACAATCCAAACTTATGTCAATGTTTGCTAATTATTTTAGTACACTTACGCCAGTTTGCACTTATGCCAGTTTTTGCCACTGATTTGTACTTATGACGGTTCGCTTAAATTAGCAGTCACTAAATAACAAAAGATATTCAATTTTTATTAAAAATTTAATTTTATTTACTAGATTAGTAAAGAGATAATTTGGCGGTTTAGTTTCAAATGTTGCGTTGAAATAACTTTCTCTCCCTCTCCCTTTTTCCTGTAACAAATTGTCACAAAATTACAAAACTCTCTGCCTCTATCACGTGTCTTAATTTGTGGACGACCTTAATTGACATTACAGCAAATTACATTCAAAGTTAAACAAAAAATATCTGTAAAAATTGCTGCTTGGTGTATTATGTACTGATTCCTGACTGAAAGTGCTTTATCTGCATTCCGTTTTTATATTTTTTAATTTTTTAATTTTTTCAAAACTACAATTGTTAGATTACAATCTAGAAGAAAAAAGCAGCACCAAGTAAACCATATAACCATGGTGATCCTTTTTTAAAAATTTGAATTTTAGCGTACTCCGTAGTTGTGGGAACCAATTGGGTTCAGCATACTTTTATTGGTTCTAAAAGCGAGTATACAATTCTTGTTTTTTTTTTTAGTTTTGCAAGAAAGAGGAGAGATAAAAAGTTGAGAGCGGGTTTTACAGAGAAAGCAGAGAGCTACTTACACTGAGAAAGCGGAGAGCTGTTAGACAAGAAGAAGAACAAATACGGCTGATCAAGCCTTACCTTCTTTACAATACTTTTCTGAGAATCTTTGTTGTTCTGCAGAAAAATTATTTATCATGAAAAGCAAAGATCCCACTTATATATCAGTTATATCACTTATATATCAGCTATATATCAAAAAAGGCATATCAGCCATAACATAAAAACCAGAGTTAATAAACAAAAAATTGCTGTTCTTCTTTAACTGGACCTCATAAAATGTATTTTTGGCACAATTTTCCATTATCTTACCGTATTTATATTGCATGATTTCTTGGATAAGAGATTCACTGAGAACAAATTTATTTGTGTGAAATACATTAAAACATATTAAAGCTGTAGTTCTTCCTGCCCGATGAACCTGCCAAGCTGATGATAGATTTTGTTGATATGTTCCTTTGGCAAGTTGATCGTATTGTTTTTTAAAATAAGTTTGACTAAAGTCTTCATAAAGTTGTTTAGAGTGTTTTAAAAGCTCAAACTGAGATAGATCTTTGCAAGTACGATCAAACAAGCTAGTTATAGGTGCTGGTAAACAATTCATCTCATCTTTAGAACCTGACTCAGTATCACTTGATTTATGATGGCTATTACCATCTAAGCTGGTAAATATAACAGATTTAGGATTGGATTGGCGTAAGGTGTTTAAGTCGCTGACCGATATGCAAAATGATGGGTCAGTATATGAATAATTCCCATTTAATTTAAACATAGTTGATGCTCTTATACTTTTCTTTTTTTTTTTAATACAAGCTCATTAATTGAGGGTAACTGTCTTCTTTTTTTATTTTTTCTAAAATTCATAACACTTAATGGTGCTGCATTAACACTTTGCTTTGAGGCATTCCATGAACAAAGCTGACTTGTTGACGCATCTTCTCTATTTAAACGGTGGTGCACAACAGCCTCAAGTTTAAAATGTAGAGCTGCAATATGTGAGCAAGCTGAAGCTAGTCCCACTGGACAAGTGCAGCTGCTTTTTTTAACGCACCATCTTTGTGAAGACAAACCCATACATCATACATGGAACTTTTTATGCTGACTCGCTGGCTTGGAAGAACCTAAATAAAGATAACACCTATTTGTAGTAAAATATGAAAAGTTTTTTCTATATAATCAAAATTTTGTCAACTTTGCTATATTCTAAAATGTAGGTCTCAAATTTTAAGATTTATTTTTTGAATTATAAAAAAGTTGGATTTAATGAAATGTTTATTTAATTTCTCATACTCTATATAGCGTAACTAAGTTATTTGACAGTGATAGTGAACAAAAATCGCTTTGCTACTAATATACTAAAATTAAGAGCAAACAAATTAGTTTAAAACCAACATATAACATATATACCTACATATTCATATATGTATATGTATATAAAAATGCAGCTGTGTGTGCAGTAAATTTATTGCAGACATGTGTATGCAGACAGAATTGATAACTGATTATGTTTATTTCAACTATGGACCTTGTACCTGTTGTCTCAAACAAAGTAATAAATAACAAAATAAAATATAACCTTAGTTTTTATAAAACAATAATCTTCGCTGATGCTGGGAGCATACCAATAATGATATATATGCTTTGTTATTTTCTTTTGTAAACTCACTAGGAGTGTCTATGAGAAAAATTAAAACGTTTCTCCAAGTAATGTCAGGCAACTTTGTAATTTCTTTTTTCCAAACACTTTCATTAAAATTTTCTGAATTTACTTTTATTGGGTTTGAAATATTCGTTTTTTACTTATTGATAACTGATTTTTATTTTTTAAATAGTTATGTTTATCAAGTAAAAGTCAATGTTGACTATAGTTAAACCGCTATTTAAGTTTTGTTTTGCCTGCCAGTATCTGCTCGCTTATTGTTTACATTTTGCTTATACGTCACTTGAAATTGGTCTATATAGGTTAAGTTATTGGAAAGTAAATTAGATTTGTTACATTACATTCCGACGCACACATTAAAAAGATTTCAACCTAAAAAGACAAAAATGTAAATAGACAGCTTAAGCATTTTTAAAGTAATGACCTGAATTCATAAGGTACCAAGGTAAAATTGTCGGGATTTATGACATCCCATAAATTTTATTGTTGGATAATTTAAAAAAAATACAAGTTTTATAGTCATAAAACTTATACTTTTATGGTTATAAAAATATAACTTTTATTAACAAAACTTTTTCATGCACTCGTACTTTGCTCTATGACAAAAAATATACTTTTCGACGACAAATTTTTATTACCTTATGTTTCAAATTTATCAAATAGAGACTGCTCAATAGAGAACTACTAAAAAATGTAATTGTAGAGATGATCATTGTTTTAGTTTAATTAACTGCTAATACAACTCAAATGATCCATCAATATTCTTTTTATCGCATAAAGTTTATTATTAAATTTTTTATCTCGTAATACTGATCTTAATGTATGTATGTTGTACACTTTCCAAATGTTTCTCAAAGCAAATGTGGAGGACGAATTGATACAGAACGTGCTCTAACTTCTCCTAAAACAAATCTCTTCATCGATTTAAAGCAGTTTCTTAAAAATAAAACACTAATAATTGAGAAAAGAAGGATTCTACTTTAAAGAAGATTAAAAAGATTTCAAAGAATATTTAAAAAGTGAGCAAAAGCTTCTGGATAATAAAAACTCTCAAAAGCATTTCTTGGTCAAACATTATCAGAAAAATCAATCTACCAAAGTATATCCTTTGAAGAGAGTACTTATAACTTTGTTAACAGAAAATTCAAAAACAGCAAAGCAAATACTTTTTAGGTTTGCTGAGGTCCGTTGATGTAAAAACATAAAATCATGCCATAAATATACTGCAAATTTCTATTTAATAGCCGCTTTTTCGATAACTAAATCCATTCATATTAAATTTAAAATAACAAATTATTCTTTGCTTGACATAAAAGTTGTTTTGTTTGTGTTGGTTTCAAAAAATGTTTAAAATGTTTCTTAAAAATTAGTTTAAATTATAATAACGATTATATAAAATTAGTTTTTATATTATTGCATAAGAGATATAATACAGTTTTTAGCAAAACCAATTTGATATAATAGTTACTATTTTTTAAACTAATTTTAACAATTAGGTTATCATCTTAAACTTTTTTGAATAAATGCTTAGATAAAAAAAGTAACTTACGCATTTACTTGTATACCAAAGCCGACGACACGGGTTTCGAAGTGGAGGGGCACAATTGTCAATTTCTAAAAAAAATCCAATATATTTAGAATTTTCTAAAAAAAATAAAAAAAGAAGGTCCTATAAAAAAAAGTTGGGGAGGGAAGAGGGGGATGAGGAAGAAAGGTGGAGGGCAATGGGGAGGACATTTTACTCCCTCTCATCCTTGCCTCGGCGTCGTCAGCCCTGTATACTTTTATACTAAAATTACATGAAAGTAATTTACTTTTACAAAATAAAATTAACTTACAAGTAAACTTACTTATAATGAAAAGTTATGTAAATGTAGATTTCATTAGAAGTTATTTTTTTTTACATTTCAAGTTTAAGTTTTACATATTACGTTAATTACATTTTTAAAACCTCGTAACTTAATATAGTTTTTTTTTCAGAAAGTATTTTCCTTTTACATAAAAATATATTTGATTCAATGTATTTTTTAACGTAAAAGGTAATAAATACTTTTATCATTAAAAAAATCTTACCTTATTATGAATTATGCAAAATTATACGAATGTAAATAAAACTTCTTAGTAAGATTAGTTTTTCTATAAATAGATATGTTTTATTTTACATGTAAAATGAAATGTTTAAAAAAGTATACAAAATATAAAAATGTTTAAGATAACGTAGTTTTGAATTTTAAATAACTTTTAGTTAGAATTAAAATTAACCTTTATTTTTACAGTAAGTAAATTTACTTTTGTTCGACAATTTCTATAAAAAATATTGCAAGATTCAGTAATTCAAAGTTCATTTTGGGCATTTCTTTCCTATTCAGCTAGTATCAATAAAAGGCTCCGGCCATTGTGTATCCAGCCAGCTTATATCAATAAATAGCTCTAGCCATCCGTGATCATATTAGCAACTAAAACCATTTGCCTGGCTCAGGATAAATTGGGCCGAGTAAGTTGCATTTGCTGTAGCAAATGCAATTGTGATTTTTTTATATAAAAACCATTCTTAGAGCCAAACTGTCTCGAAAGAGCAGATTAAACAACTACGGTATATAAAAAGGGTATAAAAAAACAATTTTAATAAGACCATATAAAAAGTCAGCGCTTTAAAACCGTGGACTTTTTCTTTAAATGACCTTAAGCTAAATTAAATACAGCTGGTGCATATAAAAATGTCATAATATGTAAAGTCAATATTTATCATAATTAATATGTATTTATCAATATTTATCATATTTAATATTTATCAATATTTATCATTTAATATGTAAAGTCAATATTTATCAAAACTTATATTTATAAGCCTTTTCTAAAGCAAAATGTTTACAATATCTGTTTGTTTTTCTATATTTTAGGAACTGGTTTCTTTTTTAAGTTATTAAGGTGCTCCATTAAGACCAAGCGGTCTTATCACAGATCACCGCAGAGGATTACCTTTTTTTTTTTTTTTTTTTTTTGTCATTCACCTCCTCAAGGCCGAGAGGGCCACTGCAGATGAGGAGGCTACTTAATAGTGGGTATAACCCTCTCTCAACTCTATAACTCCGAAACACAAACCTTGACGATCAAGGCCGCTGCGCGGAGAAACAAGTTGAGCGCGGTACCACCATGGACGTGATGGGGATCGAACTCGGAACCTCTCGCTTATGAAGCGAGCGCTTTACCACAACACCACTACCGCATAACAAATTTAACAACTTTTAACAACTTTTAACAACTTTTAACAACTTTTAACAACTTTTAACAACTTTTAACAACTTTTAACAACTTTTAACAACTTTTAACAACTTTTAACAACTTTTAACAACTTTTAACAACTTTTAACAACTTTTAACAACTTTTAACAACTTTTAACAACTTTTAACAACTTTTATCAACTTTTAACAACTTTTAACAACTTTTAACAACTTTTAACAACTTTTAACAACTTTTAACAACTTTTAACAACTTTTAACAACTTTTAACAACTTTTAACAACTTTTAACAACTTTTAACAACTTTTAACAACTTTTAACAACTTTTAACAACTTTTAACTACTTTTAACTACTTTTAACAACTTTTAACAACTTTTAACAACTTTTAACAACTTTTAACAACTTTTAACAACTTTTAACAACTTTTAACAACTTTTAACAACTTTTAACAACTTTTAACAACTTTAAAATGTATCAAGTTCTAATCCTGATCAAGCTCATAATCAAGCTCTAAAAATGATTATGACATACTATTTTCAGCCGTTTTTCAAGCCACCAATAAAAAATTATAAACTAAAAGTAAATAATAGTACTTCTCAAAATAAAATTTTTTCAAACGTATTTGCTTAAATTTTTGTTTAAAGCAACGTCAACTATCATTACGTGCGCAAAAGCTGGTATCTCAACTTTTAAATAAGCTCGGGTAATTCGTTCATTAAGATATTTTAATTGTGTGGTATCAACATGAAAATTCTCCAAATTAATTTTATATTGGGATATGGAAAATCACGATAAAAGTACTCCAAACCAGTTTGCCATTTCCAGAGTTGGTAAAAAGTTACACATCACAACCGTGGTTAAATTTAAAGCAGTTTTTGTTTATTCAACAATCCTTTATCCTACATTTTGATAAGAAAGCTGCGTCACTATTATTACTATGATTATCGATTTAAAAAAGTGAAACGTATGGTTATTGTGTTTCAGTCAGAGGAACCAATATTTAAGTACATTTGGGTATATTAAAAAAAAGATTATTAGAGTATGAAGTTGCCGATAAATATCCTTTATTAATTGTTACACCTGCTCCTCAACATATTATTTCAGGTATTGACGATTGTGCCCCCCACTTCAAAACCCCTGTTGTCAGCCCTAAAAAAATCTTCTACCTGTAGACAATTACTGTCTACAGGTGGAGGATTTTTTTCAAATTTATAAATAAAGTTCCAAAAGGTTTTTATTTAAATAAATATTTCTCTTATTTAATATAATGTTTAGGCTCTATTGTGTAAAAAAAATTTGAAATGAAAACCAAATGTATTTTTAAATTTAAACGTTTATTTTTACAATATCAAAAACTTAAAGGATCCGACAATAGTTTAAGTTTTAAAAAAGAAACTTTATTGTCAGAACCTAAACAAAATAATAATAATAATAATAATAAAAATTTGCAGTCGTAACTTATAAAAAATAATTACATGACCGGGGCAAAAAGAACGATAAATTTAGTCTAATCACCGAGCCACAAATTATATGAATCAGCAAAGCAAGATGAAGGAATCGAAATCCAAAGGACTGATGTTCGAGGAAATAAACTTGACAAATAAGAGTTTTTAAAGCAATTAGGAACACTCACAGAAAAAGAATGAGACTTAATTAAATGACAAGAAACACGAAAATGAATTTTAGCAGATAGCACAAGAGACGCTAGCTCTTTAGAGCAGTGCCCATAATAGTATTTGTAGAAAAGAGAAGAAGAAGCAACATTACGACGATGTGATAATGGTTGGAGGTTGGCTGAAAAAGCAGGTCCAACTATGTTTATCATGCGTTTTTGCAACAGTATTCCTTTCAAGGCCGGATTTGAGATTTATAGAGATAGAGAATAGAATCCGGAGTAAGGAAGTGTTAAGTTTCAAGCTCGATAAAGAGATGCAACCTTAGCAGATGCTAATTTTGCAATGGGTTTAAAGGTTTTATAGAAAGATCGAAAGTAAGAGGTAATCCTAGATGATGAAGGATAGATTACTCATCGAGTACGTTACCATTCATAAATATAGGAAGATCTAAATTATTGCGATAACGATTGGCTGAAAAAAATTTTATATGAATTTAATTTCACCAGCCACTGTGTGCCCCATGCTGTAGCAGAAGTGAGATCCTTTTCAAGCTCAAATACCCCCTCCAAGCAATTAGAGAGTGTTGGCTTCTTATCATAACAAGAATAAATGGTAGTATCATCAGCGAACAATGCCACCTTAGATGTGAGAATATCTGGATGATTGTTAATGTATATTAAAAAGAGAATAGGGCCAAAGACTGAACCTTGAGGAGCCCCTGAAAATACAGAATAAGATCAAGAGTGCTGTCCATCGAGGACAACTTTTATACTTAAATTGGAAAGGAAGGATTTTATAATCTTAAGGATGTTACCAGATACACCTTAAGAAGAAAGTATATGGAGAAGACCAGCATGCCAAGCTTTATCAATAGCTTTAGAAATGTCAAGAGCGATGGCCTTAACCTCTCCACCTTTATCTAATGCATGATAAAAACTATCGGTTATTCCTGTTAGCAAATCAGCTGTAGAACAAGAAGATCGAAATCCATATTGATGATCAGAAAGTAAGTTATTAGATTCAAGATAAGAGATTATGTGTTTGGTAATTAAAGAATTAAAAGCTTTGCTTATGATAGGAAGAAGACTAATGGGATGGTAGTTAGGCGAATGGGATTGCTCTCCAGAATTTTTGAAAATAGGGATAATAGATGCCGCGTTCCAGCAGGCTGGAAAGAAAGACTCTGATAAGCATTTGTCAAATAGTTTAGAAAGTAAAGATGACAGCTCCGAAGAAAACTTCTTCAAGACTGTAACAGGCGTGTTTTCCAGACCACAAGCTCTAGAAGAATCTAAGCAGGAAATCACTTTTGATACAGAAGCTGGAATGATACGAATGTGAAGCAATGGATAAAAATGTTTGACAACTATATTAGGTAGAACGCAACTAGTGAAATCAAGAAACAACATTGATGAAAAGTTCTTAGTAAACATTTCAGCTTTGTATTTATGTAAGTTGGAAAAGTCTGAATCATACAAGAGAGGTAGAATAAAAGATTTTCCCTTAAAATTGACACTATTAAGGAATATCCAGAAGTCACGAGAGCCTAATTTTTGAGATGAAATACGATATTTCATGACCTGAGAATAGCTACTTTTGGCGTTAGACAAAACCTTTTTTACAATGATTTCTTGCAGTAATAAAGAGACGTCTGTTTTTTGGAGAATTGTTTTGCTGATAGATGTAGAAGTACTTGTTTCGATTGGCAATTGCAGCACCACAATGTGAGGAAAACCATGGAGAAGAGTGAGGATTGACCTGGAATCGTCGAGAGGGATTCAAATATTGCATCCCAGCCTGAATCCGCGTAGTTAAATAAGAAGCACATTTGTCAACAGGAAGGTGAAAGATTTCTACCCAAGGGCGATCACGAAGAAAATCACGCAAAGAGTCCCAGTCAACTTTAAAATAGTTGTAAGAGGTACAATGATAAGGGATTCAGATGATGAAGAAGAATGAGATGATAGTTTTAGAGAGATCAAACTGTGATCAGAAGCATTTCAGGGTAAATGTGGAGAAACTGAGCCGAAACAAAACATAAAGATCAGAAACAAGACATAAGTCGAGTAGAGAAGGTAAATAATTCGTGTTGTCTGGATTAACCATAACAATAAGATTAACAATAAGATAAACATTAAAATATAGTTTCAATGTCACTATGCCAAGCTTTTTTTTTTTAAATAAAGTAAAGCTTTTATAAAAAATCAAGATTACCTAAAAAAAAAAATTCTTCTAAAAGAATCTTATTATCACAATCCACCGTAACAAAGTTGATATTATTCTTTCAATATAAATATATGTATATATAAACGAGAGTTGCAAAGGGAATTAGATCGCTTATTGTTAGACTTTGGAAGGAGGGAAAATCGCAGCGAAATATCGGAGAAATAGTAAAAGAATCACGTGCAACTGTGCAGTCCATAATCAGGAAATACCAAACCACTAAAAAAACTCCTGATAAGCCACGTAAAGAAAGTTCAGGTATTGCATCGACAAACTATTTTGAGAACAATTATCCAGAATCTTAAGATAAGTGCTCCAAAACTCGTTGGAATGCCGCAAAATGATTACAATTTAAAAATGGATCGTGAAACTGTTAAAATAATCTTAAAAAATATACAACGCTAAAGTACTATTGAAAAAACTCTGAATCAGTAAATCAACAAAGCCCAAACAACTACACTTTGCAAAGCTTCATAGTAATAAACCGCAAACATTCTGGTAATCGGTACATTTAACCGGTGAGTCAAAATTTGATGAGTTTTCATCAGATAGAAGAGTTTAAGTACGGAGAAAACCTAATAAAGCATTTAAAAAAGAACTTGTGTCCAACGGTGAAGCATCGTTGAAGAAGTGTTTTAGTGTTTATAAGTGCTGTGTATAAGTGCTTCAGGTGTGGAAAACTTGTATTTTCATTGATGGAAATATGGATCGAAATGCGTATTTAAACTTTCTGAAAAATAACCTGGAAGAAAGTGCCCACAAAGTAGGACTTATAACGTCATTTATTTTTCAACAGAAAACAATCCAAAACAATTTTCACAAAAATATTACAGTTCTTTGTAAAATATTTAACGAAGAATATCCTACTAACCAAGTAATGCCGATAATATTCCCCTTAAATTTCCCAATCTTATAATCAATATCATAATAAGTGCGCTGAGATGAAAAAGGATCTTGAAAATTCCATATTAAATATATCGAAAGTAAGATCTCAAAACGTTTTCCTGTGCTATATCAAACAAACCGTTTCTTAATTAAGAATCTTTAATAAAAATAAATTTTTCGTTAATGCGCGCTAATTCTTTTATCCAATCCAAAACATTCCCAATTTAAAACAACCAATTAAGCAAAAATAAAAAATGTGTTATTCAAGTTTAAATTAATACTCTAATAAAAATAAATTCTTTTTTTTATGCTATTATTTTTTTAGTCACCCTTGTTTACCGGGTCAGCCCTATTCCGTTCCAGCCCAATTAATTTTATTAACGATCTACTGAGCATATTCTATTGAAATTATTTTTTTATAATACTTATCTTATTGTTATTGTTTTTTTAAATAAGGTATAAAGAAATACAACATCGCTTTGTTTTATCTTTTATATCGTATTAAAATAAACACCGAATAGATATACAAAACAAAATCTTGTTAACGTTTTTCGTGCGTTTATATTACATTATTATGTGTATAATGAAAGTTTTAAGTTTAATTATAAATTTTTTTGTATTTAAATTTTTGTTTAGATTAATAAGATCATAAGTTATCATCTAATGTCTTTACTATTATATTAAAATATACTATAAAATTATAAGCCATGTCTAAAAAATGTTGACAATGAGTATAGTTTCAACAAACAATAGTAATAATATGCAAAAATTTGCAGCCCCACCATATATTACTTTGAAGAGGTTGTAGTTTTTAACGAAAGCTGCTTTCAAAAGTGAATGACTAATCAATTTATCCAATTTTTTTAATGTGCCGCAAACTTTGCAAACAAAAAAGCACTTGCAAACCAAATGCACTTTATTAAATGGCCAGGAAACAATTAAATTGAATGGTATCTACAAAATCTGCAGCTCCTGCAAAATGCCTTTTGAAAATTATTAGCGAATAGTCAGGTTTTAAAAAATGAAATTAAGACGCGGAGAGATCGAAGTTTAGAACTATTTCTGATTATGCGGATAAGAAGCTTGATAAAAATATTAGGTTTGGTGTTTTCTATAGGCTTAATCTGGTTTGGAGTACAGCTATACTATAAATCTTTTGCGAAAAATCTTTTTGTGCTTATAAAAAAATAATCTTTACATTATTGATACGACTTAACATTTCATGATGACGCAAATATGTTTACAATATAATATCGTAATTTTGCATTGAAGACGTATTTGTTATATATATGAATTAAGATTCAAAATATATACTTAGATTAAATGATATTACTGAATTAGATCGTATTGTTTATACTGCATTGATTATATCGTTTTAATTAGGATATGTATTCTAACAATGAACAAAAATAGTTTCCAAATAAAATTTGAAAGTATAATAAAAAGGATTTCAAGGATAACAAAAAATATTAAACTTTACTTAAGAGTAATTAACGTTAAATAATAAAGTGAAATTCTGAGCAATTCGCCTTTACAAAGAATTCGTTTCATTAAATTTGTTTAAGATGTTATTTTTGTAATTTGTAACTTGTGGACAATCCCTAAATGTAAATGTAAATGCCCTTTAAATTGTATAAAAGACTAGTTTAAGTTCCTTCCTAATAATCAAGAGTTTGGAGACAACTATTATACCGCATCATTGATATATTTACTCCAAATAAACCTTCAATAAATAATATGCACAAAACACAGGATAAGTTAAAAGAAACTTTTAAAAAACGATTATCGGGTATACCATATTTGATACTAATATGATACTAATATATATATATATATATATATATATATATATATAATATATATATATATATATATATATATATATATATATATATATATATATATATATATATATATATATTAAAATTAAAAACCACAAAGTTTACTTAGTTTTACTAATTCCTTCTCGAAACCATTGACATTACTTGGTGAAAATTCGAAAATATATCATTTTTTTTAAGTAAATTTTTTGTTAAGTAAGGAATGAGTATTTTTCTACTATGCTATTTAGTTTAATTTTTACAGTTTTATTTTAGTCATGGGATATGTTTTTTAGTCAGTAGATTATTCATTGATATATATATATATATATATATATATATATATATATATATATATATATATATATATATATATATATATATATATATATATTTAGTCATTAGAAAACTTATTGCTCAACATAAGCATATTGTTAACAAATTATCCTGCTTGAAAAAAAGAATCCTGAAAGTTATAAGTAAAAATGGATTTAAACTTTAATAAAGTCCATAACTCAACAAAAACTAGGTAATATTTGAATTATATTTGTTTACATTGAATTTTGAGACATTTGAATTTTGAGAATTTGGAGAATTACATTGAATTTTGAGAATTTTGAGACAAAATAATAAAATAAGAAACTAGTAAAAAAGGTTGACTGTAAGATGCTTAAAACTTGTTGCAGCTGTTTATCAGCTATTAAAATTCTTAAAAAAATATTTCTATCAAAAATGAGATAATTATAGTTTATAGTTGTTTATAAACTCTTGCGTTTTAGGAAGGAGCTTAAACTAGTCTGATTTACAAGGTAAAACGCAGTTTTTACAATAAAGTTATGATTTGTTTTATAGACATTTGTGATTTTAATATAATGACATTTATTAATATAATTGTCGCAGGTCTTTATAGTTGTTGATACATTAAGAACAATTGTGGACACACGCTGTTGCATTACGAAAATTATATTTATTGCTTGAGACAGCTAGAACAAAAAGATCAAAACTAAGGGATTAAACTACTTAAAGTGTTGATTATTTATTAAAGAAATTTTTGAAATATTTTATTTTTGTAGTTTTTTTTTTAGGTGCCACAAGTAGTCTTTAGGTATATAAAAGTCTTTATTCTAGATAGATGTATAAAAGAAATTTAAATTATGTCCTAAATTATCAAACTTCTTACTTAATTATTATTCCAAAAGTTTTTCGTTTAAGTATTGTGCTGTTTTTTTTTTTGTGTGTGTGTGTGTGTTTTTTGTGTTTTTTTGTGTTTTTTGTTTTTTAGTTTGGTGTTTTAGTTTCTTATTATGGTGTTTACTTAAAATTAGTACTTGTACTATATGTAAATATTCCATGAAATGTAAAATCTATTTCAGAATACATTTAATTTGAATTTGAATTAATTTGAATTTACAGTCTTATCACAGAGCACCGTGGAAATTCATTTGATAGGAAGTTCACACTTCCTTACCTATGTTGTAAAACGAATCAGCTTCTGAGACAAGGACGCTGACCACTGCGCTACGGCTGCTCAAAATAGCCTATAGTTGTTTTAAGGTGTGTCAGATTATAAGATTAACTGACAAAAAGTTTAGTTATACGTTTAACTAATATAATATATAGGCTTAATCTTAAACGATTATTGAGTAAACATTAGTTTTAATAAAGGTTTTTAATCAAACGTATTATAAAAAGCAGCAGATTAACTAAAACAATTTCTAATTTAAAAGTCCGTTTATCACTATTTGCGTAAGTAATATTAAAGTTTTGTGAATTAAAAATTTCAAAATATAAAACACTCGTTGATTAGCAATCATACTGACTTTTTTGGCAGGTATGCTCTTTACTTTATTTAGCATATATATTTATGAATAAAGGTTACAAAATTATTCTGCATTAATTCTCAATAGTTTTTACTTTTATTTCTTCCATAAAAGCAGCCCATAACAGCCTGTGTCTATTTAACTTAAAGAAAACACACAACTTTCCAGCAACTATAATAGCCAAACGCTGTTAAAAAGTCAATTTGTTTAAAAATTTTTATGTCAACAAAGGAGAAAGAAAATTTTAATGAAGATTACGAATAATTCTATTTTTTAATTGGTTCTAACAGAACAAGGAAATGATTTTAAAATAAATTGTATGATTTTGTTAAAAAATATTCTCAAATAAGACTATAAGCAATAATGGAAAAAACTTATAAAAATGCTCAGTATTTATGCAAAGCAACCATGTCGCTTTTGATTTTTGCTATAATTGTTAGAAGGACAATATTTAAAACAGTTTAGAATATTACAACAAATTTTTTTTGGCATTAAAACAAAGTTTTTAAATTTGATTTTAGATTGTATATATTTCGGCAGGAATTGTTTTCTTGTATTCTTTTTCAAGAATACAAGAAGATGTTACTCAATATTCGAGTAAGTAATTGTTTTAAATTTAAATTTCTTTATTTTATTCGTTCTTGAGATTTTGTTATTCAACCTGTTATTGTATAACATAAGTTTTTTAAAGTTCTAATTTGACTAAAGTATATATGCCTCGAAGTAGCTGGTTTATGATTGGGAGGATTATCAAAGGTGATAAAGTTTTCAGTTTGCAATTTACATTTTGATTAATACTCTGATAATACAAAACCTTGTTCGTTTCTATTTAATAAGGCCTGTAATAAGTTATTGACTGTATTAAAAATTTACAGAAATAGTCATTATTAGCGTTAAAATAAACTTTTTTTAGCGAAAATCCCAAAGTGATAGGACATTGAATATACACGGTGCATAGGAACATGAAATAAGACCTTGTAACACGTCTTTATAGCTGTGTTTTTTAATGATCATAGCAAATTTTGTCTTTCAAAAAATGTATAAAAATAAATTATTTTACCTGGAGATATATAGAATTTTTTTTAAAAAATGCTTATTTTTTAAAATTTTAGGTTTTTTATAACAATTTTTTTATAATAATTTTTAAAAACAGTTTTTAAAATATATTGCTTAATTGGCTAATGATCAGCTTGTTTATATTTGCTGCTATGTTCGTGTTTTAAATCAATTGAACTGCGAAACAACCAAATGCAGTGAGCAAACTATTTTAAAATGTTCAAAAATTCATTAGACGCTCATCTAAAAACTATTTTAGATCAAGGTTGTGTAAATAAATGTCATTAATTAACAAATTTAAAAGTCGGAAAGACCGGGCTTAGTTGGCGGCAGAGGTAAGTTGACAAAAAGTATTTATCAGATAGTGCCAAAAATTAACTGCGAAACAACAAAATGCAGTGAGCAAACTATTTTAAAATGTTCAAAAATTCATTAGACACTTATCTAAAAACTATTTTAGATCAATGGATGTGTAAATAAATGTCATTGATAAACAAATTTAAAAGTCGGGAAGACCGGGGTTAGTTGGCGGCAGGGGTAAGTTGACAAAAAAATTTATCAGATAGCGCCAAAAATTACGTTAAACCTTCCTAATTGACCGTTTCATCCTTCACTTTAGTATTTTTGGATTCGCGCAAGTGCATAGGAGGTATTTAAGTTTATGTGTTTTTCGGACAAAAACGTTACTTTAGGAACATTGCTTCCGTTTTACGTGACAAGGAAAATAGTCATTTAAAAAAATAAAACTATTGTAAAGATTTTAGATACAACTGATTAACTCCAGACAGTTTTTTTTTCCATAGTTGCCGTTTTTCAGGATATATAGTTTGTTTATTAAATAAAATACTTTTAGGAGTAGGTTAGCAAAATTTTTACAGAGCCTAGTTCGCTTAAAACATTTTATATTAAAAAAAAAAATTTTTTATATAAAAATATACTTTTTTGAACTAAACAAAATTTTTTCTTATATTTTTTAAGACTTTGTAGTTTAAAATTTACAAATTTTAATTTTGCTGTTGCCTACAATGAATCAATTCATATATTCTGTAATAGTGGTTACATTCACGGAAGTTTACAAATAGTACATATACTAATCTTAAGTAAAAACCTTGTAAATAAAAGCTAAAACGAACATTAAAAGTTAAAGGAGTAAAGTACTAATAATGATAATAATAAGAGTGGTTGTAGTAATAGTAATAACAATACAATGATAAGTGTATAATCTTATTAATAAAAATAAAATGACAAAAATAAAAATAGTTACAATAATCATAAAAAGAATAATAGTGGGATATTTGTTGACAAAAACCAATCATGGAATTATCAACTAATTCAATTAAATAAAAAACTCTCACGTGCAAATAGTATGCTGTCATTAATACGACACTATGTTCCCCAAAATGTTTTAATATCAATTTACTATTCTTTGTTCTTCTCACATCTAAGTTATTGTTGCACTGTTTGGGGTCAAAAAAGTAGTTTTCTATTACATCGTATTAACAGTTTACAACGCACTTCCTTAAGAATTATGACATTTTCTCCCTTACAATCTAATATCAAAAATAGGTTTTCTGAATCAAAAATTCAAAAATTTCAAGATCTTGTAAAGCTTTATAATTGTCTCTTTGTGATTGATTTTCTTCAAAATAAGCTACCAAATTCGTTCAATAATTTTTTTATTAAAACAAGTGACACACACAAATTTTACACTCGAAATACTGAAAATTTTTACTTGCTAACTTCCTTTTTCAGCACTATCAAATATGACAAGCTCTCTATTAAAAATCAATGTATTTCTCACTGGAACCAAATAACACCATTTATGAAAAAAAAAGATTTTTACTAAATACCCTTTTATTACTAGCATTCTTCATCTCAATCGAAACCAAATTAATAAATTTATATTTGAGTATATATTTAATGAATATTAATTTTATCTTTTATTATTATTGTTTTTTTTATATTACTGTATTTATAAAACTATTATTACTTTTAATATTATACTATCTTTTTTAACTCTACTAATATTACTATTATCGTTAATTTATCTGTGATTTTTAAATCTTATTAATATTATTTATAATGATAGTGATTCAATGATAGTGATTCAATGATAGTGATTCAATGATAGTGATTCAATGATAGTGATTCAATGATAGTGATTCAATGATAGTGATTCAATGGTAGTGATTCAATGATAGTGATTCAATGATAGTGATTCAATGCTAGTGATTCAATTGTAGTAATAGTTTTTATGATTATTGTCCTAATTTTTGCAATTGTTATGTTTATTTTATTAATTTCTGTCGTAGTTATAAACTTTACTATAATTATTTTAACCATTAGTTATAACTTTTAGTATAGTTATCATGATATAGTTACTATTTGTTTTTTTATTCACATTATTATTAATATTATTATTTTTATTATATTGTTATTGCAATTATTAATATCATCTTTATTTATTAGTGCTTTATTTTCCTTTCTTTCTATTTTTTTTTTTTTTTCTTATTTATAATTCTTTCTGTGTTTTATTTGTTGTTTTTTTTTTGTTTTTTTTCAGGTGTCACTCCATTCACTAGTTTTTAACTATATGAGTGACACCTGACGTTATTTATGTGAGTTTATAAACATTATTGTAAATTTTCATATTTTATGGTTAAAAAAATGGATTATTATATTATTAATAGTAATTTAGTATTAGTCACACAAATACATAATTTAATAATATGATTTATATTATTATCATATTTTATTAATGTGATTTATACTATACTGTGATTTATAAACTCAAATAAATAATGAAATATATTAATAACGTCAGTTATAGAAAAACCTTACACGACAGTAATTATAAAAATATAAGAAAACAAAATTATTTTCATACACACATTATGTTACATACACACATTATGTTACATACATTACCCTCATATTGTGTTACATTATACACATTATGTTACATACACACATATATAGACACATACAAATACACACATACAAACATTCATACACACTTACGTTCACGAATACATATAAACACATATACTTATATCTCCCTGTATTCAATAGTTATGTATAGAGTAATTGTATTCATCCATAGGATACACACATGAATGTAGATTCATATATACTATACACAAATATACGTATATACACACACGTGCATATACATACACACATACATAAACACATACATACATACACATATACAAGCATAAATACATATACACACATTTAATAAAGTTATACAAGTGTATTATATATATATACATTACATACACATACACACATATACGCATACATATATACATCTCAACCCTCGGAATTAGGGTTTTCATTCTGCAATGCCTACCCAACTGTCGACCTGAAAGTGTTTGAGGTCACACACGCACACACACACATATATATATATATATATATATATATATATATATATATATATATATATATATATATATATATATATATATATATATATATATATAGACATATAAATATATACAAACATACACATAGACACATACACATCCATGTATACATATACACTCACACTTATTCGCATGTGCTAATCACAAACACTTATACATAGATACACATATCTTTGGATTTATAAAATGTATTTGATTAGGAAGGAATGGAATAGGTTACTCTTAAAAACATAGATTGAATGGAGAGCTTTTAGGTCATAGGGAAGGTTATTCCAAGATTTTATTCTTTGGTTTTTTATGGACTTGTATCCATAAGTAGCACAACGATGATTTAAGACTGCATGATTTAGATTTTCAGTTGATCGAAGATAGTATCGGTTATTTACATTTTTTAAGATGAAATTAATGAAGGTAAGAGGTTGGTTTTTGTGTTGATGGTTCCAGACAAATTGAATATTCAAGAATTGAACAAGGTCACATAGCTTAAGGATCTTAGAAGTAAGATAAAGCACATTAGGCTTGGATTTGTAATTGTGAAAATGAATTATTTTTAAAGCTTTGTTTTGAAGATGAGATATCCTTAAAACCTCTTGCTGTTAAGATTGCCCCATAATTGACAAGCATATTGTATATGCAAGCCAAAAATAGCATGATATTTATTTAATAATGTTTTTAGATTGACATAATGACGAACTTTAGCCAGCATTCCATTTAGTCTGCTCAATTTTATGGCTAAGACTTTGAGCTGGTATACAAACGATAGGTTGTAATCAATTATAATTTCTAGATATTTGATTGAGTTTACAAGAATGATTTTCTGACCACTTAATCTAAAGTTTAAATTTTTATTGATTTTTTTTTTTTAGATTTGAATATGACCAGTTCAGTTTTGTTACAGTTGAGGGAAAGCTTATTTAAGCGAAGCCACTGAATTAAATTAGCAAGATAATGATTAATGTATTCGTTAATTTTTTTTAGAGATTCGTTGATAATGAGTAATTTAGTATCATCAGCAAAGTCACTAAGGTCAATCTATATTATTTAGCCTTTTGAATTTAGCGAAGTCCAAGTACTTCGGTATCTCTGGAATATAATAAATTTCTCTGTTCTTGTTAACTTATAAATAATGTAATAGTTTTTAAATTTAACAATATTATTTTAAAAATGTTATTATATTATTTAATAATATTAGGAATATAATAAATTTCTTTGCTCTTGTTATACTAGCAGGGTTTAAATTTTTTTTATAGCATCACATATCGGGTACAGATTCAAATCGTCTTTTTTATGGTATTTCCAGTTTTTAAGTGATTTTTGCATTGATTTAAGCAATACACATTCCTCAAATATTAATTCTACTTTTCCGTAAAAATAAAAACCTTCAAATAAAAATGTAACATAGTCTCCAATGTTGTAATTTTCTTTATTGACATGTTCCACAAGTAGGTTCTCATCTTCGATGTTATTGTCGGAAGCACTTTCAGATGTGTCACTCGTTGAATAGTTGTTAGAATCTTTACTAGTTTCTATCTCAAATTAAATTTTTCTTTTTATCTTTTTGCATTATTAAGTCTTTTTTTATTCATTAACCTATTTGAATAATGTTTTTCAGCCTTTATAGTTTCAATTTCTTACTTTTCTGGTGTATCGGTCAAAATTTTGGATCTTGCTTTTGTTGAAAAAGTGTTGCGGAAAGAATATAAAATATGCTACTATGCTACTTTAAAAATAAATTATAATAATGCCTATTTATAGGTAAAGTTTTAGCAAAATGCCACTACTATCTAATGGGCTACCACTATTTTTTACTAAATATGCTACCACTGAATTTGTAAAAAAAATTAATATGCTGCTCAAATACTACGCAGAACTTAAAAGCAAGAATAAAAAAAAATACAATATCAACAACATTAAAACAACAACTTTAAAACAACAACCAATAATAAAATTAGCTTTCGAAAATAAAAATTTACTGTACTTTTTACCTAATATTAACTTATATTTATAAATATTTATTTATTGCAATTTATTATAAACACGTTTGATGCAAAAAAACATACAAAAAAATACGTTAAATAAAGAAACGTAGAGGAAAAATAAAAACATGTCACAAAGAATAAGTGTATAAAGAATAAATTATCGTGTATTTAACAATTGTCTATTTATAAGTCCTGTATCTCAGCAAGATAACAGATATAACAAAAATAACATTTAAACAAACATCACAACACAGTTACAAAATGCAAAGTAAAAAACAAAAAGTTCTCTTTAAAAAGTCTCTAATTATAAAGAGTTAGGGGTTAGTAAATATTAAAACAAAAGTTTTCTATGTAAGAAAATAATTTTAAAAAAATCTATTTCTACGATCTAATTTCTTTTCAGTGATATTTTCTCACTAAGGACTTTTCTAGAAATGTCCGTGTCAAAAAACGGACGTAGGGACAATAATAAAACTAATAAAAAATCGTTCAGTATTAAAATATATAAAGGAGTGTGAAATAATTTTAAAAATATTATTATAGGTTAAAGTACAACATCCAGGTACCTTGGCCACTGATTAAGGAAAAACTGATCGACAGTGAGCGAGGCACAGCACTACTCTAACTTCAACAAAACGGTGGATTTTAAATAGTTTTAAGGTTACTTATCTCGTAAGTTTTTTATTGTTTGGACTCTTGTTAAATAAAAGAACCCATAGTATTTAAAAGTAATGTACTACTATAAAACGTTTAAAACTATCAGACTTTAAAATGTATTAATATACTTACTTTTATGCCAAAAAAAGTTTTTAGGTAGATAATAGCAAACAAATGGGTTATGTCGGTATTTGACTATCTTCACATTGAATAGTTGGTAGTGATGTACCGAATACCATAGACAGTAAAATTTAATATTGCGCGAATATTTGAAACGTGCCCAGTGACCTAGATACACATAACGCCGAGGTTCAACAGGTTTCCCTATATAAAGAAAACACGCTTAAAAATAATTAAATTTGATTTTTTTTTTCAAAAAAAAAAAAATCTCATTAAGAAACTACCCACAGGTATCACTCACTTCAATCGCATGTAAAATAATAAAGACATTTAGACGTTTTTTTAAAAATAAATGAAAAAACAATAAATAACACATAAAACAGATTTTATTTTAATTACGGTAGAAAGTTGTAAACCTGTTAATGTTGCTTTGTCTATTTTGTAAGAGCGATAGACACAGTGTCACAAAACAGTTTGTAGAAGATAAAGTCTCACAAATCCATAAATTAAAGCCTTTTTAAAAGATTGAAAACAATGAGCAGTGAAAATAAAGTTATACTTTTTGGGCAGAAATCAGCTGTGTTTTGTCTTAAGGATCAATAATTATTTATGTCATTTATAAATGACTTGCCTGGTTAAACGTAAAGAAACTGTATGCAGAGGACACCAAAATATTGATATACGTTATCAGATCTTTAACAGACAATCAACAACATAGATCATCAGTCAGAATGAGGCCCACTTTAACAGACAATCAACAACATAGATTTTCAGTCAGAAAGAGGCCCACTGACACTTTGATCTTGTGTTATATTGTAGATGACAGACTAAAGTAAAAAATGGTTAAAGTAAACGGATTTTCAAAAATTGGTTGGTGTGCCTCTTTCGTTCGCAACGCCTCATATATAAGGCATAACATCAACCTAATCTTTTCATAGAGACCCTACAGATCATCATAAAAAAAGTTCAAATTTCATCAAGTAATTATGTATTAGAGTTGTAAACTTTAATTAAATTAAAATAGTCACAAATAAATATAGTAGATTTCAATCATGATATAATATATAAAGTAGATATAAATTCAAATTGAAAAACATTATGATAATCAGTTGGAAAAATTTTAATGTATTCCTTAGTTTAAAACTGAAACTGCTATAATGGTTTTTTAACATATATAAATTATTTTTCTGATAAGAGTATGTATTAGTTAACTAATCTGTGCATTTGTTTTTTATTTTTGGATAATATATATCATATATGAAAAATACTATTATGTGTTTTTCAATATTTATTCCTGCTTATAGATAATTTATTTTACTGTAGTAATAGACTTATATTTTTTAACTTTTTTTTAATTCTTTTTATTATTTTATTTCGTCATTAAAAAAAGAATACAATGCTGTTTTATATAAATAAAATTTACATGACCGCGGCTAAAAGAAGACAATATTTGCCTAATTACTACGCCCCGACAAGCTTTCATTAGCAAGCGTGTACAATCATCAAAAGGTAAACATAAAATTACTTTGTACGATATAAAAAATAAATACAAATTTTACAAGTATGTTAAGATCAGTAACTAATCAATAATCAAAAGAAAATTGTAAAAAAAAAAACATTAAAAAATAATAAATATAATTACCTAAAATTTAATAAAAATTAATAGAAGAATTTAAGGAAAATTAAATTAAAGACCAGTTAATAAGATAGGTGTTACAAAAAAAAAAAAAAAAAAAAAAGAAGACGAAGTAAAGAAGAATTAAAAAGAATTTAATTTATTAACATCTTTAGGAAGCTTTTGTTTTTGTTTTTGTTTAAATAGAGAAAGCGAAGAACAATTTTTCAGTTGGTTATTTAACAAAGTGTTCCATAATTCAAGACATCTGATGGCAATAGAAAATTTAGTAACCAAGTAGTGCATTTTACGTTGCTCATAATTGAAATTTGAAAATCTTATAGGGTACTCGTGGTTAATTTTATTGAAAAGTGTATTGAATATTATAGGAGTTAATTTATTATGAAATTTGTACATAAATATAAGAATTTGATAAAGGTTCAACTGAAAAACATTTAGTATGTGATGATTTTTAAATAGTTCTTTAGAATGTGTAAAACGACCTGCACCTGAAATAATTCTGACAGCGTGTTTTTGTCTGCTAAGCAGATTTTTAACTTTACTTACATTAGAGCTGCACCATGCAATATTTTAAATGTTTATATAACAGTGTATGAGGGAGAAATATAAGATTTTTAAACAGTTTTGGTTTAATAATTGCTTAGCTTTGTAAAGAATCCCAATATTTTTTGAAATTTTATCTTCTAAGGTTCTTTTGTGTTCTCCCCATGTCAAGTTTTCGTCAAGTATCATTCCTAAAAACTTTAATTATAACTCTCTAATTATTTTAGAGTTACCAATATTAAGATCAAAAAAGTATACTTAGTTTTATTTGAATTTAATGACAATTTGTTTGCCTTAAACCATTCCGCTAGATTTAAAAATTTCTTGTTAACTATTTTAAATAAAAGATTGACATCTCCATTAGAATAAAATAAATAGGTGTCACCTGCAAATAAAACTGAATTTAAAATATTTGAAAACTTATAAAAGTTGTTTACATAAATACAGAATTAAGCCTTGGGGAACACCGCAAGTTATAGTCAAGTAATCAGTTTTTCCTTCTTCGTGTGCTATGTAGGGGAGATGGGGGCGCATTGATCGCCGGGGCAGTATGATCTTTTGGCTTTTACTCGTTCATTTTTGCCTTACTAGAAGTGAGGTTGCAATTTAATTAACCATTATGCTTCCCTAATTGATTATTCGTAATATTTTTTCATAAGGTTATCAGCGTCAAAAAAAATAAAGAAAATATTGTTTTTCGTCATAAAAAGTGATTTTTTTAAATCGTACTATAATTCAAATATATTTTTATTTAGATGTCTGTATGGGTTAACAACAATTTTATTTTAAATTTGTAAGTGTTAGGTGTATAATATAATATATAATTTTTATTTGGCTGCAATTTATACAGTAGATATTGCTATCAACATGTTACCTATACCTATTGGGGTACATTGATCTTTGACTATGCGGGGCCCATTGATCGGAGGATCAAAGTGCCCCATAGAAGACGAAGTGCCCCATGTTTTTGTTTATAAGCAATACAGTTAAACGAATGGAATTGTATTTATAGTTTAAAAAAAAACTATATATAAACAAACAATAGCTTTTAGCATTTCATTTTTTAAATCTACTTATGTTATAAGCTAGTAATAATAATACTATTATTTTATAATATCAAAAGAATAATATTTAACATAATAATTAAAAAATATTTGACATAATATTATTATGTTAAATATTAGCATTTATTAAAAACATATGTTTTTATTGATATATATTTTTACAGATCTTAAAATGGTTAGAAATAGAATTAAAAAAATAAAAAAAGTTGCTATACCAAGTGAAACAATGAAAGTAGCTGTTAATAAAGTTTTAGAAGGAACACAACCGAATGTTGTAGCACGTCAGTTTAACATAGATAGAATGACTTTAAAAAGATTTTGTCGTAAAAAGAGGCTTAATCCAAATGAAGCTTTCAAGCCTAACTACAACAATAGACAAGTTTTTACAGCAGAAGATGAAAAAAGTTTATCAAGTTATTTACTAATTGCATCATAAATGAACTATGGCCTTTCAACTAGGTCAACGCGATTATTGGCATATGAATTTGCTTTAAAAAACAATAAGATATTCCCATCATCATGGATCAAAAATAAAATTGCAGGCATTGATTGGTTGCAAGGTTTTATGAAAAGACAACCAGAGTTGTCTCTACGAACACCTGAAGCAATGAGCTTTGCTCGATCAACAGCTTTTAACAAACACACTGTAAGAGAGTTTTTTCAAAATCTTAAAACGGTAAGAAATCGTTATAAATATAATCCTAACTGTATATATAATGTTGATGAAACTGGTTTAACAACCGTTCAAAAGCCGGTAAAGGTTTTAGCTGGTAGAGGAAGCAAACAAGTTGGAAGAATCACATCTGCAGAACGAGGAACATTGGTAACTGCATGTTGTGCCTCTAATGCTATTGGAAATTCCATTCTTCCATTATTTATTTATCCTAGGGTAAAGTTTCATGATTACATGATTAAGGAAGGACCTCCTGGATGTGTGGTATTTGCAAATCCTTCTGGTTGGATGAACTCAGAAATTTTCATAGAATGGATTAAACATTTTGTTAAATATTCAAACTGTTCTCAGGAATCTGCAGTTTTGTTACTTCTCGACAGTCATGAAAGTCATATTTCTGTTAAAGGCTTGGAGCTTGCAATTCAACACGGAATTACAATGATAAGTTTTCCTCCCCATTGCAGTCATAAATTGCAGCCATTAGATAGAACTGTTTTTGGACCATTGAAAAGGTTTTACAATTCTGCATGTGATAATTGGATGGTTTCAAACCCAAGAACAATGACCATTTATGATATTGTTTCAATAGTTCGAGAACCGTATACAAAAGCTTTCTCACCATCTAATATACAGACAGGATTTAGAGTAGCTGGCATTGAGCCATTCAATTCTGAAATTTTCAAAGATGACGAATATTTACCATCATCAGTTACAGATAGAGCTGCTCCAGATACAGTTACTATCACTCCTGTCAACAACATGGAATCTGAAATGATACCAGCACATGTTAATCACATAGAGTCTGAAATAACTATAGTAAATATTGAAACAAGTATTTTAAACAAAGTGTCAACAAGTGTTGCTTCTATAATCTCACCTGAGGTTTTAAAACCTTACCCAAAAGCATCTGCCAGAAAAAAAAAAGTTAAAAGTAGGCAGTTAAAAACAAGGATCTTGACTGATACTCCTGTCAGAAATGAAATTCGTTTGTCAAAAGAAAAGAAAATTTTGAAGCAAACCGAAAATCAACAAAAAGTCTCCACAAAAGATAAGAAAGAAACTAAGAATTACTTGCTTAGGAATAAAAAACAATGTAAACCAAAAGCTGCTTCACAACTTGACTTTCACAAATGATGAAATATTCTTAATCAAAATATTGTACTTTTAACAAGTTTTGTAAACTTAAAAGTTGTATTCTTATTTCAGTCTTTATATTTCAGTTCTTATAAATTTCAAGTTGTTGTAAAGTTTTAAACGTATATAAAGCGGGTAGCTTATAGCTGCTGTGATTTATACATTTTTTAATTAAAAATTAGACTAGTGGGTTTAACTGCTATATTTAAAAAATAATTAAAAAATTTAGATGTATTATATGTTATACAATATTACCCTTTGACTAAATTATTTACAAGATTTAGTTATAGAAGTGTTAAACGTTTAGATAATATTACGCATATAAGATCAATGTGCTCCAAGTTGGAGATCATAGTACCCCATAGTTTGGGGTACATTGATCTTTTGAGAGGATTGTTTAAAAGTTAAAATTATTCATGTTTATCATTTTTTTAAATCAAAATATTTATATATTCCAAAAGCCAGATAGTTCTACATGTGTTTCGTAGTTAATAAGTTTTTACATCTCTTTCAGGTTCTGCGCAATTTTCAAAACACTGCTACGGCGATCAATGCGCCCCCATCTCCCCTATTGTTTCTACCCAGTGGGCACCGGACAAAAATAAGACGTCTTTTAAACGTGTTTTGAACGTTTTGGACGTCTTTTGAACATTCAAAAGACGTCTTTTTAAGGTTCCGTGCCCACTGGGTATTGCTTAGATAACTTTTGAGCCATTCTAAATATGTGCTTTTAATTCCATAACTTTCAAGTTTTTTTTATAAGAATGCTATGGTCTACTGTATCAAAGGCTTTGCTAAGATCTATAAAAACTCCGAGAGTAAACTTCCTTTCGTCAAATGCTTTAAATATATCGTAAACAAAATTAATAATGGCATGGTCAGTTGAATACCCTGGCTGAAATCCAAACTGTTTATTATATAGAATATTATTTATATTAAGAAAAGTTAAAATTCGGTTATACATAATTCGCTCTAAGATTTTCGAGATTTGAAAATAGGTATGACCCTCGCAATTTTAAGTTTATCCGGATAAATACCTAATTTTAAAGTTAGATTAAAAATATGTAAAAGCGGGATTGTTAAGTATTTTATTGATTTTTTAATTACGTTACTACTAATATTATCATACACCAAACTTTTTTTAGTTTTAAAAGATATCCTGCATCAAAGAGTTCCTTTTCAGTAATTTCATAATTATCTATATCAGAGGTTTTAATAGGAGTAAAATATGACTCAAAGTTTACTTCAGTAGTTTCTATTTTCAACGCTAAAGTGGAACTTTTTGTGCATAAATGTTATCACATTTTTGTGAGATAAGAAATACAGGGAAGTGGTCTGAAATGTCGCATTTAAATATTCCTGTTTTTATTTG
The DNA here is from genome assembly GCF_038396675.1 of Hydra vulgaris. Classification (NCBI taxonomy): domain Eukaryota; kingdom Metazoa; phylum Cnidaria; class Hydrozoa; order Anthoathecata; family Hydridae; genus Hydra; species Hydra vulgaris. Next base: position 29,992,854 of record NC_088926.1, read on the forward strand.
AATTCATTGGTGATTATTTGATCAATAATTGTTGCGCTTTCTCTAGTTATTCTTGTGGGTTTATTAATTAGTGGAATATAGCCTTTCTGATATATGACGTTAAAGAAATGATTTATATTTGTATTTAAACGACGCATGTTCAGGTCAAGGTTAAAATCACCTACAAAATAAATGCTTTTATTTTTGCTTAATTTATTTTTAATATGATTTTAATTAAGTTTTTAATATGATTTTTGAATTGTTTAATTGAGCCGGAAGGTGGTTTGTATAAAACGTGGATGATAATGTTTTTTGTAGTTTTATTTATTATTTCTACACATAGTGATTCACAATCATTAGTGGTTGAGCAAAAATCTTCTTTTAGCTTATATGACAAAGAATTACTTATAAATACACACAAACCCCCTCCTTTCTTTCCAGATCCTCTAAATTGATGAATCACTTTTTAATTTGGTAGCTGAAAACTTGTATTTGTCTCAATATATTCATCAGTACACCATGTCTCGCTGAGACTAACAGTTTTAAAATTAAATTTAACCTCGCATAAAAATTGTTTAAATAATTAAAAAATTTTTGAAAAAATCCTTGTATTTAAATGCAAAATTGAAGTGAATTTGCATCTAGTCCTTGCATTATGTTTTCAGTTTTAGGGTCATAATATAAAGTAATAATATTTTGAAACACTTTGTTATTATTAAAAAATTAATATCCGGGTCAGAATGCCTATCTAGAAGTATCTTATATTTTTTTTTGTAATGAATTAAATTCTGAATTAAGTGTAACATTATCTTCATTCATAAGTAGGGTATTTTTTATAAACTGTTAAATCGTATTTTGCCGAAAAATACGATGGAAAGAAAAAAAAAAAAATTATAATAATAATAATATTAATAAAAAAAAAAAATTTTAGTTATAAATGATGAATTAATTAAAAACTCGCTTTATTTTTCGTAAATTCTCTAACTATAAGTTTATCATATTTTATAGAAGAATATTTACCATTTTTTCTATGGATCTTCATTCCTTCTACGAGTTTTTTCCTTATGACCATTGTTTCAAAAGAGAAGTCTTCGTTGATGTATATCCCTGATCCTTTAAGTAGATTATATGAATGTAGTACTTTTAATTTGTCCTTGTAATATAGAATTTTAACAATAATTGTTGTAGTTTTATTTTCTTCTTTTTTTCTAACTCTGTGAGCCCTCTCGATATCAACGTTCTTAATATTTTATTCGTTTTCAAATAAAATTAATAATTTTTTTTCAGTATCATCCCAGGTTTCTAGATCGTTTTCCGGAAGCCCGTTGATGCAAAGATTATTCCTTCTAAGTCTATCTTCAAGCTGTCGTAATCTGTTCTTTTCCTCTTCACCTATACTGTTTTTGTTTTTAATTTTCTTTTCTAATTCGCATACCTTTTTTTCTTGGATGTCTTGAGTAACTGTTAGGCTTTCTTCGATATCTTTGTCTTGTTAGGCTTTCTTAGATATATTGTCTACAGACATGATAGAATTTAGTTTTACAGATGCATTATCGAAACCACTTACACAAATTAAAAATAAGAGCAGGCCTAGAATTGATCCTTGAGGCGCTCCATTTGGTTGACTAGTTCAATAACTGCCTGTTCCGTAGAATAGTTGTTCTGATAACGGAACAGCTATTGGTTGAAAAAATTTCTATTTCAAAATAGTCATTTTATAGAAGTATTTATTTTAGATACTACTGTACACTTATAGTAGTACCTCTTTTAGATACTACATTACACTTATAGTAGTATTTATTTTAGATCCTATTATACACTTATAGTAGTATCTATTTTAGATACTAGTATAAGTGTCACGCTTAAAGATTTTTGAAAAAAGAAACACTTTTGCAAAAGCTGAGCCAAATTAAGTGGACATTTTGCTCGACTTCGCAATCTAACTATCAAGCTACATCTATAAACTATCAATGATAAAGGGAGAGAAATAATTATCACCATGATTTGGAACAAAACAGAAAATGATAAAGTAGTAGTAGATCATTTCGAACTTTTTATTGATTCAACCAACTATTTGTAGAATAAAGAATTATGAACTTTTTTCTATTAATCATTTTGTATAGTGTAAGACTTTCTTTAGCAGAAAATGTAATTTACAAACGTTTTCAAATCAGCTAAAAAGTATTTCAAAAGTTCATCATCTTGACTTGGTAAGAAAAGTTTTTTTTATTACCATACAGATAATACAGTTTTTTATTTTAGAAGTTAATATTCTTCTTATCTTTCAAACAATTCTTTAAGAGTGATGTCATCAATTTTACCGAAATCATTTTCTACTTTATTTTAAGTCTAGGTAATAATTATTTTTCTCCCTTTTTCATCAATAATTTCTAGATTTATTTTCTTATTGATTTCTAATTTATCAATGTCACGGCATTATAGGATTCTTAAAGCTCAGGTTCAATCTGCGATTTGATATCATAGTTATCTCTTACTAGCTTTCCGATATTCTTCCGGACCCGTAAAATACAGGTCAAGGTAAGTTTGCTCAACACAGAACATTTCTATACTTATTCTTTATATGGTCTCATAACCTCAATGTTTTTAGTAAACGGTAACAAAGTTATTCTATAAAAAATTTTGTATGAAAGAAAGGTTTCATACAAAACCTCTTATAATAAATTGCGGCATACATACTTAAAAACTTTTTATAATAATGCGGGGAAAAAGTACGCATAGTAATTTTAGTTTTCACTTTTCAGTTTAATAGAAACCTCACCCTCTTTATTTATTTAGAAAGAAAAGATTAAATGCCAATATTTTCCTTCTATAGGAAAGAAAATTGTCTCTTAAATACGTTAGATGCGCAGATTTACCAAAATGATTAAATAAATACGTTAATTACATTAGCATCTCTTATGACAATTATGTGGAATTTGTTCAGGGTTTTTTGAAATTTACAGCTAGAATAAAATTTCGACTTTCCGATCAAAAACCCCAATCCTTATATTTAATAGGCATGTAAGAAAATATATTTTTTTCGACATGTGAGAAAAGTTATTTTAATGAGATTTTAAATCAAAAGGAGCTTTTACAAAAATAATAAAGTTCAAAATAAAAGTATGTATTTACTAATATAAGTGCATATTTTTAATTTTAATTAGCAAAACATCAATTTCTTTTAAAAAGTTGTAAAAATATGATCTTATTAAAAAAACTTATTGAAAAAAGGATGAGTTGTTAAGAAAAAAAAGAAAAATATATCTTGTCAAAAAATTTTATTTAGGGTCATGTCTTTCACTACCGTGACATTAAGAAAACTTTTATTTTTGAAGCTTCATAACCCCAAAACCATAACAGATATAAATATAGGTTTTTCGAATTCATAATTTATACTAACTTATTAACTAATTTAAATTATTCAATTTTAATAAAAATTGTTTTTTAATGTAATTTTTAATTTTTTGTAAGACCTAATACGTTTCTTCACCTACCGTGATGTAGCACCACCTACCGTATTGATTCTTCATCTACCATGAATGAAAAAACCGTATACAAGTAGGTACGCCTTACCTGAATAAAGGAAACTTCTAAAGTGCTGTACTTTCTGTACTTAAAAACATATTAATATAATTGTCTTCCTTGGCCATATTCTTCAATCTACCGTTTTTAGTAAAGTTTTGTGAATCAAATAAAAGTTGCTTTTTTTGATTCTTACTCCTTAAGTACCGCAAGTCGTTTTTCAGATTCACTCAAAATTTTGTAAACATTTTGTTTTTGGGCCATAGTATTATTGCAAACTTGTTATATACGAAAAGATATGAACAACCTCAAAAAACCCTTAAAAACAACAAAAAAAACACCTTACAAACGACAACTTCTATGGTGAAGTCTAACATTATTAATTTAGGGAGACCTTTATTAAATAAAATTTCTTGGTAATTTAACATAAAAGGCACTAAGATATTATACTTTTATTTAGCAGAGGTATTATGAATGTGTTTTTATGCACACAATTGTTTTTACCATATATATTTTGTTGATAAAAGTATTATAAAAAATTTTGCAATGCTGAAACCAAAGTTTACTATAAAAGTGGGAAAAGTACCTTTTGTTGGAAAACCAAGTTTAAAGGCAAAGTCAAAAGTCCAGAAGAAAAAAAAAATAAAAAACAAGTTTAGATTCAACAAGTCGTGACTTGGTGCAAAGAGTATAACAAAAGCGGCTATGCTGCTTTGCTAAAAACGACTATGTTTTAATAAAGATCTAAGCACCGTTTGGTCAGAAATTAGATTATAAGAACTGCTAACATCAAAGAGCAGTATTTATGAGTTTTGAAGTCAGAGGAAGAACACTCTATTGTAGAGTTCATTAAAAATAAAAGCAGGTGTTTTCAAGGAGTATTAATAAAGCAAGTTATTTGTCTAATTATTGATGTTTTAAAAAATACAGACTTGCAATACCAAGAATCAAGGTTGTCGCAAATTTGTCAAACTATCTGATAATTCAAAACGTGTTGTAAAGACAGGAAAGTAAGCAGACTGTTATTGCTTAGTTACAAAGTAAATTATAATGAAAAAAGTTTGTTTATAAAATGTTGTACACTAGTTATTTGTTTTTTAACACTATTCCATATAATTCCTATATAACCGCGGTTATTAATTTTTAAAAGTTGTATTCTAAACACATTTTTTAAAATTTATTATAGGCTTTGTAAGTCGTTTTGGCAGAGATGGAAAACAGACCACCACGATTTATTACTAAAAAGACAAAGTAATGAACCAATTAACATTCTAATGTAAACAGAATGTGCACATGTATCCATTCAATAGATCAGAAGTTAGGAAATGCTTTTAAACTGAAGTTGTAATGTACAAGTTGTGGTTTAAATGGCTCTGAGCATAAAAAAAAGATTAGAAACAAATAGGTTTGACATTAGTAGTTGAATGTTTTGCGTATGAAAGGGTATGGAGAATGCGTAGAACAGGGAGGGGTTATCAATTTATGAAACTGGTTTTTATGAATAAAGTTGCATCTAATATTTAATCATTGTCTATAATGCAATATTTAATGGATAAAAAGGCTCAAGACAAATATAACTGTTGTTATAAATAGAATTTCTATAATTTTTTATTAAAACGTTACTTGATGAGATATCAATATTTAAGTAACTTTGCTTGACTGTGGCAAGGATATTTCAGAAACGGTTTAATCAAAACTTAAAAGATAAATTTGAACATGCTGCAAACTGTATGGCTAAAAATCGGGAGCAAGAGTCTTCAGGCAGTCTTTTTCTAAGTACATCAAAGAAAATGTGCACACGTTCATCAGCAAATGTCTTGTTAACTCCAGTTACACCAAATTCATTGTCCAAATTATCAAAAACACAGCATTGATATTGATCAGAAAACTATTGTAAAGTCATATTCGAGCAGTCACAAATGATTATGAAAGAAAGTTATGAGAAAGGTTTAAATCTAGAAGACATACCAGGTTTGCTTACAGTAAACAATGTAAAGCCAAAAGACATAAACAAAACAATATAAGTGTCACAAACATTCATGGTTCAACTCAACCTGTTCAATGATGTTTTTGGTGCCCAAAACATCATTGAACAGGTTGAGTTGATTGAAGTTGGAAAAAATAAAAAAAAGGAATCAAAAGCAGAAGAAAAAGCAAGAAAAAGATAAAGAAAAAGAACAATTTTATAAATGTAAATTAAAAAAAACCCTTTACTGTACAAATCTCATTGCGTTTGCAATGACATTTGTACAGTAAAGTGTTTTAAAAAATGTTCACTCTGCCACAAAATAAAAAAATCAGTATGCAGCAAATTATCTCGCAGAGTTAATCGAATGAAGCCTATAATGATTAATCTAGCAACATCAACCAAAAGTAATGCTAAATATAAAGGCAATTTAAAAGGAAAGCAATAACATCGATAAGGGAAATGTTTTGTGTTGTTTTGAAATGTAACTTACTGATTCCGAAATGAAATTTAGAATTTGTGTTTCAATGTTTGTGTTAACTTTAGAACCTATTAAAAACTACGAACATCTCTACTGTTTGTAAAAAGCTCATTCCGTAAACCTAAAACGAATATTGTAAAAAGTTTATTTGTTTTTATTTGTAGCAACAATGTAGATATCTAAAAGCCAACGAAATGCGAACTTATTTTTAAATCAATGCTTACTCATGCCAAAAGTGTGGTTTTTATTTTTAAATTTAAAATTTTTTCAATTTTAAATTGTTTATATCACATTTATTGAAAATGAAAATTGTCTAACTTGTATTTTTTTAAAAGAGTATTTATATAAAGTCCTAAAACAAAGGATATTATGCGCTTAAGCTCAAATTGTGCTTGAGGAGAACATCAATTATGACTTAGGAGATTTTAAGGTGTTTGTGTTTTTAAGGCGAACCTGCCTGTGTTTTGATTTTAATTTATTTACCTTAACAAAAAAATGCATAAATTTAATATGATAGTGTTAATTTTGATAATGATAGTATGATAAAGTTAATATGATAATATATCATATTAAATATATTTAATATGATAAATAAAAGAATTATTGGTTTTTTAGTTTTATAAAACTTAATCAATAAGATTTTCTCTGAATTAGAACTTTGTTTCTTCTTAAGTATCTTTTTTTAATGCGTTTTTTTTTTGTCGTTTAAAACTTCGCCGTAATTTTTCACTGTAAATACTCCCGCTAATGTTCGTCGGAATTTATATAATAACTTAATTTTTATCGCTTTTATTGAATTTTCTTCTCTTTTTCAAATATTGAATCTTATTATTATAATTCATGTCATATCCTGAGTAAATTATAAAAAGCATATCAATTGAATATTGCCTAGGGTTACCTTTACTTGGTAATTAACCTAAATGGTTTTTAGATAAAAAAATAAACAAAATATAAATAAATAAAAAAATAAACGAAATATAAATAAATAAAAAAAATAAAAGTAATAAAGGGTGAGAGCTAACTACTATAATTTTTGTAATCACCGATTGTGTCAAGGGTTAAACAATGTTATACAAAAAATATTACTATTTTTTGATAAAATTTAAAATATTATGTTTTTACAACTGCTTTACGCTTTTAGCAAAAAAATATTCTAACTTTTAGCCATTAAAAAACAGATAATTTTTTTTCGCTGTTAAAGATTTTCTTAGAAAAGCTTTTATAAAAATAAATTTTTAAAAAAATATATTATTACTGAAACAAGTAAGTTTTGTATAAAAAATTAAAAAAAAAATTAAAAAAACTTAAAAAATTGACTTATTTTTTCAAAAACCACGGTAAGGGCTTCTTTACGGGGAGGGCAAGTCATGACCTAACAAACAAAACAAAACAATACGAAACAAATTCTTTTTATAAAAAAGAACAAAAAATATTGTTTCAAAACAAAACGTCATTTAACAAAACAAATTTTTGTTATTTACAATTACAAAATATATACAAAAACAAAAAAATATAAAAAGAAATATATGTGTTACAATATTTATACAAAAAATACCAAACTGCATTTTCAATTAGAAGATTAACAAACTGCGAAAGTAGTTTTTTTGGGCTTAGTTTTGCGATAGTTGTTTACAGTAAATAACTGAATTTTTTCAGAGTTAAAATTCACAAGCCACTGTAAGCTCCAATACCCAACTGGCAAGAAATAATAGGGTTAATGTTTGCCCAATGCATTGACTCACATTGTCACAATGTTGGCATAATGCATTGGGCCAACACTGAAGTGATCATTGGCGCAAGATCCGACTAATGCTCATTGACCAATACTAAAAACAACGTTTAGCCAATGTTGTAATGATACGTTTATCCAACGCTTGAAATATGTTTATCGAGTATCCGAAAAACCTTATCAACATCAAAATAAAGTAATCTTCGCGGTCACAGGACTGTCTTAGCCAAATCTTTAAAATTGTTTAGTGCATGAAGTGGTTACGTCGCTTAATAGATTGTTCTATGTTACAACATCTAAGAAAAAAAGTAAAAATAAATCCTTATTTGTATTTTTCTATATACTGCTAAAAGTTATATTTTAACTTAATTAATTTAATACACTAATTATTTGATTAAAATATTTTCTAATTATTCTACAATAAATTATACTCAATCTCTTTACTGTTAAATAATATTTTACTAGCTCATTTTCTAAGTTAATTACTTGATTATATATTATTAATATTATATATATATGTATATGTATGTATATATATATATATATATATATATATATATATATATATATATATATATATATATATATATATATATATATATATATATTATTAATATTATATAAATATTTATATTTATATATATATATATATATATACATATATATATTATTAATATTGTATATATATATATATATATATATATATATATATATATATATATATATTTATATATTATCAATATTATATAAATATATATATATATATATACATATATACATATATATATTATTAATATTGTATAATATATATATATATATATATATATATATATATATATTATTAATATTATATATATATATATGTATATATATATATATATATATATATATATATATATATATATATATATATATATATATATATATATATATATATATATGTCGAATGGCGACTTTACTTCCTTGGTTGTATATTTGTATATAATATTTTTTTATGAACAAAACAATAATCACAGTTGTTAAATACCTAGTGGAATTATGATTGGTATGATTTGCTGGCAATAAGAAAAGTTATTTTTAAGTTGCCGATTCCAACCTTTCCACTCGGGCCAGTAAAGCTTAACTGCAGAAATCAGTCTTTTTGAGAAAATTGTTCTCAACAACCTGCGTGTTGTATCTAAAATATTATTTTCTCCGATTTGAGCAAGATTAACCTCGTTAGATTAACCTTGATTAAAATCATTCGATACATTTAACATGACAAACCTTAATTAACCTTTATATCATTTTTTTATTTCTAGTTATTGCTAGTTTTAGAACAATATAGATATAAAAACGGGACTCTAAAAACCAAAACCAAAAAACATTTCAAAACTTCGTTTCATTGCTAATTAAATTTTGTATTTTTCAAATTTTATTTAATTTAAGTTAATCTTTAAGAATATAACACCATTTAATACAAACAACATTAAAATAAGTCTAGTATAAAAATTATGCAAATGACATATTAATAACTTGAAAGTGTTACTTTCTTTCAACGTTTCATCAAATTCGGTTAGTTCTTGTATGCAATCAAGACAAAGGTTTTTGTCTTCAAACAAAGTATCATAATTGTTATGTTGAGGTACTGCATTAGGTATTGCATTTCTGTTTAGAAATACTTTGAAATTTTGTAGCACTATTCCTAAAATTTAATTTAATTAAAATAAAAATTTTTAAAAAACTTCAGAAATAAAATTAAGAATAAAGTTATACTGTCAGATATGGCCACATTTTGACTGTTCTTTTTTCAATCATTTATTAAATACAGGAGTTTTAAACTTGTAGATTTTACGTAAGAATTACATCTACAAGATGCATAACATAAGTGAAAATCAGCAATGTAGCTTTAAAACTTTAACTACAACTTACTAGTGAAAATTATATTTGAAAAATCCGAAAATGGGGTGATTTGGCCAATTAACAAATAAACCTATTTAAAAAACAAAACATTGTAATACATGTTTAAGAAATGAATGAAAGTAGCAAATCACAAAACTAGATTATCAAACAAAGTACAAAAAAATTAATAAGAGCCATAAATTTGCCAACTTTATTCAAGAATCACTCATACAAGATGCACGCTATATGTTAAAATCAGCAATATGGCTTTAAAACTTTAACTTTTATAAATGAAAATCCTTTTTGAAATATCAAAATATTATGTAGTTAGGCCACTTAACAAAAAAACCTAATTTATGTAACATACATGTTTATGAAATTGAAAGAAGTATTTTTCAAATCCTTAAGCTAGATTTTTAAAACATGGTTCAAAATACAAATGAATATACAATTAAAATCAAAAATTCCTAACAAGTTGCAAAGGCATTTTAATTTTTATAATGGTGTCGGGATGTCTTGTGGCCTTTCTGTAAATAATTTTTTTGGAGCCAGAGTTTTTACTGAAGTTAGTCTTATCATAGTTTATTACATTAGAAGGACAATATCCTTGATCAGGTTGTGCAGATTGATGGAAATAAACAACAAAGCTGTTATTCATTTACAGCTGCACGGCTCTTTAAAATGTATTTCACCTATTCTTGCTAAAACTAGGTTGTTGTGCCTTTTCAAAAATCTGTAAGCCTATTATTGCCCAGAGAAGTTTGGCTTTATTTGTGATGGATACACATACACTTTTGTTTGTGATGAAGTGTTTTAACGCAGCCATATCGTAAAGCTCTTCAACCTGGTGAAATGTTTTCTCATCGCTCAATTTTGAATGATGAAAAGCTCTTATTCAGCAGAAATAGCAGTTCAACCACGCGTCTGCATATTTTTGGTCTTACCACATAGATAATTTTTAAGAGTTGATCTGGAAACTGTATTAGTCTCAGAGACCCTTTTATTTATAATGTCAGCAGCAAAGGCCTTCATAGTCTTGTCATACCGAAAACTACAAATAACTCTTAAAAACTGTAAATTGGATCATTACAAGCTTGCTTGGTGGGTAAATTACAGAAGTGAGATCAAATTCAAGATCGGCTGTCTGTTCTAAGCTATTGAAAAGAGAAGATATTTTTTCAAGACAGGAGTATAAAGTTGAGTCATCACCAAACAGATATACTTTTGATGTAAAGATGTCAGGAAGATCATTAATGTAACCGTAAGAAACAAAACCGGATCGAGGTAACAAGTTTTAAGTTAATAATTAACCCTAAACCTAAATCCAGACTCTTACTTTCAAAGAAAAGTGTTTTCTAATCAGTGGAAAATGCATCACAGCAGTTATTAGAGATGTGTAAATCCATGTTCAGATGTTTTCTTTTTTATATTTTTGCTACTCCAAGTAGATTTCTACATTAAAAATAAAAATTCAATTTGTTTGCAGTTTTTATTGTTAAGAAATGGTTTAAAACCGCTATGTTTGATATTTTACACGTACTTAGAGGTCTCCTTTTTCCATAACTTGCTCATAAATTCCTTAATTGTTATTGAAAGCCATTGTAAGATACATTGATTTTATTTAAAAAAATCATGTGGATGCAAGCCTGGGGAAGAAGAAAACTGCTGAAAATGGATTTTAAAACGAAGGTTTATTCGCATGTTTGTACGCATAAGAACCTTTGCTTTAAGTCTCCAATGAAATGTGTAAGTTATGTCGTTTTCTTACGCATAAATCTTTCAATATCTAAAAAAAATCCATGTACTCATGCGATAAAAGACCTAAAGAAGTCCTAGAAGTAGTCTAATTTTGCCACATTTTGAACATGTAAAATAACCTAGCAACGGTATAGATATGCTTAGCAACAACAAAATTAGATTGCAAATAATTAGAACTCTAATTAAAAATAAAATAAAGACATTTTTATAACGAACTTTACAAAAGTGGTTAATAAAATTAGTTTTTAAAGTTTTTTCAATAAGATAAAAAAACAAACATCTAGCATCTAAACGTGTTTATTTCATTGTTAAAATAATCATTTAAATTTTAAACAAACGCTTTTTTTTCAATTGAAAACTGATAAGAATTACGCTCTTTTAAGATTTAAAAAAAATAAAGTTTGTTAATTACCAAACTGAATTTCCACGTTTCAATGTTGTCTTTAGAGAGAGAATTGTCCCCTCTTTGATTAGTTAGTATTGATGCATCAATCCTACAAACAAAGTAAAAAGCTAAATATCAGAGGAATTTTCCTTATTTGGCTACTTGAAACAGTTCTTTCCAGGTGTATTGCAATAGAATATTTGAGAAACATAAATATCATTGTATTTGACTTAAAGGTTGCGTAAAAAATGAAAAAATTTTTAATCATTGTTGCCTCCTGAATATTTCTTACATTTAACTAATGTAATTTATAAGTTTATAATTATCAATCTTAGTAAAAGATAAAATTATAGAATTATAGTGTTACAACGTCCTACCTTTTGAAATATTTCAGGATATAATTGCGTATTATCTGTAATAATAACCAACTTTAAAATCAGCAGCTAGCTTCTTTGCTATCAGCTGAGTATTGTAGTTTAAATCATCATCGTTATTTTAAGTTGCATATCTTACATCATCAATTGCATTAATCCCATCATCAGTTTGATTACCCTCTTCACAAAAAATGGTTACCAGATATTCTGCTCTTTTTTATTTTCTCCATCTAAAAAATTATACTCAAAGCATGAAGGAAATTTTAAAATACTTATTTTTAGTCCCAAGAAAAGAATAAAGTCACCTTTTATATATTTTATATGCATGCATACTTTGTTATTAGTAAATAAAAAAGTTAATGTTTTTGCTTTGATGAATATCTAAACAAATTTCCTCTTCGTAATGACCAGCTAGTGATGTTTGTGAAGTTTTCAATCCCTTTTTTAATGACAGAATGATATCAAAGCAGATAACGAAAACAATATTAGTTCAACATTTTCATCTTGTTTATATCAGATTGAAAATTGTAGTTTTCTGATAGTACATTTTCTTCTAATGATTCGTTATAAAATAATGATTCAGTACAACCAAAGTGTGAAAAAAAACTTGAGAATGTTAACACCTCTATTAAGAGCCAACATCTGAGAAAAATATGCAAAATAGATAATGGCTCTTCAAACAATATTTTATGATATGCTTTTATTGTTTTTTTTGTTTGTTTTAATTATGTTTTTAAAAAATTAAAAAAAAAGAATTTAAATCTAAGTCTAAATGCTCTTAAATTTTTTTCTTTTAAATATAAAAAAATTATTTTTTTACGTATTTAAATATTTAAGTTTTTATCTTTATTAATTTGGAAGTATCTGCATGTTGACATTTGATCAGGGAAAAAATGATAGCTGCTATTGTTGGGACTCAAATTAGGTCCTGTAAAACAGAGGTTTTGGAGTCTATTTTGACTACAACAATTCCAGTATTTTAAATCCACTTACCATTATAAAAAATTTCCACTATGAAGAAGGAAATTTCATCATAATGTGAAATAGGAAACTTAAGACAATGCATTATTTGACTCAGCATAAAGATTTTTTAAACAAGGAAAATCATTTTTAACTTTAACCGAAACAACATCAACGAGGCAGAGTATATTAAAAAGGGCTTGCTCAGATCTATTGTCAGCATTAAAATAAAGACTTTTTTTCTCATTTTGATTTGACACTTTTGTCGTTGCATTATTTGAACCTATTGTTACAGTTTAGAAAATAAATTTTATCAAGCACTCTTGTAAAGTTTTTTTATCAAAATGTATTTTATCCTAATTTTAATTAGAGTACTAATTATTTGCGATATTCTTTAGCCGTCGCTAAGCATATCAACACCGTTGGTAAGGTATTTTTTATGTTCAAAATGTGGCAAAATATGACTACTTCCAGGACTTTTCTAGACTTTTTACCGCTTGAGCAAAAGGATTTTTTTAATGTGTTGGTAGATTTATGTCTAAGGAAACCAAAAAGTTTATAGATTTCATATCATTTTTTGTATCAAATAAATTTATGTCAAGGTAACTTTCAAAAGCAATTAAGGAGATATTAATGCTTAAAATACGTGTAAAGTTTCAAGTTCAGAGGTTTTGAAATTTTTAACCATAGTGAATTTTTATTTTTACCTTAGAAATCTGCCCAAAGTAAGAAGGGAAAAAAAAAAATAATGTGCGTTTCAAACTCACGTTGCTAAAATTGCCCCTCAAAGTAGCGATTGCACTTTATGGACATATAACTTCTAATGTTTGGCTAAAATTCGGGACCAAATATCTCCTCAATAAGTAGGAAATTACTAGATTTGTTAGCCGGAAGATTTCGTACAATTCCGGAATAATAAAATTCTTTCGGAAGGATATTGAGAATCAGGAATTATATTTTTTCGTACCTAATTTTACGAAACAAAAAAATTCGTCGATGTTCATTTCGCAAATGCTACTTACGAAATGTAGCCTTTCGCAAGTTGAATTACGAAATAAAACTATTTTGCTATATACGAAATTACGAAATATTTCGCTAAACGACGTATTGAAGTCTATAAAAAAATTTTGTTGGCCAAACGGATATTATTGTAAAAAATAAAACTTTTTTATACCAAAATGTTTATAGTAAAATTTTATTTTCAGTATTGCAACATATGAACATTTTAAGGTTTAATTTTTAAAAATAATGATAAAAAGCCAAATTTCTTTTGAAACGAAACTCTTTCGAACCGCAACCAGCGAAACAGTTCTTTATAGAAAAAAACTTACGAAACGCGGCGTAATAAATATATTTAATTACGTTTTATGAATCAAAGGCGTAAAAATAACCAAGTAATTAAAATACTAATTTTTTATGTGATGTTAATAAGTTTCAGTTTTAAACTTTTAAAAAAATCAAGACTTTCATAAAATATACTTTTTAGAAAATCATTTAATGAATAAGAATTAAATAAAGAAGACAACTTGAACATACGAATGCAATTGCGTAATCGGGAAACAACGCCTATGTTGAAATCAAAAAAAGACCTAATTTAAATGATAAATGCTAAACCTTAATTATGTAATTAAATGCTTAAAAATAGCTCTCACTCGTTTCCAAATAGAAAAACTTTATGTTAAGTCAGTTTCAATTTTTTTTATTTTTGAGATGCTCTGTTATATGCGCTTTTGCTAATATTACCTCAATAACAACAAGTAAATTAAAAAAAAATTTAAAGACATTCTTTTCAATGATTTTTTCTAAAATGTTTTTCTTTATAAAAAAAAAAAGTCAGGGTGGAAAGGGTATTTATTGCCCCTTGTATCGTTATTGGGACTATAGTCCCGTTATTGGGACTATACAATTGCTGAAAGTTTTAAATCTCTAGCTATTTTGGACAGCAGTAAAAATTTAGTTGCAAGGTTTTGCACAAAAAAAGTAGGCCCGTATAATGCAGCCCTTCCCCGGGTCTTTGTCCCTGGAAACAATTTTAACATAGAAGGTCACCAGGGCTATATAAGCGTTGAAAGTTTTAAAGCAGTAGTAAGTCTGAAAGGTGGTGACAAATTAATTGCAAGATTCAGTAAAAAATGACAACGGCCAAACAACACTTAAAGTTCAATTAAAATTTGTAATGGAATCAAATATTTTACTAAGTTTTTATATATGAGAAGATAAATAGTAAACCTCCATTTCTGCGAAGCCAAAAACAATAAACAACCGAAAGTCGGAAGTAAACTAAAGTCGGTACTTGATTAATATAAATATATATAAACGCTAGCATATGGACATGTTGCGGAGGGAGCGTTTTCCTTTCCCTGAAAACTAACTCAAAGTTGCAGTTTTTTCTATTTAAATTTTTGCTGCGTTAGGCTCCCTTACTTTCTGTTTCAGCACCCCCTCCTCCTTCCTCACTTTCTTAACCTTTCTAGGTCACTGCATATATATATATATATATATATATATATATATATATATATATATATATATATATATATATATATATATATATATATATATATATATGTATGTATATATATATATATATATATATATATATATATATATATATATATATATATATATATATATATATATATATATATATATACAGTATTGGACAAAACATGGTGGACAAACTCAAATTTAGAACAAAAGTTAATCAAAAACTAAAAAGAACTAGTAAAACAATTGTACATATTAATTTTTAAATAGTTTATTATGTTCTTAACAAAATTTAAAACGTTTGAATCATACTAAGAATCACAAAAAAAATTTATAACACATTTTTTTCAACAAACTACATTTTTCCTTGGACAAAACAAGGTGGACAAATCAAAACGAAGCTTTTTTTATAAGATTTCATTGTCTTTATTCAATTTACCGCATTCTTTTGTTTTCACTTTTATCCTAACATTACTCTAAAATAATAAAATAGATTTTGGAACGTCTGGCCAATTATTTTTTCAATTAAACTAAAAATAGATTTAACTCGTGATATATGGAGTAAATTGCAACTTAAAATGGCTTACGACAAATTAGGAAGCGTTTTACGTGAAAATATTATTAATGATTTTAAAAGCGGAAAACGTCAAGCTGAAATTTGTAGAAAATATAATATAGCTAAATCGACTGTAAGCAAAACTGTCAAATCATTTGGATCTCGTGACTGCTATAAAACAAACCATCGTGGCGGACGTCCAAGAAAAACAACACAAAGACTAGATCGAATAATTGTTAAAGAGCTTAAAAAAGATCCATTTATGTCATCCACAAAATTAACCAAAAAACTTGAACTGCAAATCTCTAATCGCACTGTGCGACGAAGAGCTAACGAAGCAAAATTGTTTTCTCGAATGCCTGCCAAGAAACCGCTAACTTCCTTTAAAAATAGAAAGCTAAGACTTGCGTTTGCCAAAGCACACCAAAGTTGGACTGTAGACCAGTGGAAAAACATACTTTTTAGTGATGAATCAAAATATAACCTTTTTGGAAGCGACGGCAAGAAGTGAGTCTGGAGACCAAAGAACACCAGATTCAATACTAAATATACCAAGAAGAGTGTTAAGCATGGAACGTCTGCTATAGTTTGGGGTTGTTTCTCAGCCTAGGAACTGGTCCTATTCACAAAACTAATGGAATTATGGACCGCTTTGTTTACAAAGATATAATGGAAGATGTTATGTTACCACATGCTGAATGGGAGACGCCCCTAAAATGGATTTTTCAACAGGATAATGATCCCAAACATACGTCAAAAGTTGTAAAACAATGGTTCAAGGACAAGAACATCACCATAATGGAGTGGCCTGCACAAAGCCCTGACTTGAATCCCATAGAAAATTTGTGGGAAATAATTGACAATAAGATTGAGCGTGCAAATGTGAAGACCAGTCAGGAATTATTTGAACAAATCGAGAAGGCCTGGCGAGAGATTGATATGAGAATTGTTGACTCATTAATTGCTTCTATGCCCCGACGAATGAAAGAAGTAATTAAAAGTAAAGGAGGTCCTACCAAATATTAAGTTAACTTTTGAAGTTTTTTGAAAAATAATAAGTTAATTTTTGAATTTTTTTGAATTTTCAGTCGATTTTTTGAATGTCCACCTTGTTTTGTCCAAAGAAAAATGTAGTTTGTTAGGGAAAATGTGTTTTAAAACTTTTTTAGTGATTTTTAGTATGATTCAAAACTTTTAAGTTTTGTTAACAACATAATAAACTACATAAAAAATAATATGTTCAATTGTTTTACTAGTTTTTTTTAGTTTTTGATCAACTTTTGTTCTAAATTTGAGTTTGTCCACCATGTTTTGTCCGATACTGTATATATATATATATATATATATATATATATATATATATATATATATATATATACATATATATATATATGTATATATATATATATAATATATATATACATATATATATATATATATATATATATATATGTATATATATATATGTATATATATATATGTATATATATATATATATATATATATATATATATATATAGACATGTAAAAACTATTGAAAAATTATTTAACAACATTATTTTCTTTAAGTAATAAATAATAACATTTTTTTGTATAACAATTTAATGAATGCTTTCGAGTCTATCCTGTAAGCGCACATTCCGAAACGCTCCTTCCGTAAGGAACTGTTTTGCAAGTATTCTTTCGAAATGATTTGTTTCGCAAGTTTCTTTTCGTAAAGGGTTATTACGGAATAAATATATATATATATTTTTTTTTGTACAATGCCTTACAGAAGGTGAACTTGCGCAAGTACAACTTGCGATGACCATTTCCACCATGAGTTGATACATCATCTTAATGACCATTTCCACCATGAGTTGTTACATCATCTACAAAAATGAGATTTTTTGTAACAACAAGCTTAGATAAGAAATAATTTATTTCCTGATACCTTCTTTTTTTATTTTAGTTTTTTTTTAAACAAGGATAAAATTAATAATATGCTTTTAATTGGCTTTTATTTTTTTTTTATTAATATATTACACTGACTGTTTAATTGATTCGGTCAAAGTATCAGGAAATACAATAAATTCTTTGATGTTTTAAATCTGATTAAGCAGATATATTCAGACTAATAAATATATTGACAAACGGTCTTAATCCTTTGTTATTATAGAAAATAAATAATAAAGTAAATATTAATTTTGGTTTTAAGATACACTTTGAACCAATTAATAAATGAAAGTAATAAATTTTCTCATCTTTCAAAAGGTTTTCGTCACTTAAAAAAAACTTGTTCCCAATATTGCTGAACCTAAAAACAGTCAAGAGCAAAGCAAGTATTAAAAAAATAAAAATAACAAAAGAGAAAAAAGTCAAAAGTAGATCAAAATTTAGTTTGCGTTTATCAGATGTCAATCAGTCAAGAAGCAAAAAAGTTGAGGAACATTCTTCAAAATGTTGTTGACACTATAGCACTATATTTGGAAAAGTACATAAATATGGAATTTTTTTATACAACGTTGACAACTAATTGAAGACATAAGTGGATGAAGGTGTTATGTTACACCAATATGGAACTGAGATATCAGGAGTTAAAGTTTTGAACACATATTGTTCTAGATATTTTTACATAGCAAAGATATGTTTATATAATGACACCGCACATTTTTGTGCGGTGTCATTATGTTCATGTGAAAGAGCGTTTCTTAATACCTTTATTTGTGTAAAAAAGTGGAATTTTGTATTTTTGCGACATAACGCCTTCATCCACTTATGTCTTCAATTATGACATTTTTTAATCAGAGTAGCAATAAAGTCGAAATAGCCCAAGTTTTATACTTTCCATCGAAACATCAAAATAAAATTGTTACGTTTGTAGGACAAAAAGTTAAAGCAAAAACTCTTTTGCAAACCAAAATTGCTTTGAATACACATATCTGATTGGAATAACTAAATAAAGTTTCAAGAGATGTTCTTAACAATGATTCTATGCACTTTGTTGAAAATAAATTTTTGGAGAAATATAAAGAAAACTAGGAATGACAACGTTGATTAAATCTAAGAACGAGTGATAACCTATTAAATAAAGCCTAGAATATAACAATCGATCAAATATGTTAAGAAAATACTATGGTGTTTAAAGCTTAAATTAATAACATCAATGAATTAGTATCATTTTTACATGTCCAGTTCATACTCTTAAAATTATTAGTGCGCATGCTGCTAAAGATTGAATTTTTAAAATAAATCTCTATAACTGCATTAAAAAATCTTCACCTTTTCCTCTAATATACATCAGTTTGCATGAGAAAATCTAATGAAAAAACTTTAAATGTAATTACAGGGTTATTACAAAACTCATTAAAAAAGGATGCAGTTCTTTTATTTCATAATTAAGCTCTTTAGGTATACCACGCTATTAATTACACAATAACAAATGTATCCTTTAACCACGAAACTGGTGTTGATGCAAAAGAGTTATTCAACTTGTTCTATTTTTAACTTCTTTGTTTATTGAATTTTATTGGAATAAATTTATTACATTGATTAACAGAGAAATGTCCGGTGCATGCTAAAAGTATATCAATTGATACAGCATTAAAAAAGTGGGCGTTTATCTTACCTATTTAGTATCTTAGGGTTAGATGAATGATAACCATAACTAAATCAAATAAATATAAAAAATAAATAAAATAAACAAAGACTTTCCAACCGAACGAAAACAAAAGTTTATAGAAAGTGTTTGATGAAATAGATAGCAATAGAGTTTTCATTACGCCAGAACAAGGCTTACAATGCACGAGTCTTATAATATTTTAATTGAAATGCAAAAGAGATTCAAACCCAGAGGCGATTTTACGGGGGAAAAAGGAAGGGGGGTGTTTCCCCCCTACCCTCCTCCTAAGAAGGTGATTTTCAAGTTATGGTCGGTTTTTTTACGAATTTAGTCGGCTAGTCGGGTAAATTTTAATTTTTGAGAACTTTTTTTTTTTTTACGAAGCCAGTTGGTTCTTTTTAACGATTCACCCCTTCTTATAAAAATCCATTGGCAGTCTCCGCAAGTGAAAGTAGGGATGGCACTTTTACTTATTTAGATATAAAAAAATCGCGAATTACATTTAAGCGTGTTTTACTTTACATAACTCATATAAAAATATATAATTTACTTAAATTAAAAAGTAATTCGTTTTTTTTTACATTAACTATATAACGTGTTAACTTTATTATTTAAGTTAAGTTTTTTAAATGAGTATCTGTTACTTGTAAAAGTAAAAGTTATTTGCATTTTTTCTTTTACTTGAAACTGTAACCTACTTTAAATGGTAAGTCGACTAAAGTAAATTACTTTAAAAAGAAATTTTGATTATAATTATGCAAAAAATTTACATCGAAATGTAATTTACTTTTTACAAGTAAATAAAGTTATTTAGGAAGTAAACTTACGTAAATATAATATTTATAAGACATAACACTTACTTCACAAAGTAAAATAAAACTACATCATACCAACAAAATACTTTTACGTGAAAAAGTAAATAGTAAGCAATAACAGCCTACATAAAAGTAATTTGAAAAAAATTGTTACTTACTTTTACAAATAAAATAATTTTTTTTCTTTGAAATTTCATGCTTTTCTAAGTAAGTAAGCAAAATGTAAATTATATTATTTACTTTCTCAAAAAACAGTCATTTCACGTTGAATTAACATAAATTTTGAGATAGGTAGCGTATTTAAATACATTGCCTGTTTGAGGGCACATCTGGGTAATACTTCAGGTAATACTCTGATGTATGTGGGCAGTGTTTGTGGTGGGGCATCGGGAAAAGATTTTTTTTTCACGTATATTATTTAGGGTAGTTCTATTATAATTAGGTGCGAATATAGTCAACATGCGGGTATACCAGTAGTGAAGAGACGGGCTCCCTGCCGCATGAGTGTTAATAGGGGCTGTTAAATAATCTTTGAATTTTAATTTCTTTTTTTTGTTGAGCAGAAATAGGTTAGTGGCCATAATGAAACTTTTGCGGATGGAAGGAAGGAAGGGGGATAATTTCTAAGCTATGGGTAATTCATACATGTGCAAACCAAGTCACTGTTCGTTAGAGCACGCTTTTTCCCCAGTTTTTATTCTTTATATTTGCCTTTTCAATCAAGTATTTTGTTATGGTAATATGACGCAATATAACATTTTTGGTATCCGCAAGGACATCGACTGCTAAAACAGTTTTCAAAAAATTATACGTCATTTAAACTATCTGGTATAATTTATATAATTAAAGGAGTGTTTATTATATATAATCTTATCATTGCGTTTTATCACGTTAAATCTATTTAAAAAAAGATGGTAAGGAAAGCTGTTCAATCTTTTATTAAAGGTTGTGGGCACCCTTATAACCTGCTTTTTGTTGCGTTGGTTTCAAACCCGCACAAGGATAATTAAAAGATAAAATCTTATTTAATTAAAGTAGAGATTTAGAATTAACTTTTAATTTTTTTTCAAACTTTAGTTTGACTTTACAAGATGTATGTCGGTTAGCAGTTGTCCCGAAATCTTGCAATTTTTCACTACCTTCCAGACTATCTAGAGCTCTGAAACTTTTAGCATTTTTGTAATTTTAATAAAAGTACATCTCGAAATTGTTTTCAGAGTCAACTAGAAAACTCCATTGTTTTAAATTTATTATTTTTATTTTTACCTTATTTTTTTTTCTAAAATTTTGTTTTTCTTTAAAGTTTAGGTAACTTTTTAGAAAGATTTTTTGCATAATGGTTTTGAAAAGATGATTGGTTTGTTTTAATGTTAATTTGTCGGATGGAAATAGGTTAGTGGCCCTGATTGGTGTGGCTGTGGCGCAGTTGTTAAAGCGCTTGCTTTAGAAGCAGGAGATCAATGTTCAAAACGAACTCTGGGCATATATTCGCGTCACGGTAAAGAAGGAGGCGAGAACTTCCAAGTTAAATGCACTTCCGCGGTGCTCTGTGACAAGACCGTAAAGACTTCTTGGGGCACCTAAATAATAAGATAAATATCAAAATAAAAAAAATAAAAATTTACCGTAAAGGAGCCGGGTATATTTGTAGCTATGCTGCTGCTTTTCGCTTCTCTTATTAAGCGTGGTTGTTGTCAGGGCCGTTCCGAAGAGGTCTCTCATGGGGGAGGGGGGTTTGTATGTGTTTTTTGCCAACTAGAGAGACACACAAAAAAAGTGTTGCCGATATTTGACATTTGCCAACTAATCTTCAAAACTTGACAAATGAAATGCTAAATGTACAAATGTGCTAACTCAAATGCATATATAACAGCGTGGAGGTGGGGGATACCCCCTTCACCCCCCGTTCGGGACGGCCCTGGTCAGCCCAGGTCGTAACAACCACTATAACAAAAATGAAAATTAATTTTATCTGTTTATTAAATAATAGCTACTCATAAAGCAGTTGTTTGGAATGAACTAATTTCAATAAGTCTATTCCAGACAACAATTATTCCTTTATTATTCTATTACCTAACAATTGTTCTAGTTAGTCATTTCTAGAAATAACTTTCATTTTGGTAAGATTGGTTTTTAACAACAGCCATGCTAAACAAGAGAAGCTCAAATACAAAGCTTAGAATAAAATTGCAAAATGCAGAGCCATTTCCAAAGCAAGAACAATAAATCAGACATTCTTTTAAAAAAGACTTTTAAATAACTGATGTAAATAATATCAAGATTAATTAAAAAAAAAATTAAAGTTAAAAAAGTAAAAGTAAAACAAATTAATTTTAAAAAAATTTATAACTTTTCAAAACCACAACAACCGCTTATTTTAACTTATAGAGAACTTAGTAGAATATAGAGAATTCAGTAGAATGGTTCAAAAAACACACTTTCAAATTTAAAATTATATGATCGACTGTGAAGAAAAGTGACTTGATGTTATTTTATCATACAGATGAAATAAAATCAAGTTCTTTTTTTTCAGTAAATTACACATTTAAAATCAAGCTCCAATTCTTATCACATGTTTAAAATTAGGCCCTTTGCAAGCTTTTTGTTTTTGTTTGAAAACTTAACTTTATATAAGGACATGGAGCAAACTCCGAACATTTATATATTCATGTTTATGTAAAGCTTTTCAAAAGTATTGCAATAATCGCAGTCTGTTAACAATAAAACCCTTAAAATGTTAACTTCCCTTGCATGCCATTAGTGTGAGAGCAATGAGTTTATAACATTTAGACATATGCATTTTTTTAACTTTTTATACTAAATTTAAGTTCATTAACAAGTCTCTAATGTCATGCAATAATCTCTTAGTATTCAAAAACTATGACCATATAAATTTTGAGCAACCTCCCCAACTATTTAGGGGGTTTAAAACATTATCTTTAATTATGTCATAAGTTTGTCTGACAATCAAGTTCTGGCCCTCATTCAAAAGTTCAGAGCGAAAGTTAATTTAACTCTTTTTTCGTGAAAAAATAATCAAATTACGTGGACCTAAGGTTTGTCTAAGAATAGCGAAGAATATTAAGTTTTTATAAGTGACTTTAGTCTACAAAATTATTTGTATTTTTCAAACAATATTATAACATTGTTGAAATTATTCTTATTTTTATTATTTTTAACTTGATAATTATCAAATTAATTTTATTTTCAAATTTAATTTCGTCAATGATTTTTTTTAATTTTTTTTTATTGCATAAGGACATCTTTCTAAACTTGCCGTTGCAAGTTATTACTTTTCTTTTGTAAAATATACGACTGGCGGGAGCAAGAAAAGGAAGACAAAAATAGTTTTGTTGCCAAGCCCCTAAATATCCATACATGATAGAGTCATTGTAAACTTATTAGTAAAAATTGATGTGCATGTGTTTTTCTCAAGTTTGAGTTTAATAAGTTTATTTAAATTGACAATTATAGTTTTATATTTTTTGGGAATATATCTAAAAAATATATATGTAGCTGAAATAACAAATTCTCATGTTTTAGTATGTTATTTTAGAAAAAGAGAAGCTTTTTTCTAAAAATAACATACTAAAACGGAAAAAATATTGCATAAATAACAGAAAATCGAATAGTTTTATTTTTTCAACATATAAATAAAATGGATTAAAAAATTTTATCCATGAAAATTTAAATTAAACAAAATACAAGAGTTAATTATAAGTTGATTTAACATGTATTGCGTGGTATTATACCACGTCAAAAGCAACATAAAAAGGTTTCATAATTTGAAAACGCGGCGATTCCTTTTATCACCAAACCAATTAGAATTATTTAATCAACAACATCTTTAACTAGTAACATTATTAATAGTTACGTATAAATGAGGTCTTTTATCGTAATGTTAAAGACCATATTAAACTCATTTAAAGAATTTATGATAACCAATAATAATTTATTCACGTAAAACTAACCAATTAATGAGTAAAACCAATTTTTTATTTTTATTTACCCGGCCTATTATTAATATAATTATGAAAATCAATGATTTTGGTTAATAAATATACTTTTAGTAAATAAAACATACTAAAGTACCGAAATTAAGTATGTTCTTGTTTATATCACATTAGAGTGTTTAGGAAAATGTTAGAACAACTACCTTATTTGGTTTGGGTGTAGACTTTATATAATCATAACCTTTGAATTTTGAATTTTAAACCTGTCAATGTAAATTTAGTGTTAGAAAAAAAAAAAAAAAATTTCTAATCTCTGCCCTCACGTTTGGAGGAGAGTTAAATGTTTTAAAATATTTTTGTATCCAGGCTCCAATCACCACAATTTTTTTTTCTTAATCTACTTATAAATTGTTTTTACAATACAGCTCGGATTTTAGGTATATTACACAGTGGAGTAGAAAAGTATTTTTATTTAGTGGAAATACGTGGCCATGGTGCCTAATTTCTGTTTCTCTGGAATAATAACTTCTCTAAAAAAAAACTTTATAAATATATCTTAGGGCTCCTAAACTTGCGGCTCTAGGTTCAGTTGCTTATGGGACCGTAAGTTTTGCTTATACTGGCCTTGCGGCAGTTAGGCCACTGATATTAGACGCAGATAAAGTTATTTACGTAAAAAGTTCTAAATTTTTCATACCCATATAAACGTACCCTAGTTTTTAAAACCAAGACTTTTAGAGTTTAAGGATATTTTTGAACAGGTGGACTTTTATCGCATCAAAGTGGCAAAAAATCTTTACAAAAAAAGAGCCTCCTCTTGTTACTTTTTAATATAATTTTTAAACTCTGCGAGTTAGTTTTTAATATATATATATATATATATATATATATATATATATATATATATATATATATATATATATATATATATATATATATATATATATATATATATATATATATATATATATATATATATATATATATATATATATATTTCAGTTTGAGGAACTTTATATTATGTAATGTAATTTTCAAAAGTAATTAAATGTAAAACTTTTAAATGTAAAACTAATTTGCTCTTTCATGTGACTCACTTTTACATGTGAAAGTAAATTACTTTTTGATGTAATCTTTTTTTACATAACTTACTTTTCAAAGTAAAAAAACTTACATTATAAAGTTAAAGTTATTTCATAAAAATTAATTACTTAAACGGAAATATAAATTTACATAAAACGTTTAAAATCACTTATGTCGTTTACTTTTTGATAAATATTAACTTACTCGTGTGAGTAAAAAATAAGTAAGTAAAAGATCCATCACTAAGTGAAAGAAATTTCAGTAAACCTAAATTA
This sequence comes from Hydra vulgaris, assembly GCF_038396675.1. Taxonomy (NCBI): domain Eukaryota; kingdom Metazoa; phylum Cnidaria; class Hydrozoa; order Anthoathecata; family Hydridae; genus Hydra; species Hydra vulgaris. Next base: position 30,018,659 of record NC_088926.1, read on the forward strand.
TTAAAAAATGTTAAAATACTTAAGTTAATAAATTATGTTTACAACCTTCTGTGTAAGAGAACGCTTATATTGTTTGGCTACAATTGAAATTGAAAACAAAATAGCTAGAAATGCGAACTATGCCAATGCTTTTAAGAGTATTGCTACCTTAAAAGCAAGAAGTATAAACTTATTTCAATCCATATGTTTAAAAGAGATGACGAAGAACATTTTTGCGCAGAATATTTCTAGCTGTAAACAATAAACATGGATTATAGAAAGCTGTACACCAGAGGCGTAGAAAGAATTTTTAGGTGTTCGAGATAGGTAACTTCCAGACATGGAGCAAACTCCAAACATTTATATGTTTATACTTATGTCAAATAATGAGGGTTTGCAAAAAATTGCGATGATTGGAGGCTGGGAACAAAAAAGCCCTAAAATTTTCGCCCCCTCCCCTGCCCCAAACGTTAGAGCAACAAGTTGATGAAGTATTTTTTGTACTATTCTTAACTAGACTTATATTCATCGATAAATTTTAAGTTTCATGGTATTATCTATAAGCGTTTAAAAATTATTACTATATAAAATGTGTAACCCCCTCAAATTAAGGGGGGTTTAAACTTTATATGGTCATAATTTTTGAACGCTAAAATATTTTTAAACGAAATCTAAAATTTATCGATGAATATAAGTCTAGTTAAGAATAATACAAAAAATACTTCATCGACTTGTTGCTCTCACGTTTGGGGCAGGGGGGGGGCGAAAATTTTGGGGCATTTTTGTTCCCAGCCTCCAATCATCGCATTTTTTTGCAAACACTCATTATTTGACATAAGTATAAACATATAAATGTTTGGAGTTTGCTCCATGTCTGGAAGTTACCTATCTGGAACACCAAAAAATTCTTTCTACGCCTCTGCTGTACACAGTAAACATTTATTAAAAGTTTAAAATAACCAATTTGTAAGTACTATGCATTTTGAAAGGGCAAGGGAAGTCTGAGAAAATCGATTTAAAGAGACTTAAAAAAATTTTTTTGGGGGGAAATTTCCATAACAGTCAGCCCCAAAAATTATAATTCTTAAGCTTCGGAAATTAGAATATGAAAATATTTAATAATAAAATTATCAACCATATTCTATAAGAAAATCTTGCAAAAAAATAAATAATAAAAGGCAAGACTACACACTACAACAAACTTGTTGCATTGTTATGATTTATAAACTTTAAAAATACAATAAAAACAGTGACCCAACTTATGAAAAGTTCTATATTCTGTTTTAAGATACACTTCAAAATAATTCTTTGGATAATTCAAATTTGGTGTATGTCAGCTGAAGGTATAATCAATTTTTTTTTTGTTTTAATTATAATAATTATATATTTTAATTATACTAATTATAAAATATATAGTATTTTATTTGTGCATTTGAACTTAATTTTTGTTTTAGTTAATGAACATTTTTTTGATGCCATTTCTCCATTACATAAAATTTTAAACTTTAACTTGAGCAGTATAAGTTTTTGATGTCAGTATTGTCGTTTTTAACCCACTCTCTACTAATTTCCTACATCGATCTTTATTTTTTTCTCATAAAGTTGCTAGTTCTCACTATCCTGATACCAGATTATCTATATATTAATGCACTTTGTGCTTATTTTATTTTAATTTACATCAGTAATTTTGAAACAATAATATTATGACTAAATTTTTTATATATTTTATATATAATTACTAAAATATAACTGTATTAAATGTTTATATTCTATTTGTATCAAATATAGATCAGTTTTTAAAACAAACAGCTATAGACAGTGAATTTCGTGTTATTGTATTAATAGGTACAAACAGTAGGCAACCCGTAATACGGGTTTTTAGTAAATAAATAATTAATAACAATTTAATTTTTATTTGTTTTCTCTAACAAATTATAAATTTATTAATGTTTTTCTAGTTCCGCTTACATATTTTTTTCTTGGCTTCCTAGTTTAACTAAATTGTAAGCTTCATTAAAGATACAGATTACGGTTAAGTTAAATTCGAACGTGCGAACATTATAGGCGCAAATAACAACAAAATCGTTATGTTAAAATATGACTTGAATTATGTGCATAGATTATCCAAGTCTTATTTTAAAGTTGCGGAAAATTTTTTAGGTAAAGTATCCGGAATAAATTTTCCCTCTTTTAATTTTACTTTTAACTGAGTAGTTTCTAATTCTTTTCAAACTGTTAATTATTTTTCAAAGAGTGATGAGTGAAGCTTAAAAAATAAATAATTACAAAAATTATTCATTAACTTGTATGTTAATATAACTCATTAATAAAACTTGTCAACTTGTATGAAAAGAAATTCTTTAATTCAAGAACGCTATTGCTTTTATATTTTTGAAGTAATTGTTACGCTTTACGTGAATACAAATTTAAGCAAAATCGATAAATGTATTCACATAAAGGTGAGCAATTAGTCTAAAAGCGCTGATTAAAAAGAGTTAATTTTTTATTCAACCTAGCATGAGCTGAAAAAATTATAAACAGATGTTAAAATCATATAAAACAATTGTAAAAAGTATATTTAAACTTGTGTTTCTTTTTATTTTAAAAAATTTATTTGCATGATGTGTAATTAAATGTGTAACAAAAATATATATATACATATAATAAAAACCCTTCATAAAACAAATTTTTCTTTAAAAGCAATTGATTAACATTGAAGGCACTTTTCAAAATCAGTCATATCAGCCGCCATCTACAGGACCGAGGCTATTGTAAAGAAGTCTATTGTAAGATAGCCTATTGTAAAGAAAACCATATTAAAATAATTAAAAATAGTTATTACCGATAGGGACTATGATTAAACATATTTAAAAATTTACGTGATTCCGTATTAGCAGGAAATTATAGAAAAGTAAGTTAGTAAAAATTAAAAAAGAACAAAATAGAAACCGGATTTTTAAAAACTACATAACCCAGAGCATTTTGACAATGCTGTTCAGTTTTGAAACCAAAATCTTTTAATTAAAAGCCAACTCATTTAACTAACCTCATTCAAAGAGGAAAATAATTAATAACACTAAAGATAAAAAAAATTAATATGAGGTTTAAAAATTGTACTGTAGTAATATCAATTATTATCTTGGATTTTAGTGAATGATTAAAAGCAGTTAGTGAAACTACCTGTAATCATTTTTAACGTTAGACACCAACAGGAAGGTAAGCCAAGCTGCCTACAAATACAAAACATTACAACATTAACATCACAACAATAACGCAAAGCATTAGCAAATAGCTTAAGATGTTTGTTAAATATTAACAGACATGTTTTCTATATACTTATAACTAAAAAAGGCCAGAAAACAGACATTAAATATATAAGAGTAAGGGATAGTCCATAAATTATTAAAAGCAAAATATATTTAAAAAAAAGAAGTAGGAGATATTAGGCACTTTTTTTTTAAATTTAAGTTTATGCCAAAAATAAGACAATGTTTTTGATAAAAAAATTTTATTCTAATTGTCAGATATTTTTTTAATTTAATTAATGTTATTTTTTGATCTAATTTGAAGTGCCCATATTACCAAGTGGTGTGGGTAATATGAGCACTTTTGCTACTTTTTTAAAACCTCTGTGTTTTTAATAAAAAATTTCTGGTGTACAAATATCTAAGTGAACCATGAATAGAGATCCCTAAAGTATGATTATTCGCAAAAACTTTGGATCTAGCATAATTATATATGAAAACATTCCAATTTCCACCTTAGATGCTCATCATAATCTACCCTACACTTAGTGTAGGAGAGCAAAAGTTATTTCCAAAAAATAAAATTTTTATGTGTATGTATATATATACATAAATATATATATATATATATATATATATATATATATATATATATATATATATATATATATATATATATGTATATATATATATATACATATATATATATATATATTTATATATATATATATATATATATATATATATATATATATATATATATATATATGTAGTTATGTATATATATATGTATGTATGTGTATATATATATATATATAAATATACATATATATATGTAGTTATGTATATATAAATGTATGTATGTGTATATATATATATATATATATATATATATATATATATATATATATATATATATATATATATATATATATATATATATACACACACATACATACTGTACACAAAAGAAAAAAACAAAATTTTCAAAAAACAAATATATACATATATGCACAAAATATTACATGTCTACATATAATATTTTTTAATTGTAGACATAAAAGTTTTCAGTTATCCCGCCGGACCTTCGACCCTTGTATGAGGAGTGTTGACCTCCCCATCTAAATGATGAGTGGTCAGTCCCCCCATACTGAACCCACCTCTGAAATGACCGACGGGTCAAAGGTCCAGGCTTCTTTGTCCGAAAGACTTTGTAATCTTCATACGTAAGTTCTGAAAATAAAAACTGATATATTTTTTTAAACTGAATTTTAAAATTTTAAATTTAAATGATGGAGCAAAATTATAATTGAAAAATGTATTACTTATAAGGAAGCAAATATTATAGCAATTGAGAACTTATAACTACCGTTTAGTGTTTTATCTAAAAAAAAAACTAGACTTGAATGTTCTTCTTGCTTGCTAAAAGATAAATAAAAACACGTACATAAAACATTTGAAATGAAAATTTACCTTTGCCATTTGACAATTCATCTAGATGGAAAAAAATAGTAAATATATGTAGATTTGAATATTTTTTTTACATATGTACATGTACATATATGTACATAACATAAGTACATTTACATAAGAAAAATTTAAAAAAATAGTTAAAAAAGACTTTATCAAAATATTATTAGTTTATACTAAATTACAAACTAAATTAAGAACAGTAATCTAACTCATCAACTTGCCTTTGAAGGAGAACTAAAAAAAAAAAAAAATAAACAAAATAAAAATTAAAAAAGAAACTTAACCAACAATTTATATATATATATATATATATATATATATATATATATATATATATATATATATTAGTATAAACACTTATCTAATTTTTTCTTACTTCTACACAGTGTTTCACCAACAGTAGTTTTATCAGGAAGAATTCTTCCTGATGAACCTACTGATGGTGAAACACTGTGTAGAAAAAAGAAAAAATTAGATAAGTGTTTTTACCAATTTGTTGCTCTGTTCTTGAGGAACATTGACACACTAACATAATTTATATATACAATATATTCTTGCTTATCAAGCTGTTGCTTCAAATTTAAAATACAAAAAACATTTTTAATTTAATTTAAAAAAAATAGTGAAAAAAGAAAATCTAGATTATAAAATCAAACTAACTTATTACTTCATTGCTATCTTAAAACAATTAGGACGCTATTTTATTGTTTTGAAAGTGTTTTACCTAAGTGAAAAAATACCAAAAGAAAATCATTCAGTTATTGGATAAAGAAGTCGATGAAGCTAAATGAAAATGCTATTTATTGCTTGTTTTTTACTAAATAAAAAACAGAAAAGTAACAAACCCCAAAATAACAAAAATTATTAAAGTACTTTATATAAAAATAGAACAAATGTAGTGATAGTGGATTTAATCCAAAAATAGAAAGAACCTTTAGAAAAAAGCTTACTGCTTTTAAATCTACAAAAATTTCCAGCTTACTCTTTTCTATCTACATTTATCTATAATAAAATATGAATTAATGAGTTACCATTATTTAAAGTTGATCCAGAAGCAACTAAAATAAACTATCAAATAAAAAGTTTATTTATATAATCTTGGCGATAATGTTGAAATAAACAATATTTATTGCTTGAAAAGTTAAGTAACAAATGTAATTCAAGTATATTAAAATAAATGTACTAAGTTAACTGTTGTGGCTGGTGCTACTGAAGTTATAACTAATTAAAAAAATATTAAATAAAAAAGCTATTTTATCTATCTTATCTATTTTATCCCGATGATTATGTTTAAATAAACAATATTTATTGATTCTTTTTAAAATAAAATTAAAGACATTACTAGTTGCACCAACTGATGATGCTGCCGCACCTAAATGACAAAATTTATCAAAATATATAAAACATATTCAATGCTTTAAAAGAATGTTTAAAAAAAGTTTTTAAATCTACAAAATCAAAGTCCTTACTGAGTTCTATCTGTCTGTCTAAAAATAAAAATTGAGATAAAGTTACATACAATAAAATTGCTAATGCTACATTCGTACTCAAATAAAATCTAAATGATAAAACTTACTTAACTCGCTGTCAGCTTGCCTGTGTAAAAAAAATTTGTATTCTTATTAATCCTAATCTAAAATCTATAAATAAACTTACTAATATAAACCATAAATAAACTTGAACTAATATAAACTATAAATAAACTTACTAATATAAACTATAAATAAACTACCATTTACTATATAAACTAATAAAAACTATAAATAAACTAATATAACTATGTTACGAATATAAACTATAAATAAACTACTATACCCTATATATTTACTAAAAAGGCCTTCAGCTCCTTTTAACTGCTTTAAAAAATGAAAAAATACTTGACTAAAATGATCTAAAAAGACAAAACTGAAACACTTTACTAAAAAAGAAACATTGTACTAAAAAAAAACTATTTTACCAGTCATTTTAGTTTTAACCTCTTCTAAAAAAAAAACAGAAAAATAAAAACAACGAACAACAAATAAATTTTAGTTTTTAAGCAATGAACAACATCAATTCCACTTGAAACTAAAAATTTATCAGCTCTAATCGGCTGGATGACCTTGCTTGAAAGACCGCGTGGTGTAAAGAAACGCATTTAGAAAAGCCTAGAAAGTTCTTTATTAAAAAAGAAAGTGAAACGACACTAACACTATTAAATTACAGTATTCATATTTAGAAGATTTGATAAATTACAGTATTCATGTTTAGATAGTACTAAAAAAACTATTTTACCAGACATTTTATTTCTAACTTTTTCTAAAAAATGAAAACAGGCTATAAAAATTAGAAAAATAAAAACAACCAACAACAAACAAACTATTATTTAAATTTTTATTTTAAACAATAAACAATATCTATTCTTCTTGACAATAAAAGTACATCAGCTCTAATTCGCTAGCTGACTCTACTCGAAAAGCCGCATGGAAAATGTAACCGCGCATAAAAAAAGATTAGAAACTACTTGAAAACTAAGAAATAGTGTATTATACAGAATACATAACCGTTAGTAACAATACGAACAATAAGCGAAACTATGCGTAACTATGCGCACTAATAATATTCATTAGCGCATTAATATTTAGATTACAACATGTTGTATATACTTACATACAATGTACGTGAAAGCTTTTAAAGTATTAAGATTATTTAAAATAAAAAGTAAATATTGTAATAATTAAATTAATAATATTATTAAAAATAGACTTATTTGCTTAGACATTGACGAGTGTAGTAAATTGGGCATTCCATGTCGGATTAATGAAGTATGTCAAAATAAAAATGACACTTATTCGTGTCAGTGTAAAAGTGGATGGGAGATGGATCCTGATATTCATTATTGTGTTGGTAAGTCGTTTTATACGAATGCATATGAATACAAAAGGTATTTTACGGTTATGTGAGACCCCAACCCCACACTTTCCTCTAAGAAGGTGATTATCAAGTTATAGTCGGTTTTTTAAGAAATATTGTCAGCCTGTCAGGTATTTGATACAGTTTAGCGGGGTGAAATTTAGTTTTAAGGATTTTTTTTTCTTCGAGAACCAGTTGATACTAATTTTGATTGGATTGGATTTACCCCTCTCCCCTATTATTTTCTAAGTAAAATTGCCTCTGTATGAATATATATATATATATATATATATATATATATATATATATATATATATATATATATATATATATATATATTATATATATATATATATATATGTATATATTTATATATATATATATATATATTTATATATATATATATATATATTTATATATATATATATATATATATATATATATATTTATATATATATATATATATATATATATATATATATTCATGTATATATAAATATATATATATATGTATATATATATATATATATATATATATATATATATATATATATATATATATATATATATATATATATATAGAAATATATATATATATGTGTGTGTATTTTAATTTTTTTTTACATATATAAATATATATATATATATATATATATATTTATATATATATATATAGAAATATATTTATATATGTGTGTGTATTTTAATTTTTTTTTTACATATATATATATATATATATATATATATATATATATATATATATATATATATATATATATATATATATATATGTATATGTGTGTGTGTATTTACATTTATATATGTATTTTTATTTACAAGAAATTCAATGAGAAGTATAAGACTCTCCAAAGAAGAGTTGAACCTTAAAGTTTTGGCGGTGACATTACATAATACTCTGAAAACACATTAATTTATTCTGGTAAGACCTGCAGAAGATCCCCTTTAATTTTCCACTTAAAACTTTGGTGAATGCAGCATAAAAGTTTGAGGAGCCTAATAATTTGACAGCTATATAATTGTAAAATCGTCTCTGTGTAAATACATATATATATATATATATATATATATATATATATATATATATATATATATATATATATATATATATATATATATATGTATTTACACAGAGACAATTTTACAATTATATAGCTGTCAAATTATTAGGCTCCTCAAACTTTTATGCTGCATTCACCAAAGTTTTAAGTGGAAAATTAAACGGGATCTTCTGCAGGTCTTACCAGAATAAATTAATGTGTTTTCAGAGTATTATGTAATGTCACCACCAAAACTTTAAGGTTCAACTCATCTTTGGAGAGTCTTATACTCTTCATTGAATTTCTTACAGGATGAACTATTAATGTTCTTCACGTGCAGAAAGCTTTATTTTTGGTCTTCATTCTTCCATACGATTAAGGATTATCTGGAAAATTTGGAAATCGATTTATGAAGAATTAATTTTGCGAGTATTTTGACGTACTTTAAGGCACTTACATTGGGAAAATATGATTTTAGTTTTTGTCGGAAAGGTGTTTTTAAAAATATTACTAATATATTATTTATTTTAAAATACTCCAACAAAACAAATTATCGAAAGAGCTTTTTAAAACAAAAACAGTCTATTTTGCCATAAAATTTAATAAACTATATATATATTAAAATGGTCCTCTAAAATACATTTAAAATACTTAAAATTTTATCGCTTGTTATCCGTTGACTTCGATAAGAAACCCTTAGGGAACTCTTTTTAGACTGACTAAATATTTTTTAGCCGTGGCGCATGCTATATGGAAATTAAAATTTTTTCAATAATTTTACAAGCTAGTTTTTATATACTATAAATGAAACTGTTTTATAAAAAATATAGAAAATGAAACGGTGAAATTTATTTACTATCTGTATGAAACAATATAGATAAAGTATTAAAAAACAGTGTTTTTCATGCATTATGAAAAACTGTTCAGAAATAGTAAACTCTTTTTCAAACCACTTGGATGTTTGAGTTGGTGCTGCTTGACCATCTGCAATGCATACTGTTTCTGTTATTCGCTTATGGTTAGAATGCCGGTTATTATTATTATTAATACTATTATTATTGTAACTATTATTATTATGCATTTTGTCAATAAAGGAAAAAAAAAAGTTATAAAAATAAAAATATATAAACACATAGCTGGGGCAAGAAAAAGACAAATTTGGTCTTATTGCCAAGCCCCTTCAAAAAAAATTTAAATCATAAAATAACAAAAACATCGTAACTTTGTTAAATTGCATGACATAATACGCTGTATAACAGTGTAAAATATCCAAAAGTATATACAAATACAAATATAAAATTTTAATTCTTTTTTTTATTTTTATACTTTTTCATATTTAAATTTTTAAAATAATTGAACAAAAGATTTGTTTTAATTTGTTTAAATTTGTTTTAACTTTTTAAAAAAGTTGAGTATATTGAGATAAATATACAAATAAATTGAATACAAAAATACGTGATTACTCCTAATTAAACCTTTAGAAGAAATATAATTATTTGTCATTTACTAAAAGTTATTGCTTAAATCTATTTTTAAATTGATTAAATGTTGAAATAGTTTTTAACTCAATATTCAAAAGCGTGCTTCTTAGTTTAGGAACTCTATTTGCAATTGAAAACTTGGTAGCAGAATAGCAGATTTTAGGTTAATTGCAGTTGTTTACTAAAAAAACTTGTTGGGTATAGATGATTTCTTTTTCCGAAAATTAAAATAAAGTATGATGGGTGCCGCTTTTTTATCAACTTTGAATATATAAGAACAACAATATGATAAAGGTTAATTTGAAGTACGTTTAAAATATTAAACTTAATAATAGAAATTTAGTGTGCGAGAAGCAATCTACATTTCCAATTATTCTTACATATATTAGCATGCTTTTGTTTGCTAAGCAGTTTATTTATTTTAAAATATATCATAAAGAATACATGGTTGCAGCTGGGTTTTTTTTGAACAATAACTGCCGTTTAGTAAATGCAAAAATCAGAAAATTAAACATCCTTCGAGTGGCATTTAGAAAAAGGAAGATAAGGAAGTTTAAAAAAACACCTTTAAAATACCAACAATTCTAAGACATATTATGAATAATTTAAATACAAATATATAACTAAAACATATACTTTTTATAAGCACTAAGTTAATATGTTTATTTAAAATAGAAATAGTCCAATGCTTTTATAATTGGAAAAAGTTATGTAGATTTTGAGGATAAGTACTTTTGAAAAAAAAATTTGGGAAAATTTGACAATTTTAAAGCCATTACGAATGGTTCTAGCAAGCTTGCCTTCATCTCTAGTAACTAAACGGATACATTTTTGAGTAGAGTAAAGCACCTATGTTTCAATAATAAACTAATAAGTAAGTTTATAAGATTTGACTTTGTGCCACGGAAAAAAAATTCTGGCCCACTGCGTAGTGCTATACCAAGCAACTTGTGCATAATTTAGGTAGCAATGAATAAAATACAAATAAAGATATTTCAAACATGAAAACGTTGACGTTTCAAATAAATTTAGTGGCTGGCAGATAGCCAGATTGACTTTCCCATTCTTACGCGTCAAATTTCAAAAACTGAGTTTGGATTTTAAACATTTCAGAAAATTGAAGTAAGAAGATTTTTACAACGTTTGGAACAGACTTTCCAAAATGGTCGATGATTTGAAAACTATGTAAAAGTAAAAATTAGATAAGTGCTTTTACTAATTTATATATATATATATATATATATATATATATATATATATATATATATATATATATATATATAAATATATATATATATTCTACAACTATTTATAAGACCACAGTTATAAAACTAGTTGGCTGGAGTTGTATTTTCAAAGTCGATAGAGTTAATTTTAATTTTGAAGCTCTTGATATTTTTGGCATTAACGGCGTCAGGCGGTGGGTTATTCAAAATATTAACAACCCTGAGTAAAAAAGAGTTTTTACAGACATTGAGTTTACACATTAGTTTGCGTAATTCGAATTTGTGACCTCGAGTGTAAATATAGTTTTTAATTAAAATGAAACTTGATTTATCAAGGCAAAATAAATTGTTTAAAATTTTGTAACAGGTAATCATGTTTTGCTTAAGGCGACGAATTTCTTGTAGTTCCAAACCACGCACTCTAAGTCTATTAAAATATAAAAAAATTTTTAGGTTAGCGATTCTCTTAATAAAACGTCTTTCAATGCTTTGTTCTTGTTAGTGCGGTTTGGCGACCAATCCGCAGAGAAATATTCTAAGATTAGTCTTACGTAGGTAGTGTAGGATTCAACGATAACACGTGGATTAGGACTTTCAAAACACTTAAGAATTAAAAACCCTCGAATGTGTGATGCGCTGACGATATTAAAAATATGACTATTATAATTTAAGTAATAATTCATGGTCACTTCAAGATCTTTTGGGTTTGTAGATCAAGTTGAATTATGATCTCCTAATTGATAGTTGTAATTTATATCTTTACAAAATGAAGTTGGAGCTATTCTATGAGTAAAAAACTTATTATTGGCTACTTTTAACTAATACTTTTTTGACCAGAGATAAACTTTATAAATGGTAACAGCAAGATCGTGACTCTGATTGGGATCTTTAAATGAACTATATAGCTTGATATCGTCAGCATATAACATTAGAGAGCAATTAAGACCTTTTACTATCGTAGATCATCAATATAAAACAAGAATAACGTAGGACCCAAAACGCTACCTTATGGAACTCTACAAAGGGTGCTGGTTGGATTGGATAGTGAGTTTCCAACCAGAACCCTTTGATAATAAATTATGATAGTTAATAAAAATAGCTAATTTTTTTTTTTCAAATAGAATAACTCCTACTTAAAAAATTGTTACAAAGTGTTATACAAGAAAATTATATTATCATTAACTATGAATACTTTGCCTGGATGTTAATGAAAATGAATTTATAGAAAACTCTTTGCAAAGAGAGTTAAAGTTGTATAAAACTGCCAACCGGTCACACGGACGTCCATAGTACGTCAAAGGACGTATGAAAAGATTTGTTCAAACGTCCAAAATGGATGTTCGTTAGACTTACCAAATGAAACAACTTTCGTCCGTCCATTTCGGACCTCTAAAGTACGTCCAAGGACTTCCAAAACAGTCTGTTTGGAGGTCAACAATAGACGCAATTGGATCTCCAAATTTTGTTCAAATTATTCTCTTGCTGACTCCATTTCTAACAACAATAAAAAATGGAGTCTTGATATAAGAAATGAAATCTTTTTTTTTCCCACAAGGCCTAAATTTTTAATACACGTGATTAGGGGTTCTACACGTGTGGCAACTCTCATTAAAATAATAATAAAGCTATTGCATAAAAAATTAAATCCCAGTATTGAGACAAATTATTACAAAAAAATAAAAAGAGTAGCATATTTGACAAAATTAATATATAAAATACAATCTAGCAAAGGCATTATTTATTGGCCCGTTTTAATATATTGCTAATGGCACCCTCAATGTTGCTTGCATCATAACCAATTTTGTCATCAGCAATAGTATCTAAAGAAATAATATTTTTCACAAAATTGTCTGTCAATCATAGTGCATGTTGTAGAAAATCAAAAATAAATAATTAAATTTAAAAACAATGTAAAGAAACTTTGCTTTTTTAATTTAATTGCCAAAAAGTAAACAAACTTAAAAACGTCCATAACAAAAATTTAACTTAAAATACTTGTTATTAGTTTCGGAAAGATCTATTTAAATAGTTTTAAAAATTATTAAAATAAATTTAAAGCATGATTAAATATTGAACCAAATTTAAAAAGCATATAGAGTCACAATATATTGTGGGCAACTAAGTGACCCTTATTTTTCAAGTTTTTAAAAGTACTGATATATATATATATATATATATATATATATATGTATATATGTATATATATATATATATTAATACATATATATATATATATATATATATATATATATATATATATATATATATATATATATATATATGTATATATATATATATATATATATATATATATATATATATATATATATATATATATATATATATACACATATACAAAGACCTTTTTACGCGAGGCCGGAGGGGGAAATAGCCACAGGCGTCAAGTTTTGAGAGGGCGCTAGCCATTAGAATTGTAAAATCATAGTCGTTAAATAGTAATTTCATATTATTTCCACAAAAATTTTTATATTATTATTTTGTCCAAATCATAGATTGACTGAAAGAGTTACTATATATATCCAAGTTTTTTGAGGCAAAAAGTTCAATTATTTTCTTCCAACAACTATACTTCCAACAAGTATACAACAAGTAAATTGCTTTTCTTTCAACAAGTATACGGACCCATATTTTTTTAAACAAGAGTATTTCCATTGGAAATTCATCTTTATAAAAATCAAAACTGTGTATGGTTGGGAAAAGAAAGTATCATTCAAAAGGCGATATAAGTCCACTTGGAAATTATAAATAACTATGTGCGAACTATTCTTGTGAAAACTTCGTATTGGTAAAAAAAGTCACGTTGCTCAGTTTGATCCTTTTTTGAGGGTCCTTTTCTTTTTTAGATGATCAAACCACTCTTTCGTTATATATATCAAGGTCATAAGTATAATGGCAAATTTTTTATACAACAAATAGTAAAAAAAATTAAAAAAGCTAAATATTTTTCCATTAGTATTGATTCAACTTCAGGTATTAGCCGTGCAGATTTACTGTGTTCATTGTTCGGTATGTTCAAAAGAATGGCTGTCCGGTAGAAGAATTTTAAAGGTTTATACCCAACTCTGGTCATAAATCTGAAGAATTAGCAGATGCTATACTTTCAGTTTTAGAATTGCATGGATTTGGTATAAACAATAGTCGTGGTTACGATTACAATGCGTCTAACATGTCTGGTTGGTACAAAAGACTTCAAGCTCGCATTAAAGAAGTTAATCCTTTAGCTACATTTGCTTGGCACACTTTAAATCTTGTTGGTGGATACGCTGTGGACTGTTGTAGAAATGTTTCAGAAATTTTTATTTGGCTTCAAAAAATCTATAACTTTTTCAGTGCCTTTATTTCGGATAAAAAACACTTCAGAACAGTTTAACATAAACAGAAAATGTATCACTTAAAAGATATAGGATACCAGGTGGTCAGCTAGATCTGATGCAAAAATTAGTTAAGGAAAAAATTGAAATGAAAAAGTTATGATCAGTAGCTAATGGACAAATCTTGAAACGATTATAATGGCCATATTAAGAGGTGATATACTAGAAAAATTCAACAAAAATAGCCAACAATTGCAGTCAGTTGAGAATGATTTAGAAACAGTTGTGAGTTTATACAAATCATTAATTCGATTTGTATTAGATCTGATTTGTATGTTTGATATCTATAAAGAGAGAGAGAGCAATTAATAAATTGGGACACAAAACACATCAAAAAATACGCAAAAGAAAAAGAAAATTAACTGCAAATGAAAAAAGAGAAGGAGAAATAAATTTTAAAATTCAAGAATCTTTAAGGAAAAAGACATGTAATGCAATTATTGATATAATAGATTCTAAACTAGAAAGATAAAAATAGTGCTATTTTACTTTTCTTTGCAAATAATAAAAAATAATTTTTCGACTTTATTTGCTAACCAGTGTATATACAATTTAGAAGTTATTTAATGACCTTATTAAAAACATAAGGCCTAAAACTGAAGTAGATATTTGTAAAATGATCAAAAGCAATATAACTATTCTTAATGCTATATTTACTATAAGTAGATAAATCATTAAGGATACATATATGCTGCTCAACGTCCAATTGTTCACCCGAGAGAACTTTTTTAATATTAAAAAGGCTCAATTCTTGTTTGAGGCAGGGAATGAGAGGTGTGGATGTCTTAATAGGTTAGCAATTCTATCTGTTGAATCTAAATATATATATATATATATATATATATATATATATATATATATATATATATATATATACATATATATATATATATATATATATATATATATATATATATATATATATATATATATATATATATATATATATAGATGTTAATCTTTTAGAATGCTTTTTCTTAGTATTAGACCATACATCTTTTATTGTCATAAAATATACAATTACAATATCATTATCTTGAATAACATACATAACAATTAAAGTTATATAACAATAACAATATTAGTATATATATATATATATATATATATATATATATATAAATATATATATATATATATATATGTATAAATAGTTAGTTAGTTAGTAGAAAACGCTGTAACTGGCAGAGCCTGTGAGTGGGTTATCAGACACACTTTGACAGCCGAATTGATCGATTGCTGCTCATCCAGCAATCAATTGCTGCTTTAAAGCTGTTGACTGAAGGCGATTTAATAACTTCTTCTGGCAGAGAGTTCCATACATTCGCTACTCGATTAAAAAAGAAGTTTTCTCTGTGCTTATGTTTTGTCATTTCCTTGAAATATTTAAAGCAGTGACCTCTCGTATGATTATTAACTATTGAAAAACGATTGTCTTTTTCTAATTTGTCAATATTATTCATAATTTTATACATTTGTATTAGATCTTCTCTTTGTCTACTTTCCACTAGAGTAGTTAGGTTTAATTTTTCAAGTCTTTTTATATATGAAAGATTTCTGATTGATGATACTAGTTTAGTAGCTTTGTGCTGGATTTTTTCAATATAGTCACAATCAGATTTATAATATGGAGACCATACCGGAACTGCAAACTCTAGTAATGGGCGAATATAAGTAATATAAACCAAACGAAGTAATTTATAATCGAAACAGGCAAATGACTATTTGATACGACCAAGCATTTGATTTGCTTTGTTAGAAGCATTAATCACTTGATTTTTCCATTTTAAATTTGCATTAAAAAGCACTCCAAGATCTCTTTCTGTATCTGACTATTTCAGTTGAATACTGTTTAAATTAAATAAATATTTTTTGTTATTATGACCATAATGCTTAACTACACATTTTGATATGTTAAATAAAAGAAGTCAAGTTTGAGACCATTTGTAGACAATATCTAGATCATTTTGAAGATTAGTAGCGCATTGTTCTGAAGATAATTGAGAAAGCATTTTTGTATCATCGGCATATAGTTTGGTTACACTATGTAATTTTTTAGGAAGATCGCTAATGTATAAAGCAAATAAAAGTGCTGCAATTACAGACCCTGACGGTACACCGCTGAAAATATTAACCCAGTCAGAAATGATTTCACCTTGAACAACTCTTTGTCTTCTGTTTTCTAAAAAGGCTTTGATCCATTTAAGTATCAGACCATCAAAGCATATGCTTTTTGTAATTAGTGTAAATAACTGTATTATATATAAACTATTGTTGTTTTGCGACAGAAGGAACGTTGTGGGTGTGTCATTTATTACATTGTATATAACGTTTATAATGTTTATTATACCCTCGGAGGTATTTGCAAATGTATATATATTGAGTAAAGATATTTACAAAGCGTGTGAGAAAAACAAATATAGAATTAATATTACAATCTATTTCGGCAATGAGTATTGCGATAAAGTTTGCAGATTTGGTATCGCAATAAGATGGTTCGGGTGAATTTTCAGAATGTATACAGAAATTGGAACTGGTTGCAAAACTTCAAAAAGTTGACGAGTTGCATGTGGTGCTTCCCTTATTTCTCTCTGGCGGAGCGTTTGCCGTTTATCAAGGTCTTAGTGATGAAAAAAAAAAAGACCACAAAGAAGTGAAAAATTCACTGACTACTGCCTTCTCTGCTTCTTCGCTAACAGCATACGAAGAATTCGAAAATCGCCGTCTTAAAGAGAAAGAGCCTGTTGACGTATATCTCGCAGAATTAACGAGGCTGAGCAAGCTAATATCATCTCACGTAAGCGAAGAGTGGATAAGGTGCGCATTCATTTTCGGGTTACCTGACGAAGCAAGAAAACAGCTGCAAACCACATGCTCAATATCAACAATGTCGCTGTACCAGATCGCTGAAAAATCAAGAAGTTTGGTAATTTTACGTCGTAAAGAATCATGTTTTGTTAGTTGCGTGAATCCTGTCGCCATCAGTCCAAGGTAGGTTCCTCAAGGACGCGGAAAAAAGACCATAACTTGGTACCGTTGCGGCGAGGATGGAAATATAAGTCAAAATTGTAGCGAAGAAATTGACAAGAAGAGGTGCTTTGTGTGTGGAATGGACAATCACCTGGCCCTGCATTGCTATAAAAAGTGTACGAACTCAAAAAACATGGAAGGGAAGCCACTCGTTTTTGTGCGAGCGGCTTCCCACAATATTTAAAACCGCCAACTCTCTGCGTATATGTTAATGGAAGAAAAATAAAAGCATTGTTGGATACTGGATGCTCCAAATCCATTTTATGTCGGGAAATTGTAAACGCAAAAAATGTCAAACTCGCAAGAGAAAAGGTTGTTATGATGAATGGAAACTCAATTGAAATAAAACACCAGATTGTTGTTAATCTTTCTATAAATGATACCACCATCGATTTGGAATGCCTGGTGGCAGACATTGTTCCAGAATATCAAATGCTACTTGGTATGGACGCAATACGACTGCTTGGAGGTGTCCAAGTCGGGAGAGACGGCGAAACCAAAAACTTCAATGTGGATCAACTTACTATCGATGCTACTGCTGTTTCTCAAGAAAAAACGAGTGAAGTATCCTCGTCTACTATTCTAAACCTGATTGATAAGGACTTCGTAGCAGAATTCAAAAATGGCAGTTAGAGCGTGACTTGGAAATGGCTGATGGAACCACCAACTTTAACTAACAAAATTTCAAACTATCATATCTCTGAGGACGTTAAAAGTGAGTACGCGATGGAAATAAGTGAATGGATAGCACAGGGATGGCAGAAACCATTTGAAAGGAGATGTAATGGCATCATTCCATTGATGGCAGTAACTCAACGAAATAAGTTAAAAATACGTCCGGTGATGGACTACCGGGAGTTGAATCAATTTGTATCCAGTCATACTGCAGATGGCGATGTTTGCAGTACCAAACTTCGCAACTGGAGAAAGTTGGGTGAAAATCTTGAGATAATCGACTTAAAAAAAGCGTACCTGCAAATTCGTGTCGACGAAGCATTACGGAAATATCAAGTTGTGGAATATGAAAGGCAGCGTTACTGTCTAACAAGATTGGGTTTTGGTTTAAATGTGAAGCCCAGAATAATGATTAAAATCTTAAAAAAGGTATTATCCTTAGATAAATTTGTCGAGTCTGGGACGGATTCATTTATTGATGATATCATTGTCAATAATAATATAGTGTCAAGTTGCAGAGTTCAAGAACTCTTGAAAAAATATGGCTTGGATTCTAAGTTGCCAGAAAAACTTGTCGGTGGTCGTGTGCTTGGATTGCGAGTGTACAAACAATGCAACCAATTCCGTTGGAAACGTGACAACATACCCAAAGTTCCGGAAGGAAAAATGACACATCGGCAAATCTTTTCTTGTTGCGGACAGCTGACCGGACATTTTCCAATAGCAAATTGGCTGCGCCCTTCGTGCAGCTATCTAAAAAGAGTTTCGAGTAGTTGTGGATGGGACTCTTTGGTGAAAGAACGAGTTGTTAAATTAGTAAGCAGTTTGAATGAAAGACTTACAAAGGAAGATCCCGTTCATGGGTCATGGAACGTCAAAAACATTTCTGAATCAACAATGTGGTGCGATGCAAGCAATTTAGCTGTTGGCATAGTTTTGGAAGTGGCTGGGGAAATAGTAGAAGGCTGTTCGTGGCTGAGGAAACAAGGTGATACGGCTCACATTAATCTTGCAGAGTTAGAAGCCGTGATAAAAGGAATTAATCTAGCAACAAAATGGGGATTCGAATGTATTAACATAAAATGTGATTCGGCTACTGTTGTCGGTTGGTTGAGCTCCTTAATTATTGGTGACAAACCCGTTCGAGTACACGGTCTTGGAGAACCACTTGCCCGTCGCCGGTTATCGTTAATTGAAGACCTTGTGAAGGAGTGCAATATAAAATTAAAACTTTTCCTGATAAAGTCAGCAGAAAACGAAGCCGATGCTCTTACGAGGGTACCACAGAACTGGCTGCATTCAAACCATTCTGCAATGACAGCAAACATTGTACCGCCTGATGTGAAGTCGTTTCATAATCTTCATCACTTTGGAGTCAACCGAACACTTTATTTGATGAAACAGACATATCCAAAGGAGAAAGTTTGCAGAAAAGACGTTGAATCAGTCGTGAAAAGTTGCAAAAGATGTTTATCGGTGGATCCTGCGCCGATTAGAAGGGAAGAAGGAAATCTTGAAGTTGGAAAGAGTTGGCATCTTTTTGCTATTGACATAACCCACTACAAATCAGAGATTTATTTGTCTATTATTGACTGTGGAAAAAGGAGCAAGTTTGCAATTTGGAGGAGGCTACAGAACGAGAAAGAAACAACAGTGTGCTTCCATTTAGAAGAAATATTCCGAGAAAGAGGACCTCCGTGGCAAGTTCTACTTGACAACAGCAAGTATTTTCGCTCAAAACTTGTTGGTGAATTATGCGCAGATTGGGGAGTGTCCATCTTGTTTCGTTGCGCTTACAGGCCATCTGGAAATGGATTTGTTGAACGTCATCATCGCACAATCAAGCGCATGGCAGCCAGAAGTAGCAAAGACCCGTTAAAAATGGTATATTGGTATATCATAGCTCCCAGAAAAAATGGCGAGGAAACATCGCTCCCCTACAAAGCTATATTTTTCTACGAGTGGAAACCACACACAAATTCTGCCAAAACTAACGTGGAAGTTCTCCACAACTATACACAAGGACAAGAAGTATTTGTAAAACCACCTGACTCAAAATGCACGAGCGAATGGAACAGCGAAAGAGTCTCAGATGAAGGACGAGGAGTTTCGGTAGAAATCAATGGATTGCCGAGACACATGTCGGACGTCCGTCCTGCTCCCATTGTAGCTGACTTGTCTATCAGAGAATCGGAAGAACCCATCGCAGATAACCTAAATTTCCGAAGATCGACGCGAGTGCGGAGGTTTCCGAATAAGTATGCGGACTTTGTGATCTAGAGATCAAGGGGTGTTGTAATTAGTGTAAATAACTGTATTATATATAAACTATCGTTGTGTTGCGACAGAAGGAACGTTGTGGATGTGTCATTTATTACATTGTATATAACAATTATAATGTTTATTATACCCTCGGGGGTATTTGCAAATGTATATATATTGAGTAAAGACATTTACAAAGCGTGTGAGAAAAACAAACATAGAATTAATATTACACTCTTAATTTGACTAACAGTCTTTTGTGTGGAACGGTGTCAAAGGCTTTAGCAAAATCTAACAAAATTACATCAACTGGAATACTAACATCTAAGCTTGATGAAATGTAGTCAATGCTTTCTAAAAGGTTGGTGGTACATGATTTGTTTCTAACGAAACCATGTTGCGCTTTTGCTAGTAGATTATTTTTATACAGGTACTCTTCCATTTTAGCTCTAATTATACTTTCCATAGTTTTACATGGAATAGAAGTCAATGAAACTGGACGATAGTTGCTGGTAAGAGTCTTATCACCTTTTTTGAATAGAGGTGTTACGCTGATTTTAATTAAACTGGAAGCTGACTATTAGTTAAAGATGCCCTAATAATAAATGTTAGAGGAATAGCAAATGCTTCTGCACAGTTTTTTAGAAGAAATGGATGTATGTTATCAGGACCACATGCTTTATTTTGATTAAGATTTTTAAGTTTATCTAATATCATTTCTTAGCTGATATCATTTGGATCTAGATCAACAAACTTTGAATGATTCTCGTTAAATTCAACTGTGAGATGTGGAAGTTCCCCTTCTTCTTCAATTACAAAAACATCTTGGAAACATTTATTGAGTAGATTAGCTATCTCTCTAGGTTCTTGAGTTAGATCACCAATAGCTGTTTTTAATGCTCTGATTGATTCTTTGATTAGTTGTTGGCTGTTTAGGTATTTATACAGAAGCTTCGGGTTTGTTTTGTATCTATACTAAAATTATATACCTACGACTGTATTTGAGCATTGAAAACCCAACAGAGATTTTCAAAAGAGAAACCAATATTGTAAGTATGTTCTATTCTTTATATTACTTTTATATGAGCAGTGGTGAGGAGTAAAATTGCTCAACCAAATAATTTATTTTTTGTAAAAAATGCTTAGGCTAATTATTTGTTTTGTTTATACAAACCATTATCCTTTTAAATGTTAGTTAGAATAAAAGAAACTGACTTAATAATGTATCGTCTGACTAAAATAAAATCGTCATTGAAAATTAAAAGTCCAGTCTTCATAAAATAATTTGGTTTATTATCTGGCTATGCTAGTCCTCGTATTTTGTGTCCTTGTATGATTCTAGATAATTGAAATTAAATACTTAACAAATAGAACAAGACTAGAACATGTACTTGAAGTGGTAAAATTCCTGCAGGACGTTTTGCTAAAATTATTAAAACCAATAAAAAACTTTATATTAGAGAACGACTATAATAGTTATAAAAACAGGAAGATTTGTCTTATAAAGAAAGTTAATTAGGACTAAATATTTTTGTTCCTACTAACTACGCCAACATTATTGTCTAAAAAAAAAATTATGCTCTACGTAAAACCTTTTTTGTTGAGTCACGGATATTGAGATTTGGTCAAAGTACGAATCAGTTTCGCGACTAAGCGTTACTTT
The DNA here is from genome assembly GCF_038396675.1 of Hydra vulgaris. Taxonomy (NCBI): domain Eukaryota; kingdom Metazoa; phylum Cnidaria; class Hydrozoa; order Anthoathecata; family Hydridae; genus Hydra; species Hydra vulgaris. The sequence goes on from NC_088926.1 coordinate 30,041,035, forward strand.
TGAAAAATTTGTCAGTCATACCAAACAGTAGAACAATAAGTAAAACTTGAAACAGCTACCCTCTGTAATGAGACAGTTTTCTCTAATTCAAGAGATAGCATTGAAATAGCATTCAATCAAAATGTGAAGATTATCTTTAAAAATAGTTTTTAAATCAATCTGATAAACACTTTTAAAATAAAAATGATTATTTGTTTTACAAATATGAACACATATATGAATTTTTACACATATTAGTTGTATGTGGACTATATTTTAGTACACGTTGAACAAAAATAGTACTAAAAATAGTATAATTTTAAGTCACTAAAAATATTATAAATAAATAAACTAACATTTCAGTTATCAAAGTCTTCTTTAATAAATCAAATAACAAAAATAGAATTATATTGAAAAAATATAGGTATATTTAACACAAAGAATTCCAAATTTATCTCCTTGCGTGCATTATTGCCAATTCGGAGATGATACTATCGTAACTTAGTTTTTTGGCTTTTTCTGATTCTATAGACAAAATTGCTAATGAAGTAAATCTTATGGCTTATGGTAGAACTCAAATAAGTTTTTATTAACTTTCTTCTTGAAAAAGATCTCTCTGCTGAAGCGAATGTAATTGGTAAAGTTACTATAACTTTAGGAGCAGTAACGAAATTTGGATATAGCTCAAATAGATTACTTTTTAACAAATATAGCAGTATTTGTAATATTCTAAAGTTGAAAGGCAAAACTCGACGACATCATTTTGCATTGTCATATATAAACCTTTACAATCTTTTTGAAGTTCATCTTCACTCATGTTTTTAATGTTATCCAAACTATATAAAAAACCATACAATATTTCATGTTCTTTATAAGGTTTAAATCTTCTCGTGAATGAATTAATCGCATTATCAACAACGACAAAAAAGTCTTCAATTCTAAAATATTCTTCACTCGATGAAAAATTTCTTACAGTTCTTTGAATCTTAAATTCAGGCATCACTTGTACTTCTTCAGCAATTTCAAAAGAGCGGAAAAAGTTGAATCCCGTTTCACGGTGTTTTTCAAAAAGTTCTAAAAGTCCTTTTAAATGTGTACTTGCTATGGTGATATCCAAATTGGAATATTGAAAAATCTTGCTTATGATATTTACATCATTCAATATAGCATACCAAATTACCAAACTCAATGAAAAAATCAAAAAAATAACAGTTGCCATTGCATTTTTGCGATAGTGTTGTTAAATAGTTGCATTACATAAAAACGTCTTGTTTTGGTGCGATTAAAATCCTCATCAATCTTATAAAGCATCATTTGCTTATAATTTTTTTCTGTTAATTTGAATGCTAAATTTTTTACAATTATTTTTTTCTAAGTTACTGGGTGCTGAGAGATAAACTCATTCGTTTTATTTAAACCAACTTTTATAAGCAAGTTCAATAATGTTTTGGCTTTGAATAATATTTTCTGTCAACTAATATAAGAATTTTAGTCCAAAGTTTTAACAAACAAATAAATTCAAGGTTGAATAGTTTAAATAGATCTGTACCATAATCAGATAAAGTTTATTTTAATGCTTATTTTTACATTTTTACAATTTAATAGTTAAGGAAACCTACTTTTTTTGCAATAAATCTTAATTTATCGTTTAGTCAAAAGAACGCTTATAATGAAATTGAGTTTTGTTTGTCAAAATTTTTAAAACAATTCTATTTTGAGTTTTTTGATGGGTCTCTATATAATCTACCAAACTTAATGAATCTCAAAACTTTACTCAACTGTTCTTTATATAAAAAATTAGATATACAATTAAAAATGAAAAAAAAACATTCGAAAGTTTTTAGTTGTGGGTAAATATCTCTTTTTGTCCGACAAAATAAATTTTCATTTTGAGTTTGTATTGAAAAGTATGATTTAACTTTTTTAGTTATTTATTGTTTGCCAATATCGGATTATAATTACATTATGATTCTTACGTAAGTTCAGCTGAGAGCTAAATTATTTTTTCCTACTATTTAATAGAAGCTAATCATCGGTTAGCCACTTTTGGCGGCTGCCACTACACAGTGGGCCAGTGACTAAATGGTTCCAACCCATTATAAAGATATTATAAAACAATTTAAAAACGTTTCTATACATTTAAAGTTTTAATGAATATACTAATACTGTGGTAAAAGTATATGCGAATGTAAATTGGAAAAAAAAAGTTGTAAAGAGAAAATTTTTGTTTAAAAATACGATGGAAATAACATTTACATAAAATATTTCGCTTTTTAAAATATTATATTATAACTCTATATATTACCTAGATTTTAAAAAATGTTATACTAAAATTAGTAAGTAACATACTTATAGCAATTTTAATTATGCTTAATATGTTATAATTTAATGTCTAACTTTAGCTTTTAATTGACAAAATATTTTTTCTATTGCTACATCTTACTTTTATACTCAGATACTTTAAAGCTTATATATGTTTGCTTTAATAATTTCATAAATATGGATGCCACTAGGCCCCACTTTGGTTTCCCTTTAATTGCACAAAATTATAAAAAACTTGGAAAACATATAATACGGTCTTACTAATACTAAACGTATTTCTGAACAATTATGTATATATATATATATATATATATATATATATATATATATATATATATATATATATATATATATATATATATATATATATATATATATATATATATATGTACCCTATTTTAAATTTTGTTATTATTAATTTAGCGTTTGTCAAACCAAATGGGTTTAATAATGTATTTTGGTTGGTTTTGTTGTGGCGACTCATTTTAGATGTTGAAATGCTGTTTTTATTTAGGCCTAATGAAGGTCACAAGAAAAAAAACTTATTTATTTAACTCAACAGTCTGCCAATAAATAAAAAAGATTAGAGTATACTTGTATACGGCTTTATTAAAGTACAAGATTTGGAGTTTCAAAGCGAAAAGTTTGAGAGTCATTTTCAAAACTTATGCAACAATTTAAAACAATTTATAAAACTTATGCAACTAATAATGCTAGTTGCTGCTAAGCAAAATTAGGTATCCATAGCAACTAAATAAAAAATACATTCACCGTTTCAAAAAGCGCGATCTCAAATTGGTACTTGTAAAATTTGGTAAACTTGTAAAAATATCTGCAAATACCAAAACTAGATTTTTGCTATCCGAAATTTAGTATCCATAGCAACGAATTAAATAAATAACACCTTCATAAGATGTGCAGACATATTGTTTCTCATCCTAATTTTAGTCAATGTAGCCCTAATATTTAATTAGATATGAATTTTGACCAGTAAAAGTGAATTTTGGCCACTGTGCACTAGTTGTCCACTAAGTAAACGATGAGCAAAACTACAGCAATCCGCTCAAAATGCCTATATTTGACCACTAAAATTCCGCTATAGAAAGTTTTCTAGGATACCTTTTAGATAAACATTTGTGTGATTGGGTAAGTTATTTTCTTTATCACTGAAAACAAAATTTTTTACAAGAGCTCCGTTAAATATGACCAAGAAACTAATTTTTTAATTTTAGGCTCAAATTAATTATTAACAAATGTTATGCTTTGTCGTGAAAGTTTCAAATTTTTAAAATTGATCTGAACTAACAGCAATTATTTAATTTTAGAACTAAGAAAGTAAAGGAGAGAACTTTAATAAAGAAGTAGCAAGATAAAAAATATTACTCAAATATTTCAACATTGAAATTTTTGAGTAATATATTTTTTTTAATCAATTACACACTGGCGTTTGAGCCCTAAGCCTTAAGGCCTTAAGTCTTATAATATAGTTTCATAATTTGGAACTTTTTTAAAATATTTTAGATATAAATGAATGCAAGATAAATGAAAGAAATCCATGTGGGGAGTTTTTATATTGCAAAAATACTCCAGGAAGTTATATATGCTTATGTAATATAGGTTTCACGATGGGTGGTGATAACGCAAGCTGTGTTCGTAAGTTATTTTTTATTCAATTATTAACTTAATACAATACTACAGTAATATATAAAAATTAACATCTTTTTGAATTGATAATTTTTATATACTATTTTAATACAATAATTTATAAAAAAACAATTTTTTTAAAAAGTTATTTTTTATTATATTACTATAATGATACAATACACAACATTTTATACACTAATCTTTAAAAAAAATATGTTTAACGAAAACGATAAACTGATAAAATTGTTGTAGTTTTGTAAACAATTTTTCTGTAAGTTGATGAATTAAAATCAATAACGGGTGATGCGGAAGTTATCGGACAAATTAAAACGTCAATAACTTATTTATAATTAAAAAAACAAACTACTATTATATTTTTTTTAAATAAAGCATTTATCTTTTAATAAAGATATATTATTTTTTATATGAAAAAACACCACCATCTACAATTGATCTCAATTTTGCTCTGACGCCTATCATATGCGACTGTAAAAATTTTAAATCAATTTCTTGTAGTTTTAGTTTAATGCGATCAATCAAAACTTGCTCTGTTGAAGCTTGCCAATCTCCCTCGTAAACCTTCTATGCCAAATGTCCCCAAAAATTTTCAATTGGTCGTGCTTGAGGCACATTTGGGGGATTGGATTCTTTGTCAACGTAATAGACATATTGTTCCATCCAATTTAGAGAATCTTTAGAATAATGAGAACTTGCTAAATCTGGCCAAAATAAATAGTTAAAGTCTCCATAATACTTGTGAATAAATGGAAGAAGTCGTTTTTCTAAACATTCATTAATATAGATTGATGAATTGATCGCTACAGCCTTGGAAGTGCGAAACAATGGCTCGGACATATCACGGTCAGATATGGCTATCCACATTAATAATTGTTTTGGAAATTTCTCTTTTCCTATAAAACGAACACTTTCTGGGCATGTCTTTTTGTTGTTTGTGTAGTATCCAGAATTTCCAGGCATGTTGTCCCCTGCAAAACAAAAGTATTTTTGCGAAGCGATTTTGTGTTATAGAGTTGGTTAACTAGTTTCCTGCTTCTTTTCTTTGCCTTTATTTGTTGTTCTATAGTGTATTTTGGAGTCTTTTCACGTTTTCCATAATTAATATTCATTTTTTTTAACTGACGACCAATTGTCGATTGATTTACACCGAATTTAATACCTATTTTTCTCTGACTGACTCCTTTTCGATTGTTGACAATTCTCGTTAATTCAGCTTTCTTTTCTCTAGTCCAGGATGTTGGACGACCAGGGTGCTTTCTATCAGAAAACGATTGAACAGTTTCAAGTCTTTTTAGGTTATCATATATTGTACTTCGAGCAAATCCTTCCTTTTCAAAATGATTTACGAATAAGGTTTATTTACCAAAAATATTTTTAGTCCCTTTCGAAAAGATTCTCGTTCAGCTGCATTTAACCTCATTTTAAATAATTGTGTTTCAATTAATAAAGTTTATATTTTATAGAACGTTTATGCCTACGCATAAAACCACAAAAACTAATTATTATGCTCAAATAATGAAATTAGGATTTGTCCGATAACTTCCGCCTCACCCGTTAGGTTTGATTCTGTTTTAAAAAGTACTTTAAACAGAAGAGTTCTTACAATATTTTAACAATAGATATATCAAAAACAGAAATAAATAACCATTTAAGAATAAAAACTAAATTTTATGTTATTTAAACTAAGTTCTAGTTGACGCAGGCTATTCTTGTAAAGTGACAATAATAATTTGGCGGAACAACTCGAATTTCATTAAAACGTGTTTTACGTAACATAGCTGCTAAGGACTTCGTATTGATTATTTTATGACGTGATGTTGTTTTGTGTGTTATGTAAAATTATGGACAATTTTATCAAAGTTTTTAAATTATTGCATAGCTCACTCAAGATCAAAAAAACCTTAAACTTATAATTTTTTTACAAATATTTTATTATAGTTTCAGTTTATTAAGTATTACAAAGTTTGATTTTTTAAGTTTGCTTTAAAAAAAAATTGTTAGCCTATAGAATGATAGTTAAGCTTCGCGATGCTCTTAATTGATATTAATTATAATTTATAATAATTGATATAAATTAGCTATTAAATATACTTATTTGCAATTTTTTTTTTAACAAAAAAGTTTTTGTTTTATTTAAAGAAAAATATGTTCTTTGTTTCTCCCCTAAATTTTTATATTTTTTCTCTTTGGAATTATTAATTGTAGAGATATATTGACCATTTTTGGTTTGTTTTTGTATGTTTCCGTTATATTTTTATAAGTAAATAAAAATTGCTTATACCTTTATCATTTCAATAGATTACAATTTAGATGATTTCCATTTGCATTAAGTATCTAATTTTGGCACAAGCAACATATATAATAATAGTTTAATTGCCAAAATCAGTATCTAAAACCATTTGAAAGAGTTTGTTAAGAGTTCTTTACAGAATTCTTGTTTCTCTTCTTGAATGCTTTAAGTCTTCTTAACTTTTAATCTTCATTTCTTAAATTTTAACCTTCACTTCTTAACTTTTAACCTTCACTTCTTAACTTTTACACTTCACTTCTTAGCTTTTAACCTTCACTTCTTAACTTTTAACCCTCACTTCTTAACTTTTACCCTTTACTTCTTAACTTTTAACCTTCACTTCTTAACTTTTAACTTTCTCTTCTTTACTTTTAACCTTCACTTTTTAACTTTTAACCTTCACTTCTTAACTTTTAACCTTCACAACTCTTGAACTCTTCCTAACTTTTGTTTAGAGTTCTTTACAGAAAAGTTTCTGAAAAAATTTTTAAACCGAATGAGCTAACTTATTTGACATAACTAGGATCCGTGACCCGTTTTCTGTGTTCTCTGATGCTTTTTTAAATAAATTTAAATGAGAGGGATAAAAAAATTATTTAATAAAAATTATCGATTAATAATGCTTTAATCGATTAAGTTTTTTTTGTTAAATAAAATTCATTAAAGTAAAGGAGCCAAATTAAGAACAAGTTTAGAAATGCCGCGTGTGGAGCAGACTTACCGTGACCCGTGCGGGTCTTGACAGCTTGTGTTATTATTATTATTTTATTATTACTATTTTTGTTATTATTGTTATTATTATTATTATTATTATTATTATTATTATTATTGTTATTATTATTATTATTGTTATTATTATTATTATTATTATTATTATTATTATTATTATTATTATTATTATTAAGTTTTAAAAAGTTAAAAACTTTATTAAATTTTTTTTTTTTTCTTATTTTATTTTACTAACTTTCTCTTACTTTTTTGTTAACATTGTAAATATTTTTCCGTTCAATATTTTTTTAGATGTTGTATTTTTTTTATTATTTGTTTATTATACATATTTTATCTGGTATTATATTGTTTACCATTAGGTTGGATGAACAAAAAAAACAATTGCTTTTACTCAATATTTTTGTGTTCTGTGACTCAAAAATCCGTCACGTGACATTTTGAGAATTTGTTTTTTCTCTGTATCCATTATTAGTAAGCACATATTTTTGGAATGACACATTAAGACAATAGGCGGATAAAATCTCACTAGCGAACCTTTCTAGTCGACTAAATATTTTAAAATTTGAATTTCGCAGCAAAATGTACACTCGTCGAGTAACCGGTTTGGGTTAAGTGCAAAAAATTTAGTTTTTAAAAAAAAGTTAACTTACCAGGCTAAATTTAGGTTGACAGTTATTTAAATATTCTTAGGGTACCTAATAATGTTTAAAAGATTTTTTCGAAAAAAAATTAAAATTACATTATAATATTCATATAATAATACAAAAAATTAAAGATCTAGAGTTTGATTTTTTCAAACTTTTATTCTTCTTTGCTTAGCCGAAGACCATTTCTTAACAACACAATCAATACCAATTTTGTCAGTAATATCTTTTTCACAACTTAACATCATTAGTGAACTTAATCTTTCACTATTCATAGTAGAGCGCAAACTATTTTTAAGCAACTTTAATTTGCTAAACGTACTTTCATTTGATGCTGTAGATATTGGAGCTATTAAAGCTAGGCGACATAACTGATTTGCCCAAGGTAAAAAAATTCTTCAACTCGTGAGATTTCTTAATTACTTCCATTATTGTTGCTAAACTTGCACATTGATGACATAATATCTCCCATTCAGCTGCAACTGCATAAAAGTCTAATAAATAGCCAGCTTGACTCTTAGGAGGAAAAAGTGAAAATGATTTTTCTAAATATTCTGGTGAAGTAGCTGTAAACTTTGGCGGAAAATGTAAGATACTAAAAATCGGCTTGATTTTCTCAATAAAGACTTTAAGATTTTGATTTGACAAACTTAAAAGAGTTTTTAAAGACTTGATTAAATTGTTTTTGATAAAATGTTAACAAATCAATGTTTGCAGAATTATCAGAATTATCATCAATTTTTTTGGCATGCTTCTAACTCTGTGATATCGTTTATAATCTACATCTAGATCAACTCCATACAATAGAGCAGTTTTTATTGAGCTTTCAATTAAGTTATTCATATTATCAGAATCTGATCTTATATTTGTTAAGGAAGAAACAGTACTTTTTATTAGTACTATTGCATCACAATTCTTTTATTCAACATATATATTCAATTCTTTTGTTTCTAAATGTTTGGTTAAATAGTTAACTTTGTACATGATGTTTTTCATGAACATTAACAATACAATGAAATTAAAACTTAATAACTTTTTTTTTAATCCTAGAGCTTTAGTTTTTGTTTAACTGTTAAATTTATCTGAAGTTGTTATGTCTTTTAATGTATCAACAATTAGATTTAGCGATGTTCACACAGATTTTATACTTTTTGCTCGAGCAGTCCATCTTGTTTTGGATAGATTTCTTAGCTGTAACCTTTCTTCAATTTCTATCATACGGTCTGTTAAATCTTTAAACCTTTTTGTACTTGATGAAAAAGTACATAAATATTTTTAAGTACATTTATAAATTCTCCAATTACAGGAGTAGCATCACAACTATGCTCAAGAAAGGTATTTAATCGATGTGCTTGACATGGTATATATGGAACAGCGTGGCCGACAAATTCAGTAAAGCAATGCTGAGCTCCTTTAATATGTCCGCTCATACTGCTAGCAAAATCATACGATTGAAACGCTATATTATCATATGTTGATTTTATGTCTCATCAGACAGCCATAAATATATTCAGCAACTTCACATCCAGTTTTTGTCGTTGATTCAACAACATCAAGCAATCGCTCATTAGCTTTGTCGTTTGAATCAACATATCTTATACATACAGCCAGTTGATCTTTGTTAGATTTATCTGGTGTGGTATCAGCCATAACAGAAAATAGTTTTAATTTGGAAAGTTCTTGAATAATAGTTTTTCAAGTTTCTGCAGCAAGAAGATTTATAAATTCATTTTGGGATTGACATCCAAGATATGTAACATGGTGAGTACGCATATTTTTATCACCATCTTTTTATGATTGCATTGTGTCTAGAAAGTAAAAGAACTATTTGATAAAAGTTGCCATCTTGAGACTCATTTTCTTTTTCTTTGTGGCTGCAAAAAGCCAACCCCAGTCTTCCTAAAGTGCGGGCCACATCAATCAAAATTCTGACTGCTTTTCTATTAAACTCTTGTTCATAGTTTTCACGTATTGCCAGTTCTCAAGCAGACTTATTAAAAATATAATCAACACCACTTGATTGGCTAGTAAATTCACAATAATCTAACATAGCTCTTTTAAGAGATGTAGATGAAAAATGTTGACTCAATTTTCCCTTTTTTAATTTTTCTCTGCTTTTCATTTTCTGCCATTGCCTTACACCACTATTAATCCAAGCATTGTTTTCATTTATATGAGAAAATAATGAACAGACAAAACAAAATACAGAATCAGCTATAATGCTTTACTCCAGCATAGGAAATTCATTAAACCATATAGGAGTAAAGTGTTGTTATTTATTTAATAGAATGTCGTTGTCTTTAGGATATCTGGCCAATTTAGGTTGATGGGGTCCTAATGATATTAAAAATCGCCGTTGTAATATTGTTAAATTGTAAATACGTTTACCTGGATCATGTTCCACAAAACTATCTTTTGCACTAATGTTGCCATGTTCATTTCCAATCATAAAGTCATCTTATGCTTTTGTGGCGTAACTTATGTAACTACAAATACCATTTCTAATACTTGATATGTAGTCTATACTATTGATCAAAAAGAGTACAGGGTTTGGAAACTTTGAATTCTTAAATATGTTTAAAATTTCATTACATTGCTCAAACACTTGACTTATGGCTTGTAATTGTCCAATAAAAGATATCCATAGATGTTTTTTTGTCTCCGCATCATCAATAATTTGTTTTTCATTAACTAGTTAGCTTCTTTTTTTAACTTCAACTAGAAATTAAAAATGAAAGTTTAATAATATACAAATAAAAGTTTAAAACTATACAAACAGTCAAACCATTTTTTGCATTCTTCGAACACAACTGAATATCTCTATAACTAGATAATAAAAATAATATGTCAATAATTATTCAACAAATGAAAAATACCTTTTAACTTTTCTCGATCTATTTTGTTTAATGCAATTTGTTGATTAATTAATTTTTTCCACAAAAGTTTAAAACCAATTGGATTTTTTGGTTTTAAATTCTGCATTACTAAAGATAAATGATAAAGTTAACAAATCTAGAAAATGAACATCAAAACAATCAAAACTCATTTAAAATCAACCTTTTATCATCTAGACTCGTAAAAATTTACTTGTATAGTTTTGAGCTACATCATTTATATTTGAACATGTTACTTCCGTTTCAGAGTTCAATAAAAGATTGGTTTCTGCAAGTGACTCCTGTAAAATAATATATAACCTAAGTATATGGTTATCTCGAGAAAACATAGATCTCTGTTATTCGATGGTTCTGCATAATATAACTGCTAATTATAGTAGTGATTTGACGATAAAAAGTATAAACTACTGATGTTATTTAAAAATTATTAAATATTTTATATAGCTCAGAGACCTAAAGATTGGCTTTGTTTCTATTTTATTGATGTTGGTAATAGAGCATTGATATCAACAAAATAAAAATCAGGAAAATACTAAGATATTGTCATACATGTAAATATTAAAATATTAATGTAATATATAGTATTTTATTAATGTCATATATTAATATTAAATTGCTCACTCTAAGACCTTTTTTAATAAATGGTCTTAGAGTGAGCAATTTAGATCTAACACCAAGATTTATACAGTATTTATTTATACAGTACCGTGCAAATTAAGAAAAAAAAAAACAGATACTTATAAAGCTGGTTGTTGGAGCTCTCAACTTTTTGACAACATCAAACGGATTTCTTGGGGCTCCAAAATGTTTCGTCTTTATTTGTTTTCAATTATGAACTACACGTTGATGTTTTAATTTGAAGTTGTTATTAAAAACACAGCTACAATCAATGCATTCCAGCTATATTCTTATGCTTTATGACGTTTTTGACATTATTTTAAAACTTTTATTAAGTAAACGCCAGTGATATAAACACAAATAATAACACTATTAAACATAAGTAAGCAATTAATGAAAAAAGTAATTTAAGATAAGTAGCTTTTTTCACTAGCTCCTTTGATTTATAATCGTGTATATAATTAAACTTTGACGCTAGGAAGCGGGAAACATTGTGTTAATTCAGCAAAGTATAACCGACCGTGTTCAACCGAGTTCAAGTTTAGTCGACAGTGAAATGTTTCGAAAAAATATATATCGCCACTGTAAAAGGTAATTATATTGCGACTATCGTATATAAACAGATTTTAAAAATAATCAAAAAACTTGTTGTTTTTAAATATTATAAAAATCATGTTAAAAAATTATCCGTAGAGCAAACCAATTACTGAGTAAAAGCAACTGCTCTTTTTTATTCACCAGGCCTATGGATAAACTTTTTCTTATAATTTTTATATATATTTACATATATTTATAATACTATACAATTTATATATTATTATAATTTAATTTTATGCATTTATTTGTTATTGATTTTCCTTTATTTTTATAAATTATTGTTTTATATCTTGAATTTATAACTTATATTTTTATGTACTATTGCAATTTCTGCAGTTAAGTTTATAATCAAAGAGACATTTTATGTTGTTATGTAGTTCTTTTTGGGTACATGCTAAATGCAACTTAATTAACAAATTTTTGTATAACTTCTGTGTAAAAGACCTTATGGCTGAAAATAGTGACTGCATAATTAAGAATATTTTATTTGAAACATTATCGGACTTTTATAATTTCATCAACTAAGAATCTCCTAATTGATTTTCCAAAAAACTTGCAATTTCAGTTTCAAATTACATTACACAGTTTGAATTCTCAGTACTCCTATTAAATGGATAAATTCATAACTACTAAACGATCTTTAAAGAATTTCAGTGATATTGAAATTTTTTAGATATTTTAAACATTAACTGAGAGTTTCATTTTAAAAATTGTGATAATATCAATGAATCTATAAACTTTAAAGGTTCAAATCTTTAAATCATGTAACATAACTCTAATTCGTCATGACCAGATATTCAATTTAAACATAAATCTAAACCTAGTATTCTTAGGTTTAGATTTAATGAAGTTCTGAAGTTAAATACAATTAAAAACGTGCTCAAAAAAAGTACATAAAGTTCAAAAATCATAACGCAAAATATTAACAATTCAATAAAATTAACATAAACAGGAACAAAATCAGCAACTTATTAAGAACTTTAAAATGCCATTCTTCAATTACTTCTTCAACAAAAAACTTAACTATGCAAAAAATTCATATAAAGGAATAGAAGGAACTATTAAAATCAAACCATTCGCACGAATTACAACTTATGTTTTTAAATCTAATTGTAACGCTATCTCAGCTATAGTTGAGCCACTATCTCAGTATGGCTGTTTTTTACATATTTAACACCTATTACAAAACAATACAAAGTCTACCCATAAGTAAAATGACTTCTTCTAAATGTATTTAAGAACTGACGATTTCTTATTCTTTTTTGCTCTATCCAGTGACTAAAAATGAGGGGTTTAACTTAATAAAAGAATGCTTAATTGAAGGCGGTGTGAAAAGAACGTTTGGTTCCATAGAATCTAGCCGCAAAAAACAAGTTGCTGATAGTTGCAAATATAAGCAAAAAAAAGAGTTCAAAAGTTGTATTTCTCCAAGAACTCTACACCTTCATGAGCCTCTAAAAACCTTAGTTGAACCTAGAACCCACCTTCAGAGCTTCACTTTTTTATTGGGATTATTTAATGTTTGTAAAGATTTTAAGTTTTTTTTGGCCTGGGTTTAAGTCATGGCTAAAGACAAACTATATTATTTTGCGAAGCTATCAAGAGATTTGGTTGGATGACAATAATACACAAACATTTTTTGACAATTTGGATAATCTAGAAATAAACCTGATGAGCACATCCTTAATAAATCCAAAAATTAGGTGGCTTCTTCATTTTATTGGTTGTTCTCTCGAGTCCTTAATACAGGAGGGCGGGGGAAATAAAAGGTAAGGGAGGAATTTTGCTTAAGGTTAATTAAAGGGAGGGGGGGGGGAAATGTTCAATAAAAAGAGGGGGTGGGAACTGTTTTTTTTTTAAACTTTATTTATCTGGGTCAGTTAGCAAAAATTTTCAATCTAATGCCATGTAACAATATAAGCTTTTTTAATAAAAAAATTTCAATTTATAAATTCAAACTAAAGTTTTTTACAAAATACGCATAAAACTATTTAATTCTAGCTTGAGTTGCGGTCAAATGTGCATATTCTAACACCCGCTTTATCATAATTTAAATAATAGGATATAATATGCTGATATAAATTTTGTACTATGGTTAGAATTAATTCAAAAGCTCATTTTCAACAAATCGATATTTATAGGTCGTCGATATTTAAAGCCTGTTTTTTGACAATGACATTAAAATTAGGCTAACTTCAAACTTTCGTTCATCCGTTAATTTCGCCCACCATCTTTAATTGCTTATTTCTCAGTTAACTCGTATGCTGAACCATCAAAAAGACGTTCATTTAGAGCAGCGAACCAGCCTTTTTAACATCAAAACAACTTTGACCTCAAAAGTATCGTAAATAAAGAAGTGTCTCTCAAAGAAAATTTGTTGGTTTTAGGTAATATCTTTGCTACTTAATTTGCCAAAATCAAACCAGCAAATGCAACTCTACTCAGTTAATTTTTTATTGCGCATTTCAGATTATAATTTAATTTTGTTTTCAACTGTTTAATCTCTGATATTAATAACATTTACAATTGTTTGAAATGGTAGAATATGTATAAAATTGTTTTCTGCTCAACCTACAAAGTTAACTCAATCTCATCCACAAAATAACATTATTGTCGCCCAATGCATTTCATCTCACCAAGGTGGGCAAGAATAGATGCAGCATGTTAAATTAGGACTTACGCTACCAGAAATTTTAACAAAAATACGTTTAGCCGTACCTTCATTATTTTTTGATTAAATTGGGATGACATATTTAAAAAATAATTGAAATTCAAAATCATAAAATTTAGTAAGGATTCATATTAGAAACATAATGCTTACAAAGAAGTATATTTTATATGTATTTTTGTTGTATATATTATTGAGGAAATTATTTTATAAAATAATTACCCTTAAATCAACATACTTGGCATTTGCGTAAAATTGAACCCTAAATTGAATCGGTAAAAAGAATAACATTACTAGTCCAATAATTTCATTTCGAGATTTGCCAATGTTTAAGTTTTAAACAATTATAGTTTAAATTTACTTTATGGCAAAAAATAAGGAAAGAAAGATGGACTAGTAAAATTTTTGCAGTACATAGAGAGATAGAAATAAGTTAAATAAAATTATGAAAAAAAGTATAAAAAACAAAAAATGGATAAAATTCAATTTTCTTGATAATTACTTTGACAAAAATTGATGATATCCATAAATGATGATAACAATATGCTTCCTCTGTGTATTGTTATTAAGTAAACTAATTAAGGATAAAAATAAATTGCTAATTACAGTACTATGACCCTGCGTAGAGTATTGGGATTAGGTTATAAATACTAACATATATATGGTTTTCACCACGTGTTAATGTTTATAGTTCTTGTAAATTTTGACCACTTTATCAAATTAATATGACATTTAAACTAAAATTTAATTTATATAGGTATTGTATTGAAAAAAAACATGTTTAAAACAATAGGTAAGGGTGTAGATCACCAAGATTTCACCGGATGTTGGTTGAAAGATTGTTTCTGTAACAGAGGCTACAACACGTTATAATTCAACCATCTTCATGATAATATAAATCCTTCAACATCTGGTAGTAGTACTCTTGACATTTGTCAAATGAAACTGCTAGGAACAATTAATGTTTCTTTAACTCGTGACAATGGTTCAAATCATTTTATTGATCAATCAGTCACTGTTAAGAAACAAGTCAAATTCCTGAAGTGGATTAAAGAAAATATGATGAGTGCAGTTAAGCATGCCAGATCGGAGCCATAGTTTTTAGTGCGTAAAGCAGCAAAGCTGCACAATATGCCACGTACATAACTGAGAGACAGACTCTCTGGAAATGTTGTTATTGGAGCTAAGCCTGGAAGAAAACCCACCCTACCTTTTGCTCTGGAAGAAAAGCTTATCAATTATGCCAGCAATAGAGCAAAGTTAGGGGTAGGTTTTGGAAAATAGCAGTTCCTTAATTATGCTAGAAAACATGCCACAAAGCGCAAATTCAACTTCAAGAAAGGACTTCCAAGCAACCAGTCCACAGTGGCCCAGAATTCACTTTTACTGGACAAAATTCATAAAAAGTTTATATTAGGGCTATATTGACTAAAATTAGGATGAGTAATAATATGATGTCTGAGCTTCCTTTGAAGGTGTTACATTTTTAATTTGTTGCTATGGATACTAAATTTCGGATAGCGAAAATCTAGTTTTGGTATTTGCAGATATTTTTACGAGTGCAATGTTTACCATATTTTAAATAAATACCAATATGAGGTCGCGCTTTTTAAATAAGTGGTTATATTTTTTATTTAGTTGCTTTGGATACCTAATTTTGCTTAGCAACAACTAACTTTTAATAGTTGCATATGATTTACTTGCGCTATGTACATGAGTTTTAGTACGTATTTTATTAGGAGATCCTTGCTCGTGAATAGAAAAACTAATTTAACTTTAATATGATTAACTAGTTACACATGCTATTACACGTTGCAAGATAAACTTGTTCTCCTGTAAAAAAAAAAAATATTCTAGCTTCATTATTTAGTTTTCTAATTAGCAGATTTTACGAGCGTCTACAGAGTTCTTAAAATTTGTATGTTCATACTGTTACCATGCATTCACAATCACCAAAAATCTTTGACCATGTATGCTTCAAGTAGTAAAAGCTAAGCAAACAATAACTTACAAGAATTTGCAACTGACAAAGTTGCAACTTTTCTTTTTTTTGTTTTCGATGACGATTTTTGAAATGATAATTTAGGTCTGCTGAGTTGTTTATTTTTACTAACCTTCATTAATGTGGTACTAAAATCATTTTCAAGCCAAGTTGGATTCTTTCTAATAAACTTTGCACCGATTAGTTTACTTTGAATCCATCTATGACCATAATAAAAATGAATAAACGATATTGACTCCCAAACTTTTTGCTTTGAAACTCCAAATCTTGTTCTTTAATAAAATCGTCTACTTTCGTATATAGTATACAAGTAACTGTCTTCTTTTCATTTATTGACAGACTGTTAAGTAAAATAAATATGTGAATTTTATTTCTTGTGACACTCATTACGCCTTAATAAAAACAGCATTTCAACATCTAAAATGAGTAGCCACAACTAAACCAACCAAAATAGATTATTAAATCCATTTGGTTTGACAAACGCTAAATTAATAACAGCAAAATTTATATATATATTATATATATATATATATATATATATATTATATATATATATATATATATATATATATATATAAGAATATATATATATATATATAAGAATATATATATATATAAGAATATATATATATATATATATATATATATATATATATATATATATATATATATATATATATATAAATACAATTCTGCTCAAAAATTTAGCACACATAAGATTTAAGTTTCATTTTTCTTCTTTTAATTGAATTTTTAGGCGGTAAACTTCTTATACATATAAATATATATATATATATATATATATATATATATATATATATATATATATATATATATATATATATATATATATATATATATATAAATACAATGCTGCTCAAAAATTTAGCACACATAAGATTTAAGTTTCATTTTTCTTCATTTAATTGAATTTTTAGGCGGTAAACTTCTTGTGCCATTTTAGTTTTTTTTTTTTACGGTTAATTAAAATATATCTTATATAGAAAAAAAGAAAGAAAAATAAATTACGTTAATTTAACCATCTATTTTTAAGTTAAACAGAGACCGCTAATTAAAGCGGTGTAAAAAAGCTGCTCATAAGTTTAGCACACTTGCACTTCTATTGTCTTTTAACTGCCGCTCTTCACTTTTTGACGTCAAATTTTTACTAAAAAGTAAATTTAACTATCCATTTTTACATTTTAACTGAAAAAAAGGTTCTAAGATATACATAGTATGTATTATCTCATTTGAAATAAACTTGGTATTTTTCGTTTAAATTTTGTCTATAATTTGACCAATAAGATGGGAAAAAAATCAATTAGCTCTGAAACAAAACAGCGTATTGTAGGACTACAACTTGGTGGTTTCAACAGTTCTGAAATTGCTCGAACTCTTAAGTCTGTATCTCGTTCATGCGTACTCAAAACAATTCAAAAATTTGAAAAAACTGGCACTACTGCAGAAAAATCCGATCTATTATCACCGATGATAATAGTATCTATAGAATTGCAAGAAAAAACCCTAAATACTCAGCGAAAGAGATTGCACAAGAAGTAAATTTGGCTCTAAAAAATCATATCTCAAGACAAACTGTAAATAGAAGATTGATTGATCGAAAACTTTGTTGCTACGTCGCTGCTAAAAACCACTGCTTAAACCAATTGATCGGTTAAAACGTAGCAAATTTTGTGATTATCCGAAAACAATATAATGAGAAGTTGATGAACGGAGTGATTATCCGAAAACAATATAATGAGAAGTTTTGTAGTCGCTTCATTGTGCCGCGACTACAAAGTGGTGGAGGTTCTGTAGACATATGGGGTTGCATCACTGATGACGGCCCAGGTCTCTGCTACTTATACGATGGTCGTATGGATCAACATAAATATATAGAAACACTTGAAAATCATTTAATCCCGACTAGAGACATCTTTTTTTAGCAATGAGTCGGAGTGGCAGTTTCAACAAGACAACGCTCCTTGTCACAAGGCGCAAACGGTGACTATTTGGTTTCAAGAAAACAACATTAAGGTACTTCAGCGGCCAACTAGATCACCTGACCTTAATTCAATTGAAAATATATGAACTGTACTGGACCGCGAACTCACTAAAGCTCCCATAACATCAGCTGAACATCTTAGGGAAAGTTTAAAAGAGTCGTTCGACAGCTTATCAACTGATTATTGCCGAAAACTTTTTGATTCAATTAAAACAAGATGTGAACTATGCATAAAGAACAAAGGTGGACATATCCCTAATTGATCTTGCTATTAAAGCAAACTTAAATCCATGAGTGCTAAACTTATGAGCAGCTTTTTTTTAACTTTTTTTTTATATACTAACTATAATTAAAGATATTTAGTGGCAGACATTTGTTTTTTTAATTGTTTTTCTCTTAATAAATTAAAAAAGTCAAATAAATATTCCGTTTTTTAAAAAACCATGAGTTTCTTATTTTTTACTTTTATTTCATTTTTAAAGAAAAAAAGCAGCTTAAATCTAATGTGTGCTAAATTTTTGAGCAGTATTGTATATATATATATATTTTTTTTTATCGT
>NC_088926.1:30065000-30095000 GCF_038396675.1 Hydra vulgaris
TTTGAAAGGCTTATATGAATTTTCAGAGAGGTTAAATGTGACATCAAGAAAATTCACAGTTTTTAAATTTATGTTTATTTCGATTCGAAAGCCAATTTTTTTAAAAATTTTTATAATATATTTTCTAATTTTGTCGAGCTGTGGACCAGATTTTCTACGCATTACTATTAAACCATCGTCGCCAAACCAAACCAAACCAATCTTTTATATTGATTATATTACTTAACAAATCTAAAATATATAGTCCAACAAATTCACAAATTTATGATAAATAGTAATGTATAAATGGATGTCTCATAAAATAAAATGAATATTGAATAACCTCCAATCATTATTTAAGACCGATACAAAGTGTTTAATCTGGGTGTACATCAGTGTATCTGTTAGACAACTTTCTTTTTGTATCATCCCATATAAACTTGTAAAGCAGCTTTAATAGCAATGCTTTAAATCTACTTTAACTAGTATAGCAACTACTATAAGAAACTACTATAAAAAGCAACATACCAGCTGTGTCGTCATTAACATTCTTTACAAAAAAAAGTTTCAATCCAGCACAATTGAAGCATTAAATTTATCAGGAGTTCAGTGCTCTGAAGAACACAATATAAATCAATGATTTGCACGCGTTAGGCTGTAATGTAGCAAATATAAACACATAAAACAATACTGGTGCTTTTAGATTGAGCTAAAACTTTAACAGTCTCTAAAATAGGTTTTTGTTTCTTTCATGCAAAAAAGCTTCCACTACGCGTTTTGCTTGAGGTGATAGATAAACTAACGTCTGGTCTAAGTTACTTAGGCTCCATTTAAAAGTTCCTTGAAACTTGGTAGATTATAAACTTTTTGATTTTCAACCAATAAATTGTATTGTAGAAATGTCAGAGATTTATAGAAAAGTGCTGTGTGTTAGTTGTTTTTCAATTGCTGACATATTTTATATAACTATGAAATAAAAATTTATTGATTTATCTTGAAACTATGTCAAGTAAAGTTGCATTCAGAGCCGTGGCTAGGCTCCCCTACACCCACCAATTGGAGAACAGGAGCCAGCAATTTTAGTGGTTTATTTGGAAATTTAGAGGTTCTTTTGCAAATATGAGGAGTTTGTTTTTTGGTGGCTAGTAGGTCTGAGTCCCCCATCCCCCAAAAGCTGCCGTTGGGCCTAAAGTATTAAAAATTTTACTACTAATTATTATTTAAAAAGGAAAAAAAGTAGTATCCTACCTTATAGAATTAAATAGTGTCTTTATCCTTAAATAGCAACCTATCTTATAGAATTATATAGTATCCTTATTCTTAAATAGTTTCCTACCTTATAGAATTCCAATACATTTATCTAATTTAGTAAAAATATAGTCAACATGATACGTCCATGTAATATGCTCATTAAGATAGTGTGTACAGCATAATAAACTTACATATTATACAAAATTGATAATTTTTGTTTTCTGGGTAATTAAATGTTGCCGTTCTGAACCTGTTAATAATAATTATTTCTGACACAAAAAAGGACCAAAAAGGGAGTTCATAAAAAATCTATACTACTCATGAAAACATTTTTGTCTTTATTTTGTTTTCTATTTCATCATTTTTAGAAAATTATATTAAAAGTGTTTTAAGGATGCAATTTTAAATTCAAAGGATTTGGCCGTAGAATTACAAGTGGGGCCTGTTTTTAAACCACTAAAAGAATAAAACAAATGAAACGTTATTTTAAAAGACAAGTCTAAGAAAGAAATTACATATTGTCTCCTAAAAAAAATGGAAATTGATTTTTTAAAGTCTCTTAGACACATCTCTAATTTCAGTTAGAGAAAAATTTATACAGGTAAAGAATTATACAGAGGTTTGGGGTTTTTTTGTATAATGTCGATAGTTTGCAAAAAAGAAAAGAAATTCTAAAATCGTGTTTAGCTCTTTAATATAAACTTAAAGTAAATACATAATCAGACATTGGTATTTTCTTTGCGATGAACTGATCAGAATTAAACCTTTTCTTTCTGGAATGGTCACGGGTAAAATTATTTCTAATATTGTTATAAACTTGATAAAACAGCATATAATGCTAGATTTGTATCCAAACACATGGAATGCAATGCGAATTTTGCTAACATTACCTGTCACTGTAACGATTAGAGAAAATATCTTTATAAACAGAAGTTAATAAAAACCTATCTGCGGTCAACAATGTTGCAGGATAGACATTCAGGCTTCGGATCTTATTGATTAAAACGATATTGCTGAAAATCGTGATTTTTTAATGCTAATTAAAAACTTTGGGGATAAAAAAGCTCGAAAGATCAACTTAAAAAAATTAAAAAAATGCAATTTGTGTTAAACATAAACAGAAAAAGTTTCTATGTATGTTGTATGTTTTACTTTGCATTTCATTGGAAAGTACTATTTTCGATTTTGATTTGTTATTACTTTTCATGTTAATAAGGTACTAGAATAATTCAAACTTCGAATTAAAAACTGCAAACCGGTTAAATGCAAACTTTATTGCGAACCATGATTTTATTGGTAGTAGGCGATGTAACATGTTTTAGCCGGTTTTTTACTATAATCAAACGCTGCCTTAACCAAAACCTTCATTCGTTGAATGTACATTTCGTTACGTATTCTTCCTAACAGTCAGTCATTGAATTTAAAATTGCCAATATGTAATATGAATATATATTATTTATTTGTATTTAAATTATTCAAATATTTATAGTCCTTAAAATGTAACATTTTGTTTCTCAAAATATTTTGTATTTTAACGGTTCGCGATTTGCAGTTTGCATTTTTCCGATAACCTTTAATTTACCAGCAAATTTAAAAACATTTCCCGTGAGGGCGGCAAGAAGGCTAAGGCGGGCACTATATATATATATATATATATATATATATATATATATATATATAAATATATATATATATATATATATATATATATATATATATATATATATATATATATATATATATATATATATATATATATATATATATACTGTGTTAGAGAAAATTTTTTTTAATATTTTTCAAAATTTAAATAATAAATATATTTTACTCATCTTAGTTTGAATAGTTTTCTTTTGTTACCTGGAAAACTTACTCCTATATGAATATATATATATATATATATATATATATATATATATATATATATATATATATATATATATATATATATATTTATATATATATAAATATATATATATATATGTATATATATATATATCTGAATAATGCATTTTTTATACTCTAATCTAGCATCTTACAAAATAAAGTCTGCTCATTTGATTGAGCTTGTATTCACCTTTTTTTGCTTTTGCACTTAGCAAAGTAGTATCAGACATTTACCTTATTTTGTTACATTTTTACTCAATTTTTTAATATTTTTCTTTATACATCATATGATACTTTTAGAAAACTTTTATTATGTTTTTTTATATTTTCTTTCCACATTTTTAATAAAACCCAATTTTTTCACTTGCTTAAACTTTTTTTTCAAAACAATTATAGAATTTATCTTTTCTCTATTTCCAAGTTCTGCACTTAATCATAAATATCTAATTTTTTAGCTCAAATTAATCTGTCACACCCAGATGGTATTGCATTACAAAGTTTATGATTACATTCTGTTTTCAGACACTTCAAATGTGCCATCAAGGCTTCACTAATATATATATATATATATATATATATATATATATATATATATATATATATATATATATATATATATATATATATATATACATATATATATATATATATATATATATATATATACATATATATATATATATATATATATATATATATATATATATATATATACATATATATATATGTATATTTTTATATATATATTCTTATATATATATACATATATATATATATATATATATATATATATATATATATATATATATATATATATATATGTATATATATATATATTTATATATATATATGTATATATATATATATATATACATATATATATATATATATATATATATATATATATATATATATATATATATATATATATATATATATATATATATATATATATATATATATATATATATATATATAATACATATATATATATATACGTCGACAAGTGGGGGTTCGGTGAAATAACTTTTTTACGGAAATAGTCTGGTATGGAAAATAAGCTTTTTAAACGACGAAAGAAAAACTTGGAAGAGGCAAATACAAGTCGCACTATTACTTTTTTCTATGCTAGAACTGTTTCATTAACTTGTCTCATCTTGTCTCATCTCAACTTGTCTCAACTTGTCTCAACTTGTCTCAACTTGTCTCAACTTGTCTCAACTTGTCTCAACTTGTCTCAACTTGTCTCAACTTATCTCAACTTGTCTCAACTTGTCTCAACTTGTCTCAACTTGTCTCAACTTGTCTCAACTTGTCTCAACTTGTATGCCCTTTAAAAGCCAAATGCTTATCAAAGTATATAACTTACAAGAGCATTGTTTCTTCAAAAAACAACCCTTGTCTTGGTTAAGCTGATACAAAGTTTTTTAACAATTATATATAAGCTTAACCATTGTCAAATGGAAAAAACGTTATGCTAACCACAAACAATCTTTTAAACATAAAAAGTACTTAAATGAGACTATGATATCAAAATATATTTAGCATCTTGAAAAAAACATTGTCTATTCTTGTCTATTCTAAAAACTGCGCCTGCCTATAGTAACATTTTAAAGTTAATAAAGGCAGACGCCTATAGTGGCATTGTATACAAAGTTTAACAGTAAAATTTGAAATTATTTATCATTTGAATCAAGAAAGTTTACTTTTCAAAATATTTGAAATAGTTTTTTTAATGCATACATGAAAATAACTACCTTTTAATAGGCACTTCACACAATTTTACAATTATCATTATCTCTGACTATAATTAATACCAAAGAACACGGATAATAAAGATATTTTCAGAATGAGTTCGGTTTTTAATTTGAATAACTAGTTCCTAAGTTATGACAATTGATGTTGGGCTCAATAACGCCTATTTTGCGTCAAGATTTGTTGAGTTTTCTTTAAGGATTTGTAGCTTCGAATTTTGGCATTAGATTTTTTTTTCAAGCGCCATCAAAGAAAAAGAGTTTCATTGAAGTACTTATGCTAAACTATCATTATTAATTTCTTTTTATACCAAAGAAACAAAGCATTCAAATCTAAAAAATATTATTCTCGTATTAGGGGCCTCTAGGTAAAGATTCCACTACTCGTTTGCCCCATTTGGGACAATTGGGTCAAAAGCTTTAAAAGTTTTGTTAAAACCATGAAAATTAGCTATAGTTAAAGTAAAAGAGCTTTTTTAAACTTTCAGAGTGAACAAATTCATTTACATTTATAAATATCAAGAAAATACGTAAAAATACACAGGGCCCGATTTACAATTTTGGGGAAAATTGGGCCAAGAGTACAAAAAGCTCTGTTAAAACAGTAAAAATTGACTTTAGTTAAAGAAAAAGAGATTTTTCAAATTGCCAGAGTAAACAAACTCATTTACATTTATAAATATCAAAAATATGTAAAAGTCTCAAGACTTATTTTGCTGAATCGAAACGTTTGGACCAGGAACAATTAAAGCTCTGTAAAAATAATAAAAATTAACTTTAGTTAAAGAACAAGTGCATTTTCATATTGTCAGAGTAAAGAAGTTCATACACATTTGTAAAAATCCAAATTATATATATAAAAGTACTAATGCTCGTTTGCCCCATTTGTGGCAATTAGGTCAAAGGCAATGAAGTTTCCGTCAAAACCAAAAAAATAAACTTTAGTTAAAAAACGAGAGCTTCTTTATATTGTAAAAGTAAACAAATTGATGTAAATTTATAAAAATCCAAATTTCCTGGAAAGAAATGACTTGAAATTAAACCATAAAAAGGCGATGCTTTGTCCAACCATTGTCTGAAACACTCCGTATACCCTAACTAATAATAAAGGTCAAGTTCAAACCATTGGGACTGAGGTTAAAAAACTTGTCTAAAGTTATTGATACATGCTATAAATTTAAAGTCAAATACTTTGTTAGGCAGCATTTAATTAGCTACAAGTATTGCAATAAGTGCGAATAAACTGGATCCCTTACTTTTTAGAGGCCATATCTACTCCAAACATTTGAAAAACTTCTTAAACTGCCAAAAATAATACAAATTGAAGATAAATATAATTTAATGCCTTCATAAGCGCTCTGTGCTGCAGCACAACTATAGTTGTTATAAATGATAAAAAGTGCATAAAAAATACATGATTGCTGTTAAACTCAACCGGGTTGAGTTTAACAGCAATCATGTATTTTTATGCACTTTTTATCATTTATAAGTTTAACAGCAATCATACAATTGATTGCTGTTAAACTTATAAATTTAACAGCAATCATACAATTGATTGCTGTTAAACTCAACCGGGCAAATAAATATAATTGATCCTACAAAGTAACAATAAAAAGTTACGAAAAACGCATCGTCCTAAAACCTAAAGTTTGAGAAAACAATATTATTGTTAAACAGTTTCGAAAGTCTTGAGAAAACTTAAAATCTGTAATACCTCAAAATTATAACTATAAACCGTCAATATATTTTTGTCAGTGACAAAAAATCAATCTGATGTCTTAAACCGATCAAAAGGTGAACATCAACAATGCGCAGCTCGTGCCATATATCTAAACCCAAAATCACAATGGATAAACGCGCAATGAATTCAAAAACTTTTAGTTATAGTTTCTGTGCATATAACTGTCAAAGGATTAAATCAAACACCTGCTATATCTCGTCCTTAATTAACTCTTAATTAACTCGATATAATTTATATATCCGTGCATTCAAATACTGAGAGTTTTATTTTAAATGATCACTCAGCTCCGACACATCAATTAGTTTTTCATTCTGCCGAAAAATGAATATGGAAGACCTTTTGGGGAAATGCTTTTTTAATTTGTAAAAATTTACTGCTTTCTTTTTAAGTAATACACGAAGATGAACACATCTTTGCAATAAAAGGTTCATATGACAACAGTGTTTTTCGTATTTCATGTAGAAATACTTCTGAATCCTTAGAAAAATATCTCAACTTAGTTTGATTACCTCCATCATTAACACATATGAAGATAAAGGAGAATGTATAATTGCCGGCGATTTTCAGTTATTTCCGAAAAATATATGATACGGAAGCCCGAAACAATAAAACACAAAATAACTTTTCTAAGCATTTAACCAATTTTCTCGAATTAAACGAGCTTTTGTTTTTGGATATAATAATGGTACTGGTCCTACCTATACCTATAAAAATAAAACGCTAATTAATTCATCTTACATTGATCACATTGCAGTCTTAAAATAATCATCAATATGGTTTATTAACTGTCATGTTATTCCTTCTTGACATCTAAACACGAGTGGTCACCCATCACTAAGAATATAAATTTTCAAAATAAAATTATATTGCCAGTTGCAAATAGTATTCATAAAAAATATAATGCAATCCCGAAGTATGCATGGAATGATAATAACTTTATAAACATTTATAATCAGAATCTCTCCGATTATTTAAATATTACACCTTTATCGGAGAAGAAATAGAGAAACAATATTAAACAACATGCGAAAAAATAATAAATGCAACTATTTTAGCAATGGAAGACTGTTTCCAACAAAAAGAATCAGGAATTTACTCTATATCATGGAGTACTATTCTCAACACTCCCACGATTACCAACAACAATTACAAACACCGTCATGTTTCACAACTCATAGGCGAGCCCTATAAAATACTCGTATCAACTTGCGGTAGTGGTATAGTGGTGAAGCGATTGCTTCATAAGCGAGAAGTTCCGAGTTCAATCCCTACCACGTCGCTGGTAGTACTGCGCTCAACTTGTTTATCCATGCAGCGGCCTTGTTTTTCAAGGTTCGTGTTTCGGAGTTACAAAGTTGAGAGAGGGTTATATCCACTATTAAGTAGCCTTCTCATCTGTAGTGGCCTTTTCGGCCTTGAGGAGGTGAATGACAAAAAGAAAAAAAATTAAAAATTAAAAAACTTCCGACATCAAAACTTGTATTCTTAAGGTTAGATCTAATAGATCACGTGGTTTCTGTGAAATTACTGCAGAACATCTTAAATACTCCGATAACAACAACCTACTTACATTGCTTTCAAAGTTTTATAACTATATCTTTAATAATGGAGCGGTGTCAAAGTACCTATCAACATAATTGTTCCAATAGAAAAATCCCATAGAAAATCTCTTCATAAACTGAAAAACCCTGGATTCCTATGGGATAATCAAAATCATACTTAACATGTAGCAACACTTCAAACAGCGAATGTAAACGAACCTATTATTCAGTTTCACTCAATCTCCAGAGCTCTTATAAAATCTGGTATTCGTTTTTGTCAACCATTAGCTATAGTACATTTATTCAAATCTCTGGCTGTGCCGAATCTATCATAAGGCTTAAAAATTTGTTGCTATAATGATTTACATCTTAATAAATTTGATGCTGTTGGAAGGTCAGCATTAAAATTATTTTTTAATATATTAAAGTTCAGCAAAAACTACCTGCATCCCTTCTTTAAAATTGATGGTATATCTACAATCCTCATTCGAAACAAGTTAAATCTGTTTATTAGACGACTGAACAATGCGACTTGTATTTCCTTGATTTTGACTTAGATATCTGAGGTTACTAAAGATAACTTATTTATAAACGAAGTAATGAAAACATGCAAGTTCGCGCAATGTTGGATAGAAGGAAAGAAAACAACAATTAAACGTCGCTACGATGACGTAGGAGACAATATAGAGGCAACTTTGAATCATTTGTTTGAATTTTGGTATATCAGAGAACAAAGGCTAAAATTTACGAATTTGATATTCCAAGAAGATTTTAAATTAGACTATAAAGAGTATAAACTATTAGTTTATACACTTGTTTTATACTATTTGTTTAACCAGTAAATTGGGTGATAAAAAGAATAAATAAATAAATAAAAGTAGGATTAAAATATATTTCAGTACTTTTTAAATTGGTTTTGTTTAAGATAAAAAAAAGTTTGAAGATGTAGTTTTTAAACAAATTTAAAACGCGAACAAAACTTTTTTAAAACGCATGCAAAACATTTCACACAGTTTACCATACTTTTGAGTTTTTATAAAATGGTACATTTAGTTTTCCATTCTATATATTTCTAATTGAGTAGGAATGCAATAGTGTACTTTCTGTGAATGAGTTTGTAATGGAAGTCAAAAAATGTAAAAGATTAGCAGACTTAACTACTGAAAATGTTGAAATAATAAAATTTTTGAAGAACTTAGATGTACCTGATTTAAATGGTTGGAAGTTTATTACTTTAATGGATAGACGCTGAGATGGTAAAAACTTGTTAATGCAATAGTTTTTATCTGACCCCAAACTTGACAATAAAAGCTAAGATAAGATGGGAACAATGCATTGTAAATATTCTTAAGCGTAACGTTATCAAATTAATGTCGAATAATTGAAAGCATACCGTTAGCTCGAGTTTCTTGCCTAGCTCATTAATGTAACAGTTCCATGAAAGATTGCAGTCAATTAGCACACCAATACATGTAAAAATTCTCAGAAGATGTAGCGATTTATTGTTAAAATTGAATTTAATTTTAACATTTTCATAAAAATAGTTTTTTCTCTGAGTTAAAAAAAACTTTTGTTGTTATTTTTTTTAGTTTTGAGACACATATTGTTAGTACTTAACCCGTGAACTATACCTTTTAAATCCGACTTTTTATTTTTAAATAAAAAATAATACAGTTTGTTGATATTTAAGAGATTTGTATCATCAACAAACAGATGAACTGACGAGAAGTGAATAGAGTTAGTTAGGTTGTTAACGTCCCCGTAGGTACAGTACGTTTTTTTAAACGTTCTTTGAACGTTTTTATAAGGTTTAAACCAAATAAAAACGTCGAAGAACGAAGAACGTTTAGAAAATACGTCACTAGCCCACTTGGTTAGATTAAAAATAATGAGGACCAAGAACAAATTCTTAATGAACACCACACAAAACAAAGTTATTACCAGAATTAAAACCATTTATACTTACAAATTATTTTCATATCTATCATAGCGTTTATTTTATTAAAGTCATGTGTACATTATTCACTTGTTTCACAATATTTAAACTGTCTTACGAAGAAGAAACTTTTGTGATGGAACTTTAAGTTAATAAAAAGCTTTAAGTTAATAGAACAACTTTGTGATGGAACTTTAAGTTTCATGCTTTTTAGATTGTCTGCAAACTTCTTCTCTTGACTAATTTGCACACAATCTTTACTCAATTAAAAGCAAAGCTGTTTTAAAATATTAGGCGGGTGCTTTATATCAAAATAAATACAGTTTAAAGAATTTCCGGGCTTAGAATATCGTTAAAAAGTATGGTCATTAAGATTTAATGTGACATCAAGGTAATTTATAACATTTTTGTTGCACTGTGTTGTTCGCTTCTTTGAAATATTTTAACAAAATATTTTTTAATTTTTTCCATCTGGGAACTAACCATATTTTTAAAAATCGCTAAACCGTATTTTCAGTATAATCCGAAATTATTTTTTTTATAAAATTGTGCATTTTTGTTATAAAATTATCGCATGTTCACATACTTCAAACCACTTGATTTTTTATTCCAATCTTGATCATCATTAAATAATAACAACTTTCTTGCGTAATAGATCAATGATTTATTGTTAGGGTCAACAGTTACACGCGGCTCAGCAAAACTAATAGTGGTGTTAAGAAGCTTTTCTGCTATTGTTGGATAAAAGTCAATAATATCAAAATTAAGAAATTTATAAAGACGTTTATCACTGATGTAATTGAACCAGTTTGTGGTAACTTCTATTTTTTCCATTGACTGAGATGAAGTATGCATGCAGTACGGAGTTTATATTGGAAAATATAATTTTCATATTCAGAAACCACCCTGTACCAGTTTTTAATCTTTTTAGAGATAACAGTAATTCTATATGATAGCAACATTATTGAAACAGATATTTTTTATAAACCTACAAATTGCCATGACATCTAAATTACAATAGCCATCACCCTAAACATACAACGGAAAATGTACCTTTTATATTAGCTAAACGAATCATTTGTTTTACGTCTAATCCAACAAAAGTGAAAATCAGACTTCACCATCTAAAACAATTTTTAGTTCGATGCAATTACCCATTAAAATACATTATTAATAGAATTTTTAAAGCTTGACTACTGGGACCAGCACCTCAAAAAAGAGAAACGAACAAAGTTATACCTTTTGTAACTACAAATTTTGCAAAAATTGTTTTTGAAAATTCGTTAACTACTCTGCATGGTATTATGAAACTGTCTGCTTTAGACAATAAATTAAAATCAGTTTTTGAAAACACTTCTATTGCACTATTACAATGTCAACCAAAAAAATATTTTAAAACACATAAGTACATCAAGTTTTAATAAGAAAACCAGATTTAATTAACAATGAATGCAAGGTTTTAAAATGCGTATCAATACGTTGTAAGTTATGTGCAATGTATCTTCAGTTAGTCAACCAATTTACCACATCATATGGTAAAGAATGGAACATTAAAACTTGAATTTCGTGTAATTCCAAAAATATTATTAATTTTCTATCATGTAATGGATGTAATGGAAAAACAACATTCATTAACAAAACTAATAACCTAAGATTAAGAACTAATCTACATATCTACACATGCAGAACAGTTATTGGTTCACATTTCTTTTAGAATTTCCTTATCAATAAGAATCTAGTTAAGCTATATTATTGTTAATTATAGTTTTTTTTATATAAACCTTAAATACTTTTCTTTTAAATTTTTTTTATAAGAATTTCAATATAAAGAGGTTTTTATAGTTTTGTAAATCTCATACAAAGCAGAAGATTTTATTTGAAAGGCCTTCTATGTTAGAGAAAAAATTTAAACATTTGTTAAAATTTATCTAATTAATTTGCTTTATTCATCTTAGTTTAAGTAGTTTTTCTTTTGTTACCTGGAATTTGGACTCATGTTTGTTAAAAAATTTACATATATATATATATATATATATATATATATATATATATATATATATATATATATATATATATATATATATATATATATATATATATATATATATAAATATATATATATATATGATTATTGTCACAAATTGTTTTGGAAATATTTCTAACGAATACTGATAAAGTGAAATTATATTTGTCAATAAAAAAAAAGTTTATGAACGAAGTAATAATTACCCAATAGACATTTATTCCTTAACTGACATTATAAATTTTAAGAAAAAAGTTAGAAAGTGGATGGTATATAGGTCCCCATACAAACTACGTCATAAATAAAAGAAATAAAGACAAAAAAAATAATGATTTTTTTTTTTCTTAAGCATCTTCGTTTCCTGAAAAGGCAATTTCCAGGAAAACAAGATGAAGGAAGCGAAATCCCAAAAAAAGAAGTTCGAGGAAAAAAACTAGACGAATAAGAGTTTTTGGAGAGCTCAGGAACAGTCACAGAAAAAGGATGACATTTAATTGAAGGATGAGTAACGTGAAAATAAATTTTAGTAGATGGCACAAGAGACGCTAGCTCTTTAAAGCAGTGCCCATTATAGTATTTATAGAAAAGAGAAAAAGAAGTTTTTAATGCAATTACGCACCTTGTCTAAAAGAGAAAGCGCATCATTAGATGATTAGCCCCAGATATGGCAACATTATTCCATACAAGGTCAGATTTAAGATTTATAGAGACAGAGGATAGAATCCGGAGAAACAAATTGTTGAGCTCAATAAAGAGATGCAACCTTAGCATATGCTAATTTTGCAACTGATTTGATATATAGTTTCCAAGAAAGATTGGAAGTAAGAGTAAATCCTAGTAGTTAAAGGGTAGATGACTCATTGAGTGCATTACCTTTTATAAGTATAGGAAGATCTAAATTATTGCAAAAACAATTGGCTGAAAAAAATTGGGTTTTTTCTGAGTTAAAGTTCACCAGCCACTGTGAACCTTATGCTGTAGCAGAAGTGAGATGACAAGAATAATTGGAAGTATCATCAGCAAACAATGCCACATAAGATGTCAGAATATCTGGAAGATTGTTAATGTAAATTAAAAAGAGAATAGGTCCAAGAATTTAACCTTGAGGAACCTCTGAAGTTACAGAATAAGAAGAAGAGTGCTATCCATCGAGGACAACTTTTATACTACGATTGGAAAAAAAGGATTCAATAATCCTAAAGATGTTACCAGTAACACCGTAAGAAAAGCTTATGGAGAAGACCACTATGCCCAACTAGAGCGATGGCCTTAACCTCTCCACCTTTATCTAATGCACGAAAAAATCTATTGCTTATTACTGTTAGCAAATCAGCTGTAGAACGAGAAGATCGAAATCCATATTGATGATCAGAAAGTAAGTTATTAGACTCAAGATATGAAATTAAGTGTTTGTTAATTAAATATTCAAAAACATTGCTTATGATAGGAAGAAGACTAACGGGACAGTATTTTTTAAAATATTGATAATAGATGCCGCTTCCAGCAGACTGGAAAACAAGACTCTGATAAGCACTTAAGGAATAGTTTTAAAAGTATAGACAATAGCTCCGTAGAACACTTCTGCAAGACTATAACAGGTATTTTTTCCCAACCACAAGCAGTAGAAGAGTCTAAGCAGCAAATTACTTTAGATAGAGACGCTGGATTGATAAGAATGTCAAGCAATGGATCCACCTGTTTGACAGCCGTATTGGGTAGAAAGCAACAAGTGAAATCAAGAGATAATATTGATGAAAAGTTCTTAGTAATTATTTCAGCTTTGTCTTTAGGTGAGGTGAATTATACAAGAGAGGTGAAAATACAGGTTTGCCCTTTTTATTGATACAAATAAAGATTCTCCCAAAGTCAGGAGAGTCTAATTTTTGTAATGAAATACGAGATTTTATGACCTGAGAATAGCGGGCTTTGGCGTTAAAGAAAACCTTTTACAATGGTTTCTAGCAGTAATAAACAGACTTCTGTTTTCCGGAGAATTATATTGCTGATAGATATGAAAGTAATGATTTTGATTGGGAATTGCAGTAGTACAATATTAGGAAAACCATGGAGAAAAGTGAGGCTTGACGTGGTATTGTTGAAAGGGAATAAAATATTCCATGCCTGCCTGAATCCATGAAGTTATGTAAGAAGTACATTTGTAAACAGGAAGATGAAAGATTTCAACCCAAGGGCCATCACAAAGAAAATCACAGAAAGTGTCCCATTCAGTTTTAAGGTATTTGTAAGAGGTACAATGATAGGGGATTCAGATAATGAAGAAGAATAAGATAATAGTTTTAGAGAGATTAAACTCTAATCAGAAGCACCTAAGAGTGAAAAATTGAGCACAGACTAGGTTCACAAACAAGATATAAGTCGAGTAGAGAAGATAAATGATTCGAGTTGTCTGGAAAGCGAGTCGGAAAGTTGACTATTTGAGTTAAAGATTGAGAAAGGCAAAAGTTGTCTGCTTTAATTCCTGCAGAATTACTGACACTAGAGCCAATCAATTCAGTGTGATGAGCATTAAAGTCACTGACAACAATAATATAAGCTGACGGATAAAGAGAGAGGTCTTGGTTAATATGATCAAAAATATCATGAAAAAAGTACAGTCTTGAGATGAAGGAGAGCGGTATAAAACAAAGAGAATGGCGATAGAGTGAAGTAATGCTAGACGAAAGCACATAAAAGAATAGTGTGTGGGTTCAAACCTAGTTTCCTGAAAATTGGGTGAATTGTTACAAATGTAAATGCCAAGACCAGGCATGTGGCTATTGGAGTCTTTTTTTTCAAATTAAAGAAATTTAACCATCAACGCTAAGATCACTAGATGAGATAGCTGAACTCAAATTAGTCTCACAAAGAGCAAGTAGGTCTGGTGAACTTTGCAAGAGATAAGACTCAACAGAAGAAAATTTGCTTTGACAATCGCGAATATAAGTAAATGATAGGCTTAGTGAATTTGGTGATGATGATGCTTTTTTGTGTTTTATAGTTTTCGGTACTTTATTTTTTTTTAAATTTGTTAAAGAAGGTGATGCAGAGCATAGATAGTTCTCAGTTTACTGTCTAACAAACAAAGCAGTAGCCACATTACTACTAATACACCCTAAGCGGTAACAAAGGGTTACAAATTTGACTTTGGCAATGCACACTAAAAGTACAAACAGGGACACCATCCATGCGCAACATTGCACTGTTAATAGTTTGATATTTTTCAGCTGTTCATGGAATCAGCCTCTCTGAGAGCTACAATATAGTTCAGGAAACCTGACTTCCAGCCGGCCTCAGAACCATAAAACTGAAATTTATGACTATACCCTCATTAGGAGATAATAGAATGAGTTGCCTTGTCATAAACAAAGACACAAGCAAAACCCATACATTGAGTTAAGAAAATCCAGCATTCAACATCCAAGCTGGAAACAATGTATTAAAAATATATCTGCGCAAGCCTAATAGATGAAGTAGGGGTGCGAGTCTGATCAACAGATAGAATCTGTTTACCCTTGAAGTCTTTGCCTAGAAGGCGTTCTACAAGACAGTATAATAAAGATGAGTATCTTTATTATACTGTCTTGTAGAACGCCTAGAAGGCGTTCCACAGACACAATAAAGATAAGTATCTTTATTGTGACAACATCTCTACCCTTTACTCAACCAAGAGCACAAAGGTGGGAGGTGTTTTAAGTCGGAGTTGGCATCTCATAGCCTTTCCCTAAAAAGATGTATTCTACAAGGCAGCACGACATGAAGCAGATTGTACTGGGTTACATGTTAACAATTAGATATTAAAGTTACATGTTAACAATTAGATTTTAAATGAATTAATTAGATATTAAAGCAAATTAAGTGTTGCAAAAGATCACTATCACCGGTTTATACAGTTCTTTATGTTATTCTGCCATTAAGTTTATTAAACACGTTAGTAAAATCTAGCGATTTAAATAAAGTTAAATAATAAATGATATTAGTAATCATCATAATACTAGCAGAAAGCAACCAGTAATACGGGCTATGGTCGGTTTGATATGTAATTAATTTAAAGTTTAATTTAAACAATTTGAAGTTGCGAAATATAGGTAATATCCTTTTAGGAAAATGCCTTAAAATTGAAAAATTTAATCTATCTGTAAAATAAACTTATCAAGTATGCGGTAAAATAATTTACCAATAATTAAACATTGCTTGTGTAATTTACAACGAACATAGGTCATATCAGTGTAAGGCAGAACCATTTTCCTTGACATTCTTAAGTTCGAAACAATACGTTTTTAGTTGCTGACACAAAATAATAACATCATGCTTTAAATTGGCGATTTTTCTTCTAAAACTAATTTCTTATAATATTTTTTATTACATGAACTTGAATTAATTATTTAGATTAATATGAAGTTAACTTATATTATACAGAGGTTATTAATTTTTTGGTATCCCTTAATTAATTCTTCTTTAAAAAAGAAAATATTTTTTTAAAAACCTTAAATGCACACAACTAAATAAATGTATTAAAAATGATTAAGTTTATAGTAAAAAACTAACCAATTAAGTACAAATACGTTTCAAACAAAAAAAACTTAATTTACAATCAAACATGTGTATAACAAATTTAAAAAAATATGTAAACTTTGAACTTTAATATTGCATTAATGCCTCCTATGACAAATCTAAAATAGAAATTGCAACAGATAAGTAGACATAAAAGAAAAGGAAAAAAAAACAAAACTGGAAAACAATTTACCTGCTTTCGGTAAATTGTTGTCATACTTCAGTTGCTGTCATGATGCAGCTTGTCGGTGTAGTTTAATGACGTTATTTCACGTTGGCTTTTAGTACACTTTACTTTATTTTAAAAGACATCACAATATATATAAAATACTTTGATTAAAAAGCAAAATAACAAATACTTCAAGAAGCCAAACTATAAACATTAAAGATAAAAAATCAATTTGAGATATAAATCAATTGCATTTATATAGCTTAATTTATTGTTTTGGCTCATAGTAAACTTTAAAAGCAGTGAGTTAAATAAATAAAGCTTCCAATTAAATATTTTTAGTAATAGAATGTAGCATCATTGTACTACGATTAACGAATAATGAATTGATTCAACTATATTTAAGTTAAGTTGTTGAAAAACAAATAAAATTTTAAATAAAAAAGACCAAAACATATCAAACATAGAACATAATATATTATTAAAAAAAACTTACAAATTTAAAAAAAAAATACAAAATTTAAAAAAATAAAAAAAAATCACCGAAGAAAAAGCAGCATTAAAAAAATTATAAGTATCTTCACTGATAAAAGACACATAAAACTTTTTGGTTGCTGTTTTTTCTTCGGTGTTTCCCAACACCCCTGGATGGATGAGGTCTGCATATAAAGGAGACCTCATCCATACCGC
The DNA here is from genome assembly GCF_038396675.1 of Hydra vulgaris. NCBI lineage: Eukaryota > Metazoa > Cnidaria > Hydrozoa > Anthoathecata > Hydridae > Hydra > Hydra vulgaris. The sequence continues at coordinate 30,082,523 of NC_088926.1, forward strand.
CATTACTACACCACTTATTAATGGACTTCTCCAAGAGAGACCCTGGTTTGTTGGGAGCGATATATTCTATAGTGCTCTAATGATAACGAATCTAAAATGACAAAAGTACTCAAATGTTAACGACTCTAAAACTACAATTAGAAGTATATATAAAAAGTTATAAATATTTGCAATTTTATTTAATCAAAATATAAAGCATAACCTCACCAAATTTTCACAGGTAACAGAAGACGATGCTGAAAAAATTTTTTTTTTTAAATTGAGTAAATTAAAAAGGGTTAAACATAAGAAAAATTTTGTTTTAATAAAAATATTAGTCAAACGCAAACAGTTACAAAATGTCTTATTTATTAAATAATTCTTTCACCTATTGCGCATATTTCTCCATACCAGTTATGCTTTTACCAGACTCTAATGACAAAAAACTATACCAATAATAATCGATACAATAATATTTACATATATATAAATATATAATTATAGTTTTTTTAACTTTTCCCTCATTTCCTCCATAAAGTTGTTCAAAGTAAGAAAAATGATAAATGAAGCTAAAACTGACTAAAAATAAACTAAAAATAACTATAAACTAAACCAAAACTATAAACCAAAATAAACTTCAAATCTTAATATCAATCTTAAGACAAAGGTTGGTTGTCCAGTTTCTTGTGAAAATGAGTTATGTATAAGATCTTTTTATTTTTTTCAGTATTTACAGAATTATAAAGACTGTTGTTCTACGACAATTTCAAACAAAGTTATGTCAATGTAAAAGGTCTGGTGTCGCCACAATGTTCAAAGAAAAAACGTCTGTTGTCCAGAAATGACTTTTCACTTTTTTTATTTAACGTTTTATTTATTTTTTGTCAAAATTATATTTCATGAGCCTTAAGACAAATTAAACAAAACACAAAAAAATTTACATAAACTTAACTATCGAGAATAAACCAATAAAGACTAACTCTTTTGCTATTTCTCCTCTCCTGAAAAATTTTTAAAATGTGAAAACCTACCATTGACTTCTGAGGTACCGATATAAATGCATCATTTATTTAGCTGTACTAATTATATAATTTATACTTAGTTTTTGTTCCAACTCTTCTAGAAGAAGAAATAAGATGCCAAATGGACCGTGAATCATGTAACGTTATAAAGATCACGATTAAAAATTGTAGTTTGATAAACACTGCCGTGTAACCCTCTGCTATAAGTAAATCACTTGGTTGACGAGGTTGACAAAGCTTGGTCTACACGTTTACCAAATCACAGAACTTTGAAAACATGGAAACAACATGATATAAACAAATGCACGAACTATAAACAAAATGTATATATTTAACCTTATATAAACATATTTAAACACATTTATAAAACAAATATATAACACATATGAACACATACACAAAAATAAAAAATACTTTACATTGTTAAAAAAAAACATTGATAAAACAACTATAAAAATCATATTGCCACATACATATACTTATCAAAAAAGCATATATGAAAACCATAAACAAGTGCAAACAAAAACATTAAAATTGACTCGAGAAAATTTTAAAATATTCAAAGTAGTCAAATTATATATATACAAACAATACTCTTTACCTTCATTTTTTTTTCTTCGTAAGAACTACAATCCTCATAACAAAATTTAACCTTTACATACAATAACATGTGACATGTCATTTAAGTGTTGGCACAAAATTTTAATTTATTTTTCTACATTTTCTAAAAAAAAACAAAAATAGTTAATAGCATCACAGAAATTTCAGTAAATAGTAATAACCAATTTTATAGTAATAGCATTAGTAGAACTTTTTTGTTGCACAAAAAATAATTAGGCCTCGTCCATACACGATTTTTCTTCTAAAAAATAAAATATAGGCTCAATACAATAAAACTGTTAAAAAAAATAAAGCTAAAAGTAAAACTAAAATAAACAAAATGTAAAGGATTTAAAATATTAAAAGGAGTGATCCTTTATATATAGTGATACTTTATAATTAATAAAAATGTTATATATAAATTGCTTAACTATAATCTATACTTACTTCAGTTATAATATGATCTTAACGATAATTATTTATCCTAATATGATTCTTTATGTAATATTTCTAAACTAATAAATAATAAATTAATTCGAGAAGGTAAAAAGTTTTAACTTCTATGAGATACCTTTCCTCAATGACCGCGTGTATTTAGAACACGTGTTCTTTTAAATTCATAAAAAAAACTTGTTAACTAATTAAAACTACTTTAAAAACGAAGGGAAACGACGTTAAACGTTAAACATTAACTTTAGCAACTATATAAAGATGATCAGTAGAGGTATTAAATTCTTCGCAAATAAAATTAGGATTTATTATTGAAAAAGGCTACGAAAAATAAATATATAAATTTACATTTCATTAAAATAAAGTGGAATATTTTTCTCAATCAACCACGCTGTAGTGCATGAACACGTGCATTGTCTTGTTGAAAAGTCAAACGACGGCGTGGAAAACGTCGGATGAAAGGTAGAAGATTGTTCTAAAGTACCAGTTGGTATTCTTAACTGTTCATTTTTGTCAAAGGAAGAACGTCAGTTGCAGTTTAGAGTGAACACAGAAAGCCCCCATACCATTAGACTAGCACCACCAAAATTCCGTTTCGAGAAGAAATGTGGCTCTTTACGGAGGTCTCACCAGTAGTGAGTTGTTCCATCTGGTCCATCCAGATTGAACTTTTTTCATCACTAAAGCTGACCTGATGTAGAAAAGTGAAAATAAAAACACCTTAATTCTTTAAATATAATTATTACTACCGAACTTAAAAATTCACTACCTTGGTCCAGTCAAGAGACATATTGTTCCGACCAAAATCCAATCTCGCCTATTTATGGCATGGCAGCAGACGTGGCACAGGTAGCATTTTTTCTCGAACAATGTGTGGAGCATGTTGTAAAGTCCTCCAAATCGTACATTTTGACACATTCAGGTCTAATTCTCGTTTAACCTCGAGACAACTCTTGTTAGAACAAACAGCTTGAATAATTTTGCCCTGGGTACGGTCACTGAGTCTTTTTGGACGTCCAGTATGCTCCTTTTGGCAGTAAGTAGCTGGACTAGCCAAGTAATTTCGTACTACGCGATCTAAACGTCCAATTAGTTGAGCAATTTCACGTTTGGGTTCTCCCTTTTTACGTAAAATTTGTATTTGGGCTTTTTCAGCTTCAGCTAATGTTTTCCCGCGAGGCATATTGCTACAATTAGCAAATAAATAAATGAATTAGGTAAGGAATAGTAATATATAATAAAAAAGTCATTACAGCATTAATAACACACATATTTAAAGTTAACTTACATTTTAAATAAAAGTAATCACAAGTGCGTTATAATTATGAAATGCCCGCAAAATTGATTTTCGCTATTGCGTCCACTAACTAAATCAAAAATAATTATTGCACCTACATTTTAATTTCTTTTACCTACATATTTAAAATAATATGAGTAATATTTATTTAATTATTGTATTATATATAGATCTCAAGAAATTATGTGCTGCAGGCTATAATTATGAAACGCACTGTATGTAGTCGTGAAAACGTTAATTAAAAAAAAAAAAAAAGACATCAACAACTGTAAGATGAATACCGTGACCGTGGGAACAAAAGCGATTATACAATTAAAATGAGAGGGGGGTGGGGGTGTAGGTTAATCCTTAAAAAGTACCGTCTGGTTCATAATAACAAAAAAAAAAAAAAAAAGTTCAAAGTTTTCAAAAATGTGACGAAAATGTTTTCCCTTGATGTCCATTTATCAAAAGATAATAAACGAGCTTTTTTCAACTTTTCAAATTCATCAAATTTCATTTAACAAAGTAAAAAAATTTTTAAATGAAAATTTCTTTTGTTACTATTCATAATGAGAAAAAATTTAATGAATCAAAATATTAAAGAATAGTTCAACTCAAAACAACAGTTTGTTGTTGTTATTAACATGGAGTTGTTATCCTTGTATACGATTAATTGTTAAGCAAAAGTCTAATGGATAAAAAGATATAAACATTGAAGTGATTATTATTTGATGACAGCCTATCTTTGCTTTGAACACTATGTCAGTACAGTTCATATATGTATGTGAAGGTCAAATTATTTTTAATTTTATATTTATAACATAAACATAAAATTAAAAGTTTGGCATTAGCATTAATTAATTTATTAAATTAATTAAGCAAATTAACATAATAATTAACAATAAATTTTATATCAACCTATTATTCTTACCTTGTCTGTGTTGAATACAAATGTTATTCATAAACTGTTGACCAACAGGTCAACAGTTTATGAATAACATTTCAACAGTTTATGAATAACAAGTCAACAGGTCAACAAAGCAAATTCCATTCATGAAAATTTACTAAGCTAAAACCGTATTTTAACAGAAGGAACAATAAAATAAAATAACGAGATATTAAGTTGGTAACTGAGACAATAAGAAGAATTATAAAACTAGAAAAAAGGTTACCCTTTCTTTTTATAATTTGTTAACTATTCCTCACTCATACCTTTATTATACCTCATCTTTTAATACAAAACTAAATTTAAATAATATTTTAAATATTGAGTGCTTTTATTTTTTAAATTAAATCTTTTTAAGCAACTGGGCTAAATAAAATACTAAATGCTTCTATTAAATTCAAATCATTTAATATTCAAACTTTAGTTTATCAAGACATTTATTATTTTAAACTCTAGTTTATCAAAACATTTAATATTCAAACTTTAGTTTATCAAAATATTTATTATTTTTAACTTTAGTTTATTAAAACATTTAATATTCAAACTTTAGTTTATCAAAGTATTTATTATTTTAAACTTTAGTTTATTAAAACATTTAATATTCAAACTTTTGTCAAAGTATTTATTAACTTTGACTTTAACATTTTTTCAAAATTCTTGTTATAAAAAAAAACAATGTGATAAAAACATGACTATGATAATAATTACGAAATATTTATTTGGCTATTTATAATTACTTCTCATTAAGTATCTATCTATCTATCTATCTATCTATCTATCTATCTATCTATATATATATATATATATATATATATATATATATATATATATATATATATATATATATATATATATATATATATATATATATATATATATATATATATATATATATATATATTAAAATATTTTAAATAGAAAATACAACTTTACAATGGAACTTGAAGTTTCATGACATTCAGCAATCATCAGCCATATTATACAAATATAAAAAATAAAAACCGTTATAAAAAATACAAATTTAGCGTTGCAACGGCATCTGACGTCAAGTGTACGTGATCCGATATTTGCTAATCGCAGAATCAAAGTTGAAAAATTAAAAATTTTTTCCTATGCCTACAAGCAGAAACCAATTCACTTTTTTTATTAAGTAGTAAACCACTATCAAAATTCATAAGAAAATATTTTTCACTAATGCAAAGGTTACACTTTTTTGTAGATGGATTATAAGATTGGCATCTTTTAATTATGTTCCACTTAATTATAGGCATGTTACCTGCGTCTTTGTGTTTCCAGATTTCTTTGGAAAGTTCTGTATCATTTCTATACCTGATTGCATTAAATGACTTAAGGTGGTTTGCAAATCTGAGCTTGAATGCGTTTTCACTGATACCGATGTAAGATTTTTCCGTAAGACTGGGATTAGGTGATGATAAAGTGGCTTTATATACAACGTTTTTTGATAGACATTCGTTATTTAACGGGCATGCTGTTTTCTTAATGCTAATTAACGGGATTACAGATTTAAAAAAATAATGAAAATAAAAGATGTTAATTCAGAAAAACTGGCGTCAAAGCACTAATGGCACACGTCACAAAGAAAGTTAAAAAGTAGCAAAGTTTAAAAATGAAAATATGTAAATTTTTGTAACAATTGTTGAGAAACTTTCTTGAAGTGAGGATTTAAAAAAAAATAATAAGTTTAAAATATAAAAGTTTAAAACATTAAAGGTAAATAAGAACTTAAAAAAAAAAAATTAAATAAAAGATAATAGTATTATCTATATATATATATATATATATATATATATATATATATATATATATATATATATATATATATATATATATATATATATATATATATATATATATATATATATATATATATATATATATATATATATATATATATATATATATATATATATATATATATATACATAGCCGTATTAAGGCGGGGGCGGATGGGGCTGCAGCCCCAGGCCCTTATAAAAAATATAGGCCCTAAGGCCCGTGACTTTTTTTTTTTAAGGAACCAGATAAATATTCCTATGTTTCTCAGTTTTTTTAAATAAATTTATTGGGAGCTGCGGAGGCGTTGTGAATAAATAAATGAATAGAGAAATACAATATCTCTATCTTCGTATATTTGGCGGAATTTTGGTATTCGAAAATATTTTTTAAATTATCTTTCCGCATAAAGATGTTTTGAGAACATTCAAGTTACTTATGTTTCCATCTATGTCCGCACAACTATCAGTTTTTAAAAAACACGCTAAAAAAATTAACTTCGTGACATAAATTTTTTAATTAAATAAGCTTTATAAGAGAATGTTTTTAAAACATTCGTTGATGTAAAAACCTTTTAAAGGAAAAACAATTAAATTAGTGAATGATTTTAAAGCACTCTCTTATAAAATCTATTTGATTAGAAAATTTATGTAAGGAAGTTAATTTTTTAGCGTGTATTTAAAAAACTAATAGTTGTGCGGACGTAGATGGAAACAAAAATAAACGTGAATGTTCTCAAACAATAAAACATCAAAATTTTTTTTATTTTTTTTTATTTTATGATCACTTCCGTTACCGCAGAAAATTACAGCATTGCTCATTCGTTTACAAAATTAAAATAAAAAATGAAAAGGAGCGGCCTGAGCGGTTGGGACAAAATGCAAAAAAAGAAGAAGAATGAGATTCAATTAAATGAATTATTGAACAAAAATAAAAAAATGACTGAGTTTTGTAATACTGCAAGTAGTGTCTCGGTATCAGCTACAGCGAGAGCGAGTTCAAATTCACTAACTATGTCAATAATGTCAGCACCAGTTCCAGGTAGTGCTAATAGTGTCCCTGCAGACTCAGCTACAGCGAGTTCAAACTCATTTATGTCAGCACCAGTTCCAGATAGTTCAGCGAGTTCAAACTCATTTATGTCAGCACCAGTTCCAGATAGTTCAGCGAGTTCCAAACTCATTTATGTCAGCACAAGTTCCAGGTAATTCTAATAGTGTCTCAGCAGACTCAGCTACAGCGAGTTCAAACTCATTTATGTCAGCACCAGTTCCAGGTAATTCATAGCGTGTACTAAATAGTACATAAATTATGCTACAATTTATATTTATTGTTTTTTTTTTATACTTTCAAAAGAAAAATATATGAAGATTCTAGCTTCAGCTAAATATTTGACACCATCAACAATACTAAAAATGATATATGTTTGCTTATATTGCTAAATGCTATCCTATTCCAATATAACTTAAATATTGTTATTGGTGCTTTTGTAATGTTAGACTGTACTAAGGGCATACATGTACTTCACTTCTCTGTTTGACCTTTGCCAAATTGTCACCGCCCAATGATCTATATCCTGGAAAACATGAAAAAATATTTACATGATAAAACAACAATACAATACCTTAAGAATTTGTCAGTGCACAGTAATAAACATTGAGTTAAAGAATGAATTTTTGTGTATTTGAAATATTGTTTATTTTTATTTTTTTAATTTTTTCATTTAAATACCAATATTATTGGTATTTTCTTCCTTTATTGCTGCAAGGATCTTTTTGAGTGTATTAATACAGGTCCTGTCAAGTAACTCTTCAATGTCAAAAATAATATTGAAGCTGCTTGAATTGGTTACATCAATTCCAATAATTTGCAGGGCATTTTTATGAAAATGTTGGATCTCTCTTTTTGCAGCAGCACTGCACGAAGTGAGAATAGGAGCACTGTATATCAAGTGGCGAATAGCGTAAGATCGGTAGACCTGTAAAAGGTTTGGCTGAGTGTGACCAATTTGCTTAAGACGTCTGAGCAGATATGGTATTGATTTTATTTTGCTGTGAACTTTTGTCCATTGTTCATCCCAATCAATATTCTCATTGAGCATGATTCCAAGGTATTTGTGGCTGCTGACTATTTCAAGTTCAGTATTATTGAGTACAGTGGATGGTAAAGCTTGAATTTGGGAGCAACTGGGGATAATTCTTATGATTTTACATTTCGGGCCATTAAGTTTCATTCCGTTTACGTTAGACCAAAGAGCGACGCCATGAACAATGGATTGAGGCAGGTTGGTAGGAACTTTATCATTAATTATATAGGTCAGTATGTCATCAGCATATTTTTCGAGCGATGGTTTCAGGTGGAAGATAGACGTTAATGTCGGAAATAAATAGAATGAACAGGATTGGACCTAGAACACTACCCTGAAGTACACCTGCTTCGATACATTTCCAGTCAGTGGTGTGATCATTTGTTTTAATTCTTTGTTGACGGTTAGGTAAGTAAGCGGCGATCCAAGAGGTGAGCCAGCTAGGTAGAATGTTCACTAACTTTAGCAGTAACTAGTCATGACTGACAAGATCAAAAGCTTTTTCGAAATCAAAGAATATTGCATAAATTGATTTGTTGTTATCTTTCGCATGACTCCAGTCCTCTATAATTTGAATAATAGCGTCCATCGTACTTCGGCCTGGAAGGAAACCGAACCGTTTGTTTGAGACCTATAAGTGCTTGGTGTGATGGACAATGAATATGGTAATAATACGTTCAAAAACATTACATAATGTGGATGTAATGGCAATTAGTCGATAGTCATTAGACAAGTGTGGGTTAGAAATTTTTGGAATCGGTGTTATGTTTGCTGATTTCCATAGGTCAGGTAGGTAACTGTTTTCTATGAGGCGGTTGAATAGGATGCAGAGTGATGAGGCGATTTCAAAGCGAGCAGATATGAGTAAAAATGGAGAGAGATCATCTGGTCCTGAGGAACCTGGTTTGAGTTTACTGAGTTGGTTGGCAATGTTACTAAGGGTAAAAATGGGGGGTAGTAGGCGGGTTTGCCTCTCGGTTAATGAGGCATGAGAAGCTGGGTGGTTTCTTGCTAGTCCAAAAACTTTGAAAATGATCATTTAATTGGTTTGCTGGTGTCTCAGAGATAGGGGTGGTGATTTGACCTTTATCAGCAAGATTTCACGCCAAAAATCTGTTTTTCCAGTAGTGAAACGCCTGTTATAGATTCTCTTTCTTTTGGTAATTAGTTAACTAATTTGATTTGCAAGTGCTTTCCACTCTTTGTAGTACCCGGAGAAAAAGAGTTGTTGACGTTATTTTATAAGGCCGTGAATAAGTGGTGTCATCCAAGGCTTAGGGTTAACAAGCGTTGTTGGTTTTAGAGGTTGGCAGATGTCTTGGGCAGAGAGTATAGAATGATAAAAGTTGTTGCAAGCAACTTGTATTTCATACGGTGAATCAACTAAGATTTCAATATTGGTAGATCGTATCAGTGCAACAGTGTCAGCAATTCTACCTGACCGGTAAGCAACCTTGTGGGGAACCGGGCGAGTAGATTTATAGAGATTTAGAGGAGGTTGACTAACTACAACAAGGTGATCTGAATTACCAAAACTAGGAAGAGTATTCGACACATAGCATTTAGGGGCGTTAGTCAAGATGATGTCAAGAATAGATGTTTTTCTGGTGGAGTGTGTGTTGAGATGAATGAGTTGGTGAGAACGACAAATAAAGTCAGTAGGGCAGCCATTTAGATCCCCTGCAAGAAATATTAGTGGTTTATTGCCGATTGTGCAACGAGTTATGGCTGGTTCAATGAGTTGTGCAAGTTGATAAGATGCAGTGCGCTGCTCACTTTTAGACCAAACCGGGATATAGGCACATATAACTAGGCAAGAAGAGTATCCTCGGGGGAGTAATTTTGGGTACACACGAGCGATTGTTAGTTCGATTTCTTGTTTAGGCACCAAGTTAAACGAGTAGTCTGTAGTTAATTTTATTTTTTCTATTTTATCTGAGTATTTTTTGTTTATAAATATAGCAGTACCACCACCCATGCGATCTTGACGTTCAGTGCTTATGCAAGTGTAATTATTATTGATTTGAGAAAGAATAATTTGCTTACCGCTGGGGTTAACCCAGGTTTCAGTTAAACAGGCAATGTCAAGGTTGGTATCTATGAGAAATTGATTAAAAATCTCAATTTTGTTACAGAGTGAGCGCATATTAGTAGTACAGATGGTTGGCAAGCGATTGGTGTTGAGATTAATGCTAGTTAGTTGGGGTGGAGCGAGAAGTAAGGGCACCGCGGATCTTGATGATTGCTCCATCGCGAATGCCCCAGTGAAAGGGTGCATCAGGGTTATCATTACGTAGTTTATCATTACGAATGTTGCGGTCTTTGCGTAGTTGGTACTCAAGTTCTCTTTCAGCAGGAGACATGTCAGGACTGACTCTGTATGTCTTGAAATTCTCATGTGTAGCGAGTTTGCGAGAGTTTATCAGAGCTATTTTTTTGTTAGTAATGTTCTTGAGTTCTACAACAATAGGCCGACAATTTGATGCTTTTTTTGTGTTAAGACGCTTGGAGAAACCAACATCATCATTGGTAAGGCCTATAACGTTTAGGATCTCTGTGATGCAGGGTAACACTGATGGTGGTGTTTGGGTGACATTTGCTATGGCCACTGGTTCTGGGACACCAAATATTATTATATTCTTTTCACGTTTAGCTGCTTGCTTTAGTTCGACAAGGACTTGACCGATTTGTAGCGATGAGTTTGGCTTGTTTCTAACAATATTACTCCAGGATGGCTGGTGTGGGCTTGATTGGGTGGCTGGTTGAGAGTTGATTTTGGTTTCAATAACTGCTAATTTCTGTTCAAGTTTTTTTATTTGGTTGGCTTGCAGGTTGATAGTAGCTTTCTGTTCTGAAATGGTGTTAAGGAGCTCCATCATCCAGATATCAAGGTGTGCGATAGACGGTGCTAAGTTTTTAATGGCTGAGTAACCATTTGCATCAATTTTATTAACCATAATACCTTGCACAAGATGAAAGAATGTTAAATTATGTGCTTTCTTTATATTGCTGTGATGGCGGGAGGGCTACCACCCTGAATAACAGTGGATTACCTCCCAGTTGAGAATTATTTAAATATATATTATACCTTGTAAACACAGTATTGCACTTATTAACACAAATACTGTAAAAAAGTTTAGATGTGTTTTTTTCCGTATATATATATGTAAACATACATATATATGTTTATGTATATATACATATACATATATAAATTTTATAAATATATATATATTTATACATATAAATATATATATATATATAAATATATATTTATATATATATATATATACGTAATTGTATATATAAATTTATATATATATATATAAACATACATATGTATATAAATATATATATATATATATATATTTATATATATATATTATATTAATATATACACACATATATATATATATATATATATATAAGTATATATTAATATATGTATATATATATATATATAAATATATAAACACACATATATATATATATATATATTTACATACATACATAAATATATAACTATATGTATACATATATATATATATATATTTATATATATATATATATATATATATATATATATATATATATATATATATATATAAATATATATATATATATATATATATATATATATATATATATATATATATATACATATATATATATATATATATATATATATATAGACATATATATGAATGTAAATATATATATAAATATATATATATATATATATATATATAAATATGTAAATATATATGTATATATATGTATATATATATATATATATATATATATATATATATATGTATATATATATATATATATATATATATATATATATATATATATATATATATATATATATATATATATCAGGTCTTGTTAAGAAGCGTTACGCAGCTCGCATTTTGCTTGCGAAAAGGCGATTTGCCTATGCGTTCAGCAGTTTTGCGCTACGCAAAAACTTATAACTTTTAGCATATTTAAATTATCTTTTGATTGTCGTTTACATGACATTTATTCAGAAGAAATAAAGTCGTAAGTAAAAGCATTTCACCGCAATTGTAAACTAATAGATTTTTTGTTAAAGAAACAGTTTGTTAAAGAATTTATTTGTTGTTGTTAAAAATTAGTTAAAAAAAATTAAGTGTTTTAAGTTTTATTATAAGGAATAAAATATATAAATTTCTTTTAAATATAAAATTTATTTTTAGTCATAAAAGTTTAAAAAATGTACGATTTATTTCGATATAAATATTTTATTAATAAGATATTTTGTTTATTGTTAATTCAATAACGTAAAGTTTAAATGA
>NC_088926.1:30100000-30107500 GCF_038396675.1 Hydra vulgaris
CTATATGATACGCCAAAACCATCTGCTTGTAGAGCAAGAGTTTTTAAACAACGATTTTTCAGACGAGTAGATGTGACTTCGGTATTGACATCTGATACGGAAGGGGAATAAGTTTCGGTGTCAGAATTGTTGTCTGTTTCATTATCTGATTCCTTATTAGATGCTTCAACGACTCTGGCACACTTAACTGCAGTCTCTTCCATTGATAATGAAACAGATTTTCGTTTTAAACGCCACTCAGCACGTGCGGATTTCTTCTTGTCGATTCCAGCTATTCTGCCAACACGTATAGTGCGTTGATCAGTTAGGAAGTCATGCTCAATTGCTGGCACCTTCAGAACCATTGGACAGCAACAAGACGAAAGTTCTTTGCATTTACACGAACAAATGTCAAACAATGTGTCAAGATCTTTTTCTATTTCATCTTGTTTGACTGTTGCAGACTTTGATCGAATCACTTTCTGAACATTGCCTATGTACTTCTCCAGCTGTAATTCTATGCCTCGAAGACTTATAGAAAGAACTGATACTTTAATCCATATCTGAGAAAGTTTCTCTGCTAGTCTCTTACAAACAGACCGTAGTGGTTCAGTTTCATAACTCTTCTCAGACAAGTATGCTTTGCCTACTTGCTTGTGGGTTGGCAAGCAAAAATTGCGTAATTCACGACTTTCTCCAAAAAGTATATGACAATTCTTTGAAGCTTTAGTAATTGAAATCATTATTGTTTTACATTTTTATAACATATAAGAATTTCAGTTAATTTCTAAAAATACAAGATGAGACGGATAAATTCTGCAATCAGTTGATAAAAGCAGATATTAATAAACAATCATTTAAAAATAGAATAATATAATAACAATAATAATATAATAATATAAAGTTATAATAGCGTTGGAGTTAATCATATCATTAGGGTTAATTTAGTTAGGTAGGTATAGGTTTGGTTCAATTTCATAACCTTGGGATTATATCTAGTATTAGGGTTAAATGCATGTTTCAGTTAATGCATGTACTAAAGTAAATATACTTAGCATATAAAACCTTAAAACTTAAAAATGCAAAGTATAATCAATTCTTTAGAAATATTTTTTTTGTAAATATTAAACAACACTATATCACGCCACTTTTCACAAATTTAAAAAAAAATTAATTTTTATGATCCGGACTAATACACATATGCAAATATGCACAATATGTGTATATGCATATATACATTTATATATACATATATATATATTTATATATATATGTATATATAAATATATATATATATATACATATATATATATATATTTATATATATATATATATATATATATATATATATATATATATATATATATATATATATATATATATTTATATATATATATATATATATATATATATATACATATATATATATATATATATATATATATATATATATATATATATATATTTATTTATATATATATTTAAAAACACAAGTTACTTTTAAGCGTAAAGTACTTCATATAACTTTTACTATAATGTATAATTTACCTATATTTAAAATAATCCTTTTTTATTTTTACATAAATTATATATCATCTAAAACTGAGGTACTTAAGTTTAGTTTTTCGAATGAATATCTTTTCCAAATAAAAATAATTTTAATTTTTACTTTTACTTGCAAATGTAACTTACTTTTATAAGTGAGTCGTGAATAGTAGTTTACTTTGAAAAGTAATTTTGGCTATAATTATGTAAAAAATTTACATTGAACTTTAATTTTTATTTTATATGTAAAGTAAACTTACGAAATATAATATATAAAACACATTACTTTACAAAGTAAAATAAAACTACATTATAACAACTACTACATTATAACAACTACTTTTACGCGTAAAAGTAACTAATTAGCAAAGACAGCTTTTATAAAAGTAGTTTAAAAACAATTGTTATTTACAATTATAAACAAAAGTAAATTTTGTCTTTGAAATTTTATACTTTACTTTGAAAGTAAATGAAGCATTACTATTATTAACTTTCTCAAAAAACAGTCGTTTTATGTTGATTCAACATAAATTTTGAAACGTTTTTGGGCACTGTTCGAGGACACTTCTGGGTAGTACTTCAGGTAATACTCTTATGTCTGTGGGCAGTGTTTGTGGAGAGGCATCGGGGAAAGATTTTTTTTTTTGCGTATATCATAAAGGGTAGTTCTTATATATTTATGGGCAAACATCGTCAACAAGCGTGTATACTAGTTGTGTAGAGAAGGTGCTCACTGCCGCATGAGAGCCATTGTGCTAATTGGGGCTGGTAAACAATCAATGATTTTTTATTTCTTTATTTTTTTTTTTTACAGAAATAGGTTAGTGGCCAAAATGTAACTTTGGCAAGGGGGAGGGTGTAACATGCATGAATGCTATCTATGCATGCAAAATTGATTGTGTCACTGTTCGTTAGAGCGCATTTTTTCTACTGTTTACTTTCTTTTTATTTGACAATTCAATCAAATTTTTCTTATGAATATATATGACGCAATATAACATCTTAGGTATCCACAAGGACATTGACTGCTAAAACAGTTTTTGAAAGACTATAAGTTTTTTAAACTATCTGATACAACTTATATGAATAAAGGAGTGTTTATCAGATACAATCTTTTATTGCGCTTAATCATGTTTACATCTTAAAAAATGTCCGGTAAAATTTGTATAAACTGTTCAGGCTATTTTCTACGCCTAAAACTTTAGGGCGAAACAACTGAAAGTTTGATCGTTGCGTTCTGATGATACCTTTTCAGTTAAGGATTAATTTAGATCAACAGTTACTGTTGATTTAAAATAATCCTGAACTTTAAACAAAATGCGCAAACCTGTAAAAAACCTGAACTTTTAATCTTAATTTTTCGGTTTTTAAAAGAATGTGCTCGGCAATGTTAAAAAATTTATACACTCAAGAGTTAATTAATTATTTAATTTCAAAAACATTTTCTGTGGAAACAACACCTAAATTGTTGAGTAAGGATTTACTACATAAATTTAGCTAGTGGAAATAACTTTGAAAATGTTACCTTTCGTAAACTTATTACGAAAACTTATAAACGTATTTAAAGGTGAAGATATTGATTTTGAATAAAATTGTATTGGAATAAAAATTGGTCGAGCAATAAAGCTTCTCATTGCAACAGAAAAGGTGAGCATAATACTATTATTTACTTTTTTTAAGGATGTCAATGGGTTGTTATCTTTGCCCCAAAGAATTTTCAACTGTTGCTTGTTACATAAATCACTTGAGAAATGATCATCTTTTATTTGAGCTTTGTCAACTTCGGTGTAATGTCGGTGGTTGTATACGATTGTTTACTACATATAATATGCTAAGAAAACATATAAATAAAGATCATACCGATTTTGTAGTTAATAGTGATTGAACATTTAACATAAGTTGTGAAAATCTAATAACACCTTATTCTGAAGGTAAAAGTAAAATAGAAATAGACAAAGGATGTGAGAAAAAAATTAAAGATGTTGCCTCACCTACTGTTGATGAGTACGGCATATCACAAGCTGCATTAAAATTTATTATGGGTCTAATGTCTTTTAGTTATATACTTTTAAGTACTTCAAAGTTTGTTAAGAACTGTTCACAAAATCTAATTGAAGACATACTTAGTTATTTACTAGGTAAAACAGTTTCAGTACTGGAAACATGTTGGTGTGAAAAGCATGTAATAGGCAACTTAACAGAAGAGTTTAACAGATGAAAAACACCTTTTAGTGGAATTGATTCACAACCAGGGAAGTGGAGTCCCAAAAAGGACTCCGGATTTGAAAGTCACAAAAAGATTAATTTATCTTAGTTTTTGGTATCCAGGAGCTCTAAAATTAGAAATAAGTTTATGGACTACTAGTAGGAAAAAATTAAGGCTTTTAGGTTAGAGGAACAACCATTTTTTGAATCGGAGTCCTTAAGTAAAATGTCGGCAAGGACTCAGGGACTCCAGGGCTCCGGGCTTAAAAACAATAATTTTCAAGTTATTAAATCTCATGATTTTATTCTTATAGCAGATCATAAGTCAACAAACATGTTTATAGCTTCTGGGTACTACAGACTTTGAAAAAGTAGAGTAGTACCCAGAAGCTATAAACATGTTTGTAGAGATATGTAGCCGGAGTCCTTTTTGGACTCCGCATCCCTGTTTAGAACATCGATTGTAATTGATTGTAAATGAAATGCTTAAACTTCATGACGAAGAATTTGATATTTTTATGAAAGGCAAAAAACTAACTTTAGATGTTTGCTAACCCAAATCGTTAGTGACAATTTAAGTCTGCACTCTATACTAGGATATATAGAAAATTTCAGCACTGTTTCATTTCCAAGTGACATGTGTATGATATCAAAAGTTGACATCCAGCATGTTTTTAAAGAAGGCAAATAAGCTCTAAGAACCGATATTTTATACAACTCTCAAGTTCACCAGATGCAAAGTAGGAAAGTTTCTAATAAGAGATGTGGAATTAAACGGTTTAGTTGTTTAACTTAATTGCCTTATTATCATCCTGCTTTAAATGATTCTGCAGACATAATGCATAATATTTTTGAAGGAGTATTACGTGTGTTATGTATTATGTCAAATGTTTATAGATTATGGTATTGTCTGCAGCTCAAAATCTAGTGGTATTAATGAGTCACGCATGAAAAGTAATGATTCTTTACTAGGTCAACACTACACTCAGATGCTTACACTGTTTATGTATTTGCCACTTACTTTGTCTAATGTTATTGATAAAGTAGATACACAAGAGTGGAAACTTTACCAATTTTTCAAAACAACTGTGTGATGTAATTTTATCTCCAAATTTAAATTGTTTACAAATCACATATATTGAGGAACTAGTAATGGAACATCATTCATTGATGAAAGAATGTTATCCTGAGAAAAAAACTTCTTTATAAGCATCAAAAAATGGTTCATTATAAAACTATTATAAAACAAAGTGGAGCTCTTCTTCAAATGATTGTTATAATAATGAAGTCAAGCATAATTTTTCAAAAAGAAACAATTCTTTTTGATTTTAATAGTGAAGGTAAACCAAGTTTTGCTCACATTGACCAGATTTTTGTTCATAGTAAAGTTGTGTATTTTTTTACAACAAAGTGGGTTGTTCAATATTGCAATAATTTTTATCCTACTGTTGTTCACTAAATAATCAAAAACTATGTCTAAGAACATGTGACCTAATAGATTACAAACCTCTTAATGCATTGAGATGTTTGAAAATAAATTGCCAGTTCATGCACATTATTTTGAATCATCAACTATGTCAAGATAACATTTTATACCTACCCCATGAAATATCTGGGGATATTGTAAATATTTATTATATGTAGTTTAATATTTTCTGATAAGTTCTTTGGTAAAAAAAATCTGTTTTTTACAGATACAGTTACATACGTACATATATACAACCCTCCGAATTAGATGAATAAAAATAGTCGGCAATAAAATGCAGACCTTAAACTGTTTTAAATAGGCAAAAACATATTTTTACAAAGATTTCACCATAAAAGATAGAAACTAGGTCAATAAATAATGGCTGACCTGGGAGACTTTTAGTTTGAGAGTTAGGTCGGCATGCCAACCTTAATTCTGAGGGCTGTATCTATCTATATATATATATATATATATATATATATATATATATATATATATATATATATATATATATATATATATATATATATATATATATGTGTGTGTGTGTGTGTGTGGGTGTGTAGTGGGTGTTATGTGTTTAATATATATATATATATATATATATATATATATATATAAAGAGAGAGAGAGACCTATTTTAGTCATTTTGAAAGTATAGCAATATGTAACTTTAAGTAAATTGAATTATTTGTCATTTTTTTAGGAACAATCCACAGATTATGGTGCAGACAGATTATTCACAAACTGATTTCGCTATTGCAAATAATCATGTTTCACTTAATCAGACTAGTTATATATCAAATTCCAATCCCTTTTCAGATTCAAAATATTCATGTGATAGCGATATTCTTCATACTCTGTGTCCAGTACATCAAATAGACAATATCAAATTTGCTTTTCCTAAACTGCACTTGTTATATTATTTAACTTTGTTATCTAAATGTAATTAGTTTTTTTGCTGTTTAAACTGCATTATCCTTATTTGGATATTTTGGAAAAATACTATTGCGCTTATTAGGAAGTTAAAGTGAATGGCAAAATAAAGAAAATAACACCTCAAGTTGTTTTCTTTTTAATTACAATCAAGATATTTGATGAAATAATCCAGAAAATAACACCTCAAGTTGTTTTCTTTCAATTACAATCAAGATATTTGATGAAATAATCCAGATGAAACTGGATTATGTTATCAAATATTATTATATTAGTTTCAGAGAGAGTTTAAAGCACCATTTGAAAATGCTCAAGATTTGCTTATGCAATGGGAAGATATGGCTCCTCATGTTATTACTTAAGCTCGTAGAAAGGCGAATCCAATGGCAAAGCAATTACTTTTAGAGCTTGACAGCCATCTAATATCTTCAAATGGTCACATCGTCTTCTTTAATTACAGTTTTTACATTTTATAACTTTCACTATTTAAAACTATTTTCTTTCTTCTGAAATATGTACTGTTTGAATTTTTAATTGTTTTTAAAAATCAAAAATCGAAATATGGAATTTCCATTCAACTTGCTTCCGTACATTCTTCAAGTGCTACTAGAAATTAGGATCGACCGTCTACAGCTGAAGTTGCAGCTCACTTTATTCAAACCTATCCTGTAAGTTTATTGTTTTTAAGTTTAATATTTCTAGCTAAATGGTATGTGTTATAAACTAAAACTATATAATAATTTAGTTTCTATATTTTATCTTAATTATTTTTGTTTTTACAAAGGACACTACAACTATGGAGACTATAATTGATGCAAATCGGCATACTTCTTTCATGCATCCATTTGTTATTACACTAGGAGCTCGAGGCAATATGATTCATTCATTTATTTTTATAAAAGACAATGTTTTTCCGATTAGAAATGACATGTTGAGTGCAGTAGACTGATTTGCCGTTGTCAAGAGGTGGCAGTGATCTTTCATTTTTTGTTAACGAAAATTTAAGAAGTGGATAAACTTTTAAATGTTCTCATTTTAATGGATACCACTAAATTTTCTATTTTGCAATTAAAAAATTTACCGGAATTTTTGCCTCAACTATTGTTCAGATTACCTACCGTGGTTGGTCAGGTTTTTTTAACGAACAGTTCAAGTTCAGGTGATTTTTTTGTTGCGTTGGTGTCAACGTAAGATTAGAAAATAAAAATCCTATTCAATTAAAATAGTGCTTTACAAAAAGCTTATATTTTTTTTTAAATGCTAGTTTGACTTTATAAGTTATTTGTCGGCTATCATTTGTCCCGGAATCTTTATTTTAAGACTTTATTTTAAGTCAAAAATTAAAACTTTTAATTTTTTAAAAGTTT
>NC_088926.1:30112500-30160000 GCF_038396675.1 Hydra vulgaris
GTACAGTTCCGGTATCTACGATTTTGCTTTTTTTTTAAATAAAATTTTAAAATCATTTTTTATCCATGAAGCAGTTTTTTTTATTCGAGATGCTCAAGCACTGTAATGAATCAGTTACATGCTACATTAAAAAAGTCAATCAGTTAGTCGTATATTTCCTGAACAGACAAAGTTTCAAATAGCATTTGTAATAAAGTCAGAGACTCTAATGGTATCAGCTTTTTTTAAATTAAACTTTATGTACCTGTGAAATTAGTTATTAACCCTACTTTCAATAACGAAATCGAAAAAAATGACCATATGACCTATATTTATGTTACCAAGGACAGATCTTGGATCAATAGTGCAAAAACTTCCTGGCTGAGTTGTGAAGATTAGATCAAGAGTGTTAGTAGGAGAATTATTTGATATTTGTAAAGTCAGAACATTTACTTGCTGATACAGAAATGTTTTGCTAAAAGTTTCACAAAAGTTATTTTTGATGTCATTTTCATTTTTAATGTTTGTAATGTATCCATTTTACCATACGATCGTTGGGAGAATAAAATCCTCCGAAATTAGTAAGTCTTTGTATCCTTTTCTATTAACATAGCCTTACGTCTTTTTGAAAAACAAATCAATATTGTTTATGTCAACAAAATAATTTGGTCGGTAGATACAACTAACTAAATACTTATTGTTTTCAAAATACACTACAGCCAAAGTTTGTTCAATTTTACTTAAAGTTAAAAAGGAAAAAAGGAAAAAAGTAAGTAAAAAACAGCATTGCTTTGATCTAATGATTTAATAGTTTCAGTTATATAGAGACACACACTAACTCCTCTGCGCCATCATTTCTGTCTCTCAGCCATCATTTCTGTCCATCATTTCTGTCTCTTTACAGATTATAGCCATTTAGATTTACAACCAAAATGCTTATAAACCATGTTTCACTGACACCTATGATTTGTGGACGGTACGTGTCTACTAATACCTTAAATTCATCAAATTTATTTTCTAAAGAGGTGACATTTAATTAAATACATTACAAAGCATTTAGTCCGTTTAGAGAGAGTGGCTAAAAAGATTTTTTGAGTTAGTACTGATGAGCTTTAATTGTGACGATCTGATTTCCACGAATGTCATATCGAAAGGGTGAGTCTTCACCAAATGTATTCTTTGCTTTGTTTCTTTTCTTATTTATATCGTAATCAAATCTTCTTTGTGTTTCAGTTAAGTCTGGACTTACGTAAAATAATTTGTAACCTTCTTTCTCTTTCAAATATTTTTGCTGCTAGAAAAAGTGGATTTCTTAACGAAACATCACATAGTTCAACTATTATTGGGCCGGGTTTAATTCTGGTTTTAGATTTCAGTCTTCTTGCATAAACTGGTCAAACATTGCTTTTGCCAAATAAGTTAATAACCTTTTGGATTTTATTGCTATCATCTGCTTTTTAATGTGCTAAGAATTCCGTTTCGGATTCAGATATTCAATAAATAATTACGCTTTTTTTGTTTCTTTCTCTTTAATTTAACTCACTTATAGTTGCATTTGCTACAGCTAGTTGGTCAGCTGGTTTTTTAGCATTTTTAGCACCTTGTTTTATTACTTGAACCCAATTGTTGCTGATGGTTAAAGGATTTACGACTTTTTTTGCTGATTCCAAAACTACTTTAAGCTTTGCTATTTCTTAACATTTCATATTTTTGTTGCGCTCAAGTAAAATTGTTCGATCAGCTAAGTTCATAAGAATCTTTGATATCTTCCCACACCACTCGTCTAGCTGCTTATTTGATTCACTTAAGTAAGCAGCTACATGATGCCATCAAGTTTCGGTCAATATCTCGTTTGTAGAATTTCTGTAATCATTTTGATAAAGCAAAGATTTTAGGCAGTTCTTGGCCAACGTTTTTTTGATAGGAGGGCTACCACCTTACGTAAGGGTTATAATTTTTACAACTTTTGTCACAGTTTTAATTGGCCATAGTTTTAAAACTTGAGAAATTAATAGTTAATATTAAAATTTCATAGTAGTATTGAATATAGTTAAAAAATGTCCTCCACCCACCCACTATTAAGTTATGCTATAGAAATATTGTTGTTTTTATGACTGTTATGGAAACATTTGATTTTTAAATGTGCTATAAAGCATAAAACACACCTAAGTAAAACCTATTTTATGTGCTTGTGTAATATGTTGGTCTGAAATAAAATATTACACAAATACAGAAAATAGTTAATACTAATGCATTTTATGTTTTATTCATTTCTTTTGTCTTTACCCATTTTAATGTCTTTTTTAATTAATTTTATGTTTATTCAGTATATTTTTAAACAAATGTATTTTTATTAAAATAATATTAAAACATGGAACATTAAAAACATATATTATCTATGCATTGTATATTTTTCTAATAGCTCAAATAAATTTAGCAAAACTGTTGCTGACAAATGTTCAAGAGTATGGACAAAAAAAATAGTTTCGTTTGAAAAACGTATAACATCAAGAATATACCAATTTATTGAAAAATCATTGGATTCCTTTAATAGAATGCTAAAAAAAATTTCTACTATTAAACGTTACAACTACCTGGCATCAATTAAAAAAAGCAGAAAAGAAAGAGTAAAGTTATGTGCTGTTGAAATAAGTAAATTATGAAACAAACTCAACTTTTCACGTATTTCTAAAAAATCAGTTGGAATAAAAATATATATATATATATTATAAAATAACATGACAAGTGTCTTAAAAGACCTGGCAAAAAAGAAGAATGCTCTGTTTTTGGAGATCTTTTAGATATCACCAATATTAAGGGAATATGGCTTAGTCTGGAAGATAAAAAATTTACTAATATCCAATTATTAAGTTCAGAAGAAGTTGGTCACAGTACTAACACACAAGTAACAATACATCCTTCAAAAGTCAGAGTTTGTAATGCAAAAAAAAACAACTTCTACAAGCAAAGAAAGTAATTGTCCAGTTAGCAGTTTAACATCATCAGAAGAAAGTGGTTCAGATTTAGATTCACAAGACAATTATAAGCCAGTGGAATTTAAAAAAGTCAAGAAAGAGAGTATGTAATAGAACAAAGTTTGCATCTAATCTTGTGATAACTCTTTAAGTGCAAATAAATCAGCTAGAATCTGTAAAAAATTATTTAAAAAAGGTATTGAAATAGAAACTCCAAGTCAGACAGGAATATGGAGATCAACTATAAGGCAAGAGGAAAGTATGAAGAAAATTGTTGCTAAAATGGTACAAGAAAAACAATTCCGCCTACATTTTGATGGAAAAAAAATAAACAAGATTGAATACCAAGTTGTGATACTTCAAAATGAGAAAAGGAAAAGTAACTTAGGAATTGTTAAATGTGAAAGTGGAAAACCCAATGATATTTTTGAAGCTTTTAAAAAATTGCTAAATGATTTTGATACATGGAAATATATTTCAATGATTATATGTGACACAACAGCAGTAAACACAGGAAAATTAAATGGTATAGTTGTAAAAATACAAAATGAAATTGAAGCCAGAGGTTTTACTGAAAGCAAATTATTTAGGATGTCAGCGTCATATAATGGATCTCCTTTATAATCACGTTTTGGATCATTTTGTAAATTGTAAATCAACATGTCCTGGTTTTGATTATAAATTTGTGAAGGACTTAATCGAAAATTATAAAAATCTTCAAAAAAATTATGCATTTTTAAGGTGAGCCTAATTATTACATAAACTTGGGATAGCGAGATGACTTCAAATTCCTTTATGAGTTGTGTGAAGCTTTTAGTTACTTCAAGAATCTTAAAAATTTACCAAAAGTTAAGTGGCACAAGCTTCATCCATTGCACAGTGCTAGATGGAACTCTAGAGGATCATATATTCTTCTTGCTTATTTTTTTATACCAACATGGAAGTGTGAACTTGAAAGTGCAGCAATTTTAATTGCAAATCAATGGAAAAAACTTTGGTTCAGCAAACAATTATTTGATGATAAATCATATGACTATATGCTTGATGCATTAAAAAAGTAAAAAAAGTTTCATAAATTCATGCTTTATGAAACACTGGAGCAATGAAGGTAGAGTTGTTCATATTCCAAGAACAGTCATCATTGCTGAACGAGGCGTTAAATCGATGGAAGATCTCCTTCGAAATTCAAAAAAATGGGAATATGCAAATGTGAAATTTATTGTAAAGAATGACCTGTGTAGTGTTAAAACTAACTTGCTGAAAATTATTACTTTTATTAACCTACCTTAATGATAGGTAGTTTATAAATACTAAATGTAATTTACAACTAGTTTTATTTATTTTTGTGGCTGTTTATAAATGGGTTGGAAATAAGCTTTATGTGTTCTCATGTAATCTATCAAAAATCACATTTTTATCACGGAGGAGGAGGGGGGGCGCAGTTTTAAAACTAGACTAACATTAAACGAGTGTTTTATCAATTGCTTAACATTTCTTTGGTTATAGAAGTATGGCTATATATATATATATATATATATATATATATATATATATATATATATATATATATATATATATATATATATATATATATATACATATATATATATATATATATATATATATATATATATATATATATATATATATATATATATATATATATACATATATATATATATATATATATATATATATATATATATATATATATATATATATAAATATATATATATATATATTAACGAAAAAAAAACAACTTTTTTCTATGGTACTTTAAGTTTCATGCCTATACGGCAATCATCAGCCATTGAATACAAATTCAAAAACAAAGTAAACCGCTAAAATTACAAAATACTGTGTAGTGGGATCTTAACGTTGCTAAGAAAAAACAAAATATTAGCTAATCACCGGTGTCAAAAAAAGATAAGAGGAATCTATTCTTCTGTCTGCATTTTGAAATCAACTCATTTCGTTTATTTAACAAGTTATCACCTTTATATGATAAAATAAGGAATTTTTCGTACAAACAAAGATTGCAATTTTTTGACGAAGTGACGAAGTGAGGAAGTGAGGAAGTGACGACCACATATATGTGATAATAACCAATTTAAATCAAGTATTAGTCAAGCATACAATCACTGCATATAAGATATTTATTTATTTTATTATTGCTATTAAGTAATTTTAATAATAAGGTTATGTAATTTTGGGATATGGTTAGATTTTTCAACATTATCTAACGTTTTAATTTAAAAGTAACATGATTTTCAAGTAAAAATCGGTGCTCACTAGTCAATATATATACATGAGTATATATATATATACATGAGTATATATATATACATGAGTATATATATATATACATGAGTATATATATATATACATGAGTATATATATATATATATATATATATTTTTTTTTTTTTTTTTTTTTTTTAGTTTATTCACCTCCCCAAGGCCCGAGGGGGGCCACTACCGTCGAGGAGGCTACTCATTTTTTTGTGTTTTTTTATTTTTATTTTTTAGTTGTTATTCGTGGTGCAACCCTCTCTCAACTCTTTAACTCCGAAACACGAACCTTGCCGAAAAGGCCGCTGCGCGGAGAAACTAAGTTGATGTATACATGAGTATATATATATATATATATATATATATATATATATATATATATATATATATATATATATATATATATATATATATATATAATTAATTAGTAAAAAACACTTATCTAACTTTGTTTATTAGTAAAAAACACTTATCTAAAATTAGTAAAAAACATTTATCTAACTAGTGTTTTTTACTAATTATTTATTGCTCTGTTCTTTAAGAACATTGAGCACTCTATTTGTAAAATACACTAATATAATTTACATATATATATATATATATATATATATATATATATATATATATATATATATATATATATATATATATATATATATATATATTAATATATGTATATATATATATATAAGTATATATATAAATATATGTATATATATACGTATATATATATAAACATATATATATGTATATATATATATATATATGTATATATATATATATATGTATGTATATATATATATATATATATATATATATATATATATATATATATATATATATATATATGTGTATATATATATGTAAAAACATATATGTATATGTATAAATATATATATATATAAACATAAATTAAAATGTGCTAATAACCAATATAAATAAAGTAGTAGTCAAGTATATAAACCTGCCTATAAAATGTTTATTTTATTTCCATGTTACTATTAAGTAATTTTAATGAATATTTACTAAATTTAAGTTTAATACTTTTTAGCATTAGAGGCCTTTCTTAATACATCTGAAGTGCTATTTATGTTATCAAAATAATATTTTTCTATTTTTTAACAGGAAATGAAAATTGACCATAGTTTAACCTTCAAAACTTTTATAGTCAATTTTTAATTTGATTTTCAACAGGAAGATCCTAATAAATGTGTTCTTTTTTTTTTTGGTTGAGATGTTTTTCTTAGGTAATTAAATTTTTTTCATATTTGAGTTTCGAAAAGAAGTTGGAATAAATTTTTTGCATAACATACAAATATCTTTTTGTTTAAATACGAAATGTATCACTAAATTACAAGAACAGCACTGGGTAGTGATATTGCTTTAAACTATGCATGTTTAACAGTTGGGTTTTTAGGAGAAACAAAACGTTTATTAAAATCTCAATTAATTACTTACTAAGCAAAGAGTAAGTACTAAGTACTAAGTAAGATGGTAACGATATAAATCAATTTTGTTAGAGATATATTGATGTCGGTTTTATAATCTGGCAAGAACAATTGGATATAGAAAAGTTTGTAAATTCTTTAACTGAAATAGATAGGTCAATCAGTCTTACAACACACTAGGACAAAAAATTTGTAAAAGTGATAACACGTATAATGTGAATAATTTTAGACATGTCTATTATTCTTGAAATTTGTAATAAAATAAAAACAGACATTTATAATAAAGAAACTAATACTCACGATTACCTAAATTATAAAAGTCATCACCCTTATCACATAAAAAAGAGTATCCCTTTCAATCTGGCTAAAAGAATATTTTTTTTCACATCTGATTACAAAAAGGGAAAACAACAATTAGCAAAACTAAAAACTTGTCTAAAAGAATATAAGTATGATGATAATATTATAGAAAAAGTTTTTAACAATGCAAAACTCCAAGGACCAGTTCTCCAAAATCAATCTTAAGAAATCTCACCCTTAATTTCAACTTTTATAAGCAACTTAAATTGAAAACCTTTCATAACTGAAACAAATCTTTTACTTAACCTATTCTTAAATGGGGGAGTAAAGGAAGTTTTTTCAAATATCCAGCCAGTAAATGCATTTGAACAACTATCCAATACTATTTTAAATGTCTTTTGCGCAATCAGAAAACAACATACATCGGAAAAAATAATAATTTAAGACTTCGTACAAATGGACTTGATTATAGTTGTTGAACCGGAAACTCACCTAATAGATTTGATAACCATGTTTATAATTGCCAACATGCACATAATACAATTAGAGAACCTTTCTTCCACTTTTTGTTTTTTGGAACTCAAATAAGAAAAAAATTTAACTACCTATGAAAAACATCTCCACCAACAAAGAAATGTCACTTTAATTGGCTCTTCCTGTTTAAAATCAAATTAAAAATTAACTCTAGTAGTTTTAAAGGTTAAACTATGGATAACTATCATTTCCCGTTTAAAAAAAAGAAAATATTATTTTGATAACATAAATAGAACCGCTGATGATTTTTTGATAGGCCTCTAATGCTAAAAAACATTAAACATAAATTTAGTGAATCTTCATTAAAATAAATTAATAGCAACAATAAAAGAAATAAACAATTTATATGCAGTGTTTATGGGTGGAATACAAGAATTGAACTTAAAATTTTAAGACATACTTTAGGTCTAAAACTTAAAAAAATGGAAATAGACTTGAACAAATTAAAAGAGCGACCTTGAACAGGAAGTCTAACTTGAAAACTGGCTGTTTTCAAGTTGAAAATATGAAAAGCCAAGTTAAGAAAACGAAAATGCAATGCAAGAAACGAACTTGAAATTTCTGAATGCAAGAAACGAACTTGAAATTTCAAGTTATACTTCAAATCAGAAGTCTGAATAAATAGTTATGCAAGAATCAAACATGAAGTAAATTCGTTCTAAAAAAATCTGATTTCAATTCGTTTTTTAAGTTGGTACAGACCAGTCTTTAATGCAAACTTAAAATAAAAAAACAAATCGGAATTATCATTTTTTATATTATGCGGTAAAAAGTTACGTAGAATTTTCGTCAATTTCATCAATTCATATGTGAATTAATAATAAATCATTATTTTATGCTTTATAAATATGTTTTATTAGTACAAGAACTGTCAATTGTGTGTCGGTTTTATGCTATTGTTGATTTCAGGTGAGAAAGTTTTTAAATTATCACTATAACTATATTATAATAACTAATATATATATATATATATGTATAAATATATATATATATATATATATATATATATATATATATATATATATATATATATATACATGTATATATATATCTATATATATATATATATATATACATATATATATATATATATATATATATATATATATATATACATGTATATATATATCTATATATATATATATATATATATATATATATATATATATATATATATATATATATATATATATATAAATATACATATATATATCTATATATATATATAAATATATATATATATATATATATATATATATATATATATATATATATATATATATATTTATATATATTTAAATATATATATATATATATATAAATAAATATATATATATATATATATATGTATGTATATATATATATATATATATATATATTTATATATATATTTGTGTGTGTAGTACTGTAGAGGATATATATCAGCTAAAGCTTCTTTTTATGAATTTAATGTTGTTTTTTTTATATATAAACAGTATTTTTAAGTTTTTTAGATTTTATGAACTTTGGTAATTTCCAGGATATATTGGTACAATAGATGAAGTATATCCTTTAAGGAGTCCTGAGGGAGGAAATGCAGAATGGTATCAAAACAGAAGATGTCATTTTTCGTTGAACTGCCAAAAAATTAAAGATCCTTCATAAGAAATCTTGTCTGCTTGTTTTCAATGCATTAGATGCGTTGCGGGATTACGAATTTTTACTAACTCAGCCATTAAACAGGATTTAGAAGCTCTTCTGCACGCTTATGTTATAGGGCACAATAGCCCAAATTATCAGCATTGGTGTAACGGTGGAATGTTGTTTGGGAACTTTTTGGCATTATTGTTTTGACAAACAAAACCAAAAAATTCTATAGACATTTTATCTTGTTCCACTGTCAACATTGCCTTTTAACATAATGATCTTTGGGTAAACAATTAAATGTAAAGATATAACGAATAAAATTGTTCTAAAGCATCAACGAGAGGTTTTGTAGGAAAAATTCAAATAGTGACTCGATTCTTTATACAAATTCTTAACTTATCAAAGAATAAAAACAAAAATAATTGAAAAGTATCAACAAAGAAAATCTTTTTTATTGATAAAGTAAATGAAGAACCCAACTTGAAAAAAAAAATAATAATAAAGAATAACTTTTTTAAACATAGAAATGCTCTAATAAAAGAATCCTTATAATTTTGTTTATTAAAATTAGTCTATTTAAATAAAACTTGTCAATATTTTTTCAAATTTTTTCTTTTAATGTCATAATTCTTTTGATATTTTTTTGGCTTTTCTGGTACCTCAGTTTTTCTAATAATATAAGAAGGCCTTTCTTATATATGAACTTCTATAACTCATTTGGCCGTATGTTATATATTAATATTGATATTGCAAAATGCTATATGTAAAAAGCAAGAAAAAAAGTTAAGTTTGTTTTGTATCAGTACTTGTATCTTAGAAATGTACTTTAATTTTGAAATTTAATTTAAATAAATTAAATTTCAAACTCTTTAACTTTGAAATTTAATTTAAATAAATTAAATTTCAAAGTTGCATAATTCTCATAAAATTTTAAAATACAATAATGATTTTGTGGTAATATTTGCAAAACATACTCTGTTGTTAGGAAATTACAGTTTATTCAGGTCAGTTTCATCAGTCTTCTTTTCCTCTCTTTCACTCAAATTCAAAAAATAAATAGGTTTATATAGCCAATACTAATCGTTTATATAACAAACTTAATAAATGCAAAAAACTTTTTCTCTAATTCATATATTTTAACTTTTCTTCTGTTGAGTCTTATCTCTTACAAAGTTTACCAGACTTACTTGCTCTTTGGGAGACTAATATGAGTTCAGCTGTCTCATCTTGCGAACTTAGTGTTGATGGTTATCTTTCTCTAATTCGTAAAGACTCCAATAGTCACATGCTTGGCCTGGGCATTTACATTCGTAAAAATTCACTTATTTGTCGTAAAACTGATTTGAATCTACAAACTATTCTTTCATGTGCTTTCGTTTAGCATCACTTCACTCTTTCGGCTTTCTCTTTGTTTTTTATCGCTCTCCTTCATCTCAAGACTGCACTCTTTTTGACGATATTTCTGATCATATTGACCAAACCCTCTCTCTTTAATCAGCTAATAGAGTTGATGTCGGTGACTTTAATGCTCATAACACTGAACGGCTTGGCTCTAGTGAAAGTGATTATGCAGGCATAAAAGCCCAAAAATTTTGTTTTTCTCAATCCCTAACTCAAATAGTCAACTTTCCAACTTGCTTTCCAGACAACCCAAATCATTTACCCTCTCTACTCGACTTATATCTTGTTTCTGATCCTGGTCAGTGCTCAGTTTTCCACATTCACCCTTAGGTGCTTCTGATCACAGTTTGATCTCTCTAAAACTAATATCTCATTGTTCTTCATCACTTGAATCCCCATATCATCGTACCTCTTACAACTACTTTAAAGCTGACTGGGACTCTTTCTGTGATTTTCTTCGTGATGGCCGTAAGGAAGAAATCTATCGTCTTCCTGTCGATAAATATGCTTCTTAATTAGTTTCGTGGATTCAGGCTAGCGTTGAATCTTTTGTTCCTGCTCGCAATTGCAGGTCAAGCCTCATTCTCCCCCATGGTTTTCTTCACACTGCGCTGCTGTGATTGCCAATCGAAACCATTACTTCCAAATCTATCAGCAAAACAATTCTCCAGAAAACAGATGCCTGTTACCTCACCTAAAGACAAAGCTGAATTGTTTGCTAAAAACTTTTCATCAATATCATCTCTTGATTCTACTAGTTGAGTTCTACCTGATATTGCCAACAAAAGGTTGATCCATTGCTTGACATTTGTATCACTCCAGCTTCTGTATCTAAAGTGTTTTTGTCTTGGAGAAGTGTTCTCCGGAGCTGTCGTCTATACTCTCAAAACTATTAAACAAGTGCTTATCAGAGTCTTATTTTCCAGCCTGCTGGAAAGCGGCATCTGTTATCCCTATCTTCAAAAATTCAGGAGAGCAATCTGATTCGTCCAACTACCAGCCCATTAGTCTTCTTCGAAACATAAGCAAGGTCTTTAAATCTTTAATTAACAAACACTTAGTTTCTCATCTTGAATCTAATAACTTACTTTCTGAACATCAATATGGATTTTGATCTTCTTGCTCTACAGCTGATTTTCAAACAGTTATAACTGACAGGATTTATCGTGCATTTGAAAAGGTGAAGAGGTTAAGGCCATTGCTTTTGACATTTCAAAAGCTTTTGATAAAGTTTGACATGATGGTTTTCTCCATAAGCTTTCTTCTTATGGTGTATCTGGTAACATCATTAAGATTATTGAATCCTTTCCTTCCAGTCGAAGTATAAAAGTTGTCCTCGAAGGACAGCACCGTTCTTTTTACTTTGTAACTTCAGGGTTACTCAAGGTTCCATCCTTGGCCCTATACTTTTTTTAGTTTACATTAACGAACTTCTAGATGTTCTTACATCTAAGGTGGTATTGTTTGCTGATGATACTACCATTTATTCTTGTCATGAGAAGAAACCAACAATCTTTGATTGTTTTAAAGGGGCATTTGAGCTTGAAAGGGATCTCAATTCTTCTACAGTATGGGGCTCACAATGGCTGGTGAACTTCAATACAGATAAAACTCAATTTATTTTAGCCAATCGTTATCGCAATAATTTTGATCTTCCTATATTTATGAACGGTGATGTACTCTACAAGTCATCTACTTTTCATCTTCTACGATTAACACTTACTTCCAATCTTTTTCGGAAACCATATATCAAATCAGTTGCAAAATTAGCATCTGCTAAGGTTGCAAGTAAGCGAGCAAAATATCTTGAAGGAAAATGTTTTTCTAACCTCTCAACTCAAGTATCGCAATAACTGTATAATTTAACTCGATATTGAACACATTAAGGCAGCTCACTCTTCATTATGGGCTTTGAGAAATGTGAATGGGAAAAATAGTTTTATTGCACGTTCCGTTCAGAGGAAAGAATTGTTACGCAACAGAGATTGAAGATTTTCTTAAGTAGATATGAAGCAATCAAAATCAATAACTGTATCAAGTACTGATAGTACTGTATCAGCGTACTAGTCACTACTAATCAGTTTACTAATTAAGTACTGTCACAGTGCATTCTAAAAATGGAGATATTATAGTATGCAAAACATTGTTCTTTTAATTATTCCAAATCAGTAACAGTCGACTTCACAGAATTCTTAGTATGTCAGTAGGTGGAGTACCAAAATTGGATGGGAGGGGGGAATCACAATCATCATAAAAGTATTAACAAAACTTCTGCTAAGGAGCACATAACTTCCTAGCATACTTCAACCATTATACAAGACCTCGCCATAGAGCTGAGAATGAGAGGGAATATCTTCCAATTTGATCTTAGGAGTGATGAAGCAACAATATTTATGTGGCACGAAGCAATCGCTTTAAGAGGACCAGATAAAAATGGTTCATGTGTAATGAATTGTTGTCTGTAAAGCTTAAAGAATGTTGTGAAAGATATTGTAACATATTCTGACAGCTGCGGAGGCCAAAATCGAAGATTTCAAAATGGCTCTGATAATATATTTTCCTGTCAGCAAGGAGCCAGTTGTTTTGAAGAAACATTTATGAGAAAAAAAAACAGTTTTCAGCTAAATAACCTCAATTTCGGTGTAATTCAAAGAGCTCGTTACAAGAATGACTTATAAATTCCTGAAAAATGGATAAAATTGGCATCAAAAGCTAAGAAATAGAAATTAATTATTCAGGCTATTAAAATGCAGAAAAACAAATTTCTTTCTCTTGCTGATTGGGTAAAAGATGTTGCTGTTAAAAGACAGAAGATGTTGATGGACAACAGGTAAAATGGTTACACATGTAGTGTCTACCTATAGAATCTAGGAAACCAAATGATAGAATTCAAGTACTTATTAAATAACTTAAAAACTTTATTGATTGCAGACCTTTTAAGACAAAAGAAAAATTGTCCTTCATCCATAAGTGGTGATGGTGAAGTCATTTTATATCCTCAAAGAAGACAACTCACTGAAGCTAAAAACTAAAGGATCTCAAGCAACTTCTTCCATATACACCTCTAGTGCACCACAGGTTATTCCATAATCTTACATCTTATAATAAAGATAATTAAGATGAAATTTTTATTTCCGAATATAAGGAGAAGGATGATTATTCAAGTGTTTAATGCAAAGAAAATGTAATTTAGTTAGTGTTGTGGTGTATTAAGTCATGAAAGGTGTATGATGTGAATAGTTGACAGGAAAACAAAGGACATGGACCAATGTTTACCTAATATTTCGCCATAAGGCAATTAGAAGAGCAGTTTTTTTTTGCTATTATGACCAATCAAAATCATTTCTTTATACAATTATATTTTTCTTATGTTACTGACTCTGTAACTAATAAAATAGTTAGGGTGTCTTGTATATCATACTGTATGATATAAAACAATAAAATAAAAAAAAATCTTCATATATATCATGGACATAGCCCACTTTTTCACTCAAGGGGCTCATATATATATATACATATACATATATATAAATATATATATATATATATATATATATATATATATATATATATATATATATATATATATGTATATATAGATATAGATATAGATATGTATAAATTCTGTTAGTTTATTCTACAAATAGAGAGCTCAAAATTCTTAAAGAACAGAGGAATAATATATTAGTAAAAACAAATCTAATTTTTAGTTATCTTCTACATAATGTTTCTCGATCAGTAGGTTCATAAGGAAGCATCCTGATGCTTCTTGATGAACCTTTGAAGTTTATTAAGGTGATGAAAAGGTCAATTCTTTTTGAAAAACAACACTTTTTAATCCTGCCCACTGCTAGGATATATAAAGAAATAAAAAGTAGAGAAAAGGTGAGAATTAGACTCACTAAGACCAGTTTTTCTTAGGTCCGTTTAGCTAGTAAAAATGTAAATATTATAAACTCCAAGTCCAAAATATATGAAGTAAATAAAAATTTTGTTGCATACAATTCCAAAACATGTTAAAATAAATATCAAATATAATAATACAATGATGTGAACATAAAAGATAATCCAAGTCATATATCTCTATATTCTTTTAACTAAAATAAAAAGAAACAATAAATTAAAATGACTTTTTTTTGGAGGTGTGATAAAATGTTTCAGTATATATTTATTTACCACATTTTAATATGATATTTGTATATAAAAATGATTTAACTGGATTTGCAGAAAATTGATATAAAGAATTAATTTTTTGTATTTTTAAGAAGCACGCAGAAGAATGAAGTTAGTCTTGTCATCGAGCACCTTTATTTTAGACATAAAATACACATAACAAATCAGTTGCATACGTCGTAAATATGTATCTGTTACATATATACTTTATTATGAACATTATTATTATTGTTATTATTATTATCTCTATATATTTTTGGCAAACTTAATAGTAGTAGTGTCCCTTCAAGCGTGCTTGACACAAAATCCTTGGCAGCCATTACAACCGAGGTAATGGCGAGAAAAAGTTGTAGCAGTGGTTTTATAAGAAAATGTGGACAAACGTTTATGCAAATATCTAACGTACGTAAACTTTAAAATATGTAATTTTAAAACATATTTAACCATATATTAGACTTTTGGTTTAGAAGTTTGGTTTTCATATAGAAGTTTGGATTAGAAGTTTGGTTTTCATATTGCGTCAACCTCTCCTTAATTTTGATCTATAACATTTATTCCCGTTGTGTTTTGTTTATTACATAGCTTTAAAATTTTAGTTTTAAAATTACCAGCCGTGCTGACCGGACAGCGCTCAGAGTTTCTGAACAGAAAAGCCGTTATTCGAGTCCAACCACTGGTAAAAAATAAAAAAGCATGCTGATTATTTGAACTTTAGAGTTCAATAATTGTTTCATCCCACCCCCGTTTAACATTCTAAACCGAGTACGCAACAACTGCAGAATTTAGAAATTCATGAAAGTAGTATTATACTGTAAGTTTCATTGTAAGACTCAACTCAGACGATTTTAACTGATAATGCACAAGGCATTGCAGATGTGCACATGATAAGTTTTTTGTATTTCTTGAAATATCGTTGAATCATCTATTGCCATTATCATAACTAATATATTTTTTTAACATACTTTTAATTATAAATAAAATCCGTTTTTTTAATCTGTTTTTAAAGTTTCTAAACTTTAATGTTTTAATGAAACATGTTTTGTTTTGTGAGTGATGTATTAAAATTGTACCTTGACAGGCTGCTAAATATATAAAAGCTAAAGATGACCTTATTTTAAATGTGAGCAAGTTGCTTTTTATTTTTTATTGGTTTTCAATCATGTTTTATATGAATCTAATTACTTGCAATGTTATTGCTTGGTGGCAATTTATAGCTTTAGTTTTATTTTTTAAAGTTAAACTTACTTATAAAGAATCTTTCAAATTTACTTTGTAAAAAATTTACATATGTTTCTAATTCCACATTTTGTACAAAATGTTTAAAGTGGAATAACGATGTTTTTGTTTTTCATTTTAATTTTAGTACTACAGCTTATTACATATTGTTTGTTTTAATTTCTAAATTATTTTCATCTTTAAAATTAATTTAGAACAAATTTAACATTTCCTTATATGATTGTGTTATTCTGTTTCATGAGATAATTTACTAATGGTTAGATTGTTTTAAATTGTATTTGATTTTCGATTTGATTACCAGTATTTTTTTACCTATATTTATTTTAGCTGATTCAGTTTTGATCACCTACATTTACTTTAGCCGATTAAATTGTAGCAATCTCAGCAACAATCGCTGCTGCACAACCCATCTGTAACTGGATTTGAAGGTTTTATAGTTTAGACTATTAAGGTCTTATAGTTGCATACTTAACTTAAGTATGCAACTAAAAAATCATTCAGCAATTTTGGCAATCAAATAAAGAAACTAGACTTTATCTATATCTATCCCACATCTTATAGTGCACTCAGGGTGTGGGCCCATAATAGGGAAAAAGATTTACATTATTTCATCAAAGAGAAAGGAATTACCCTTACTAAAAGTCAATTGGTTGGAGTTAGAGTAGTTATGGTAAAATACATAATTACATCTACAAATAGAAGATGTCTTTAAATGTTTTTAAATTAATATGTATATTTTTATTAATCTTTTTTGTTATATTTTGTTTTTAAATAAATTTGTAAAGAAACTACCACATTTGTTTCCTTTTTTTTAATATTAAGTTATGTTTACAAAAAAATTTGGCTGAAAAAAATATATCTTCTGTTTCTGCATAAACACCATCAAAATTTTAGCAGAACGTTCATAATATTATAACGATTTGCTGCTGTGGTGGTGTTAATATGTCAAAACAATATTTTATTTTCAGTTAAGAATTTGTGAATACTTTAAATTGCAGCTATTAATTTTCATAATAATTAACAACAATCACTGGATTAGGGGTATTTAATAAGTCCTTTCAATGTAAAAAAATTTCACAGTGTATGTTCTTAATTGATGTGTCCTTATCTGTTCACAAAAACATTGTTTTTATTTAAAAGGATCCTATTTTGAATAAAAATAAAAATTTTACTAGGGGAGACGATTGAGAGCAGGGTAAAATAAAAGATTGAAAAATTGAGAGCAAATTGAAGAGCAGGGTAAAATAAAAAATGTCCTAATTTTTCATTTTCTCAATTGGTGGAGCACAAATAAAACAATGCATGCTTCTTTTTCGGCCGCTCGTTTAACAACAGTGTAAAAACGCCGAAACCGCCAATTTTGTTTTAGTTGTGAAGTTTTGTTTATTTACCGCTAACATGTTTTAACTTTTACGCATGTGTAAATATGATCTGCTAACAAAACAGGTAAGATGTTTTGTCTATCGTTCATATTTTGAATTTATTTCTAATACTATCTATTACCATGAATAAATGTCACTTAATGGCTTTTCTTTGTGGCAATAAAAACGAATATTCAAAAACAGACAGTTCGGGGCAAGAAGAAAGGAGTTTGATGACGAACGAATAATAAAAAGAAAACTATGTGACAAAGTTGCTAATAATAGAAAGAAAACTGCGAAGAGGAATATTGTGACGCTCCAACAGAAGAATGATTACAGTGCTGTAAATGCCAAGAGTGGTGGCATGATAAATGTTCCAAATATAAAACTACCATATTTATTTGTGACTATTGTTAACTGCAAAACTTATTATTTGTTAAACAATGGAACATAATTAAAAAAAATGTTTTTAACTTTTTTTATAGTGTTGTCATCTTGCCCCACAATCAAAATCATGCCCCGGTACTGGGGAAAGATGAAAATTTGATATGTTTGAGGAAAAATAAAATTAACCTTTGTTTCTTTTATTTAAATAAAAAATTGTAATATATTTAATGCTACAAATGGTTAATCTAACAGTTCATAAAAAAATAATTTTACTATCCTTAAAAAGTGCCCCAATTTCCCCTATATGCTTTTTATATCTTTTTGTTTGCTTGTTTATAAAATTTTACTTTTATTATCTCATGATGGTAGAGCTTTTCATTTCTTCAGTTTTCCTTTGCTGCTCTACTAACAATCATAAACTGTTAAAGTATGATTTTAACTTAGTAAGCTTTAATTCTTTTTTAAATTGTTGAGGATTAGTTTATAATTAAATACAATAGTTTGTCAATTTAAAAAATAAGAAATCAGTTTGTCGCAATCCAGACTTTTTCAAACAAATTTTGTATTTTAACCAATTTATTTGGTCAAAATTTTGGTACAAAATTTGTTTGCACTGATAGCTTTTAAGTTTTTATTATTTTGTGTAACTGTCTTTGCAATAAATGTCTTTTATTTTAGATTTTATTTATTTTTAACATTATTTGTATTTTGTTAATCTAAATTGCCAATTTATGATGATTATGCAGTTAATTTTTTTTGTAAATAAAACTTTTTTATATACTTTTTGCTTTGTTATTATATATAAATAATTTAACTTCCAGGTAAAACTGTAGTATATTTTTTCCTTTTTTTAATTCAATTACTATTTTTAGATTTATTAGATGACATATTTGTTTAATATTGACTTGAATAGAATTAAAAACTATTGAAAATTTGTTAATAAATTTGTAAATAAAACTATTTTTTATATTACAAAGTTAGTAGACATTTTTTTTGAAAACACAATCCGTTGTGATTTGTATTTTATGTGAATGAAAGTCTATGGTAATATCTAACATTTAAACTATAAGTTATGTAAATAATTAAAATTCATATCAAATTTTTCAGTTTAAAGTTTTACTTTAAAATTTAGAAAAGATTTTAAATTTCATAGAAAAATTTGATATTAGAAAATATATCGAATATATTTTTAAGGGATATATTATGATAAAGAATAAATATAGTAATTACTAGATTATTTCTTTAAAACTATTTATATATTGCATTCGTAATAAATGAAGACCACATGGAAAAAAAGGGAAATTTAACACTTTCCAATTATTTGAGTTATGTCACCTACTATATAAACATAAGTCCAAAGGTTAGCAAAATAGTAAAATCCAACCTTAAAAAGGCCTATGTAATGCTACAAAAACACCCAAAGAAGTAAAGTAAAAACAAACATAACAACTTTCAAAGACAAATTTCATTAATATAAAAGGTGGAAATGTGTTACATGTACTTTTTTTCCCCTTTAGTCTATATAAACTCCTATCTGTGAAATAATATATCTGTACCATTTGTATATCTTTTTGTGCAATTGTGTGTACCATAAATAAAATTAATCAAAAAATAATATATGATTGCAAAAGCGAACTTGACGTATTAGAGTTTTTTTGCCAAAAACTGACGTCGAAGCGCTAATTTAATTTGGCTTAACTTTTAAATAGGCGTTTTATAGTCATAGTTTTTAATGGTCTAAAATTTAAGTTCAGCAATTTATATAGCGTTAAGTACAAATGTCTGTAAATGTAAACGTTTATAGCATTTGTTGAGTTTGCAGGCAGTGTATGGAAAAATCCGAATAATATATCTATAAAATAAGAAAACTTTTAAAATTTGTGTTAGCAATTTAGATAACTTTTTCGCTATAAAAATTAAAGAAACATTGAGAAAAAAATTTAAAATTTGTTATGCAAAGGGAAGATCTTAAACCCTCTAAACGACACTGATGACAACGCACTAAACAATTAGGTATTAATGATATGCATTAAAGAAAAAAGCAAACCTACTTATAAAATTCTTATAAGCTCTATGTATTCCAAAAAGGTAACAAAGAATAAGTATTGAAATAATTAGTGTTGAATAGATAAGTATAGAAATATTTGGCTTGGTAAAGATCCGTATTTTATGAGTCCGGAGAGAAAATAAGGAAAAAGGCTTGTAAGCCATAATTTACAAAGGTCCGTATTTTATAAATATATATATATATATATATATATATATAAATATATATATATATATGTATATATATATATATAAACATATATATATATATATACATATATATATATACATACATATATATATATATATATATATATATATACATATATAAATATATATATATATATATATATATATATATATATATATATATATATATATATATATATATATATATATATATATATATATATATATAAATAAGGGGATCCAATTACGATTATCGATTACCTGAGTGCCCGAGTAATTGATACTTTATAAGCAATTTCCGAGAAGTCGACTACTCGGAATATTTTTTTCGAGTATTGAGTATAATATTTAAACAAAAAAAATGTAAATATTGCACATTCATTTAACTATTAATCAATCGAGTATCGGTATTCTACCGTTTTTTCTTCTTTTACTTTTATAATAAAGTTGCTTAGCAACCATTGATTTTTAACTAAATTTCAAAAGTTAGTTAAACTAAGTTACATAAAATAAATAACATTTGTAATTTGAAGTTGTACGACGTAAACTTTGCAAGAAAGTGAAATATTTTTAAAAAAAATTGTAAAATAAATAAAATAAATACTTAATTTTCTAATATATATAGCTGCCTTTGGTAAGTGAAGTGTTTTGAGTAAAATGTACTAAATTTCAAGTAATAAATGCATATTTAAATACGTATAAATTTCAATTTTCAAATTTTATGTTGTGATTTTTTATTTTAGTGATTTATTTACATATACCCAGAAATGTCTTCGAAAAAATGGTATGGAAATATTTAAAAAAAAAAGAGAAATCGGAGTCAGTTTGTAACATATGCAAATCTATAATTCAACGTCCGGGATCTAATACTACTGGAATGATTAATCATTTAAAATTACATAGCATATCTTTACAAAAAAGAAATTTGGGCAACACAAATGAAACTGTTGCGTCTTCTTCAAAAAACACAAAATCAGTTGGAAATGGAATAATAAATTTCGTAAGTCGAGAATCATTGAATGAAATATTGGCGAAATGTGCGACCAAAGATGGATTTAGCATCAAAGGAATTACTTCAACTGAAGCCATTAGGGGTTTTGTAGCAAGTCGTAATTATAAAATGCCAAAAAGTGAAACAACGGTAATGAAATATATAATGAATTTTTATAAAGAAAAACAAGGAGAGTTAATGGCGTCGTTATTAGAGCAAAAAAATCTGGAGAGAGATTCAGTATTACTGTCGATGAATGCAGTGATATAAACGTTAGAAGATTCATGAATATCACTCTTCATTCAGCAACAAAGCCACCTGTAGTCTTGGGTCTATCTGCAATAATAGGTTCTTGTGATTCAAATGCCTCTATCGATTTGGTAAAAGCAAAACTTAAAGATTATGGAATTGAAATGGATAATGATATCGTCGGATCCACACATGATGGAGCATCAGTCATAGTAAAATATGGGAAAAATATTTTACCATTTTCTCAGTTATGCTACAACCATGCTATACATCTTGGCAAGATGTATAGTAAGATGATCTTGGTGTACTTGATGTATTTTATAAAAAAAGTGGGAGTATAATTACGAATAATGATGCGGTAATTGATACGAATTTCCAAGATGATGAGAATTTAGAATATGATGAAAATTTAGCAGATGATGATTGTGTTGAAACTACCGAACAAAATGATGAGGTAGCTGATGCATTTGCTTTTGATGGTAACTTAAATTTCCAAAATGATTTAGTTAGACAATTAACAATCTTTCATGAAGACATTGGCAAAATTCTTGATGAAACACGAAAAATTATTAAATTTTTCAAATATTCTTCAGTTCGAAGCAGTTTTCTTGAAAAGAATATAATAGATCAAGAAGGCATAAAGTTACGATTGCTACTCGATTGCAAAACATGATGGAACTCAATAATATCAATAGTAAATCGTTTCATAAAAATATACGATTGTATACAAAAAGCTCTAATGTAAATTAGTCAGCAAAAATGCTCACAAAAAAATATATATATATAAATACATTTATATATATTTATATATATATATATATATATATATATATATATATATATATATATATATATATATACATACATATATATATATATATATATATATATATATATATATATATATATATATATATACATATATATATATATATAT
This sequence comes from Hydra vulgaris, assembly GCF_038396675.1. Taxonomy (NCBI): domain Eukaryota; kingdom Metazoa; phylum Cnidaria; class Hydrozoa; order Anthoathecata; family Hydridae; genus Hydra; species Hydra vulgaris. The sequence continues at coordinate 30,134,624 of NC_088926.1, forward strand.
ATATATATATATATATATATATATATATATATATATATATATATGTACTTATATATAATTTTTATATAACAAGTTTTTCACAAGTATTTTATCAATCTAAAGTATTAAAATTATATATATATTTATATATGTATATATATCTAATTTATATATATTTATAAATATATATATATATATATATATATATATATATATATATATATACATATATATATATATATATATATATATATATATATATATATATATATATATATATATATATATATATATATATATATATATATATATATATATATATATATATATATATATATATATATATATATATATATATATATATATATTATATATATACTCGTGTTTATGTAAATTGAAAGCTTTGCAAAAATATTGCGATAATCGTCTGTTAACAATAAACCCCCCTAGTCTGTTAAAAATAAATCCCTAAAATGTTTACCTCCCTTACATTATATTAGCGTGAGAGCGACGAGTTTATAACATTTATATTTACATTTTTTTTTACATTTTAAACTAAATTTAAGTTCATTAACTAATCTCTAATATCATGCAATAATATCAGCAATTTTTGAGAGCTATGGAGGAAGCATAGAATTTACTATCACCAAAAAATAACATGAAAAACCTTCTTATTTTAATAAAGAAACAAGATACAGCAGTTTAACTGTTTAATTTATCAAGATTTAATGGAATAAATTACCTTAAAAAACGAAATTATTCTATAATAAAAGATCATGGTATATCAAAAACAAAATTATCTTATGTTGGGGAATCAAATGTTTTTATCAGCACAAACACCCCAATACGTATGAAATACTTTAACAATATAAATCATCTCAAAGTTTCCTTTTATATACAAAAATATACTGCTGAAGGCTTTGTTGTTGACACTACTATTTAATCTCTTGTTAACAATAAAAAGTAAATAAAAATATAGTTAACTAAATCTTCAAGATATAAAATAATGCATTTTTGGAATTCTTTTCCTCCTAAACTGTTTGAATGTTAATGGTTGAATGTTCTTATATCATAATAATATTAATTTCATACGTCAATAATAATAATTTTTGAATTTTATAAAAACATCAACTTAGCTGAGAACCAAGAGGCCGTATGTCTACCGTTTGTGTTTTTCCAGTGTATGAGAAATAAATATTCAACACCCAATGAGGTACGTATCAACTAAATCTAGTTAAAAGAATAATAAACGGTGTGTATATAAACAATTAATCAGACTTTCTTGCAGAAAGTCTTTATAAACTAAAATTTAAAACTTGATTTTCTCGGACACACAAATAATGGACATATGGCCTTAAGGTTCTTGGCTGAGGAATTCACAAATACAAAAAAATTTATTTCAAAAACATATTAATAACTTGAAAACAAGTATTACGTGGTTTTAATTTATATTTACAACAACCCCTCTAGACGTCTTATCAAATCTTTTTTTGAATAAATAACATTCTTCTTAAGAGTCTTCAGCTCATTTGTAAGCTGGTAAGTAGTCAATGCTTGCAGAATAAGTTGAGTATAACTTGATTGCATTCATTTTTTACTGCGTGTTTAATTAAAGAACAAGCATCTGTAAATCTTTTGCTACATATTTGCATTTTACTGGGTTTATTATGAATAAAATATCTTCTGTCAAATATTTTTTTTGAATACAATCTAAAATTGCAACAGACTCAATGCAAAGTTGACATAAAAGATCAGACTTTAGCGAACGTGAACAGCTGCAGCATTCTTCGTCTGTAACAGATTTACGAGATCGAAAATGAGATTGATAAATGGATGGTATCGGTAAATAGTAAGGCAAGTAAAAATTTCGTACATAGCTAGACCGCATAAGTTGATACCATTTACCTTTTTTATCTTGTTTTGTAGATCTGTTCGTTGCAAGATTTTATTTCATGCTGAATGGATGAATGTTTAGATTCTTTTCCTTGTAAAGAAAGAATCCCATAACCAACTCCATAACCCTTGAAAATTTCATTCTCAGGAAATGGAACAACATAGTCCAAACTGTACTGTTGCAGTTTAGAGGGAAAAAAAGTGCAAATAATTAAAAATATCTTTGACAAGCAGCAGAAACATTTTCAACATAATTTTCTTCAACAACATCTCCTACGTTAATGACACTTCCAACATCTCGAAGCGCTGTGAATATCGGCGCTAGAACTTATCTTATAACTTTTTTCTGTTCTGATTCTTTATTGTGTTTCAAAACGTCAACTATGCAATTATGCATGTGTTATTCATTATTCTAATGTTATTATTCATACTAATGAACATGTTGCAAAATTTTGCAAAATTCTTTTTGTTTAGTTTTCGTTTTAAAATACTTTATTTTTTTTTAATTACGAAAGTGTTTAAAAAAATTAAAAACAATTTTTTTTGCATGTTGCACTTTCCAAATATTAAAATTTAATTTTGTTGCAATTCGATTTTGGGGCCCCTTTTCTTGCGGAGCCCCTAGGCCATAGACTATTTGGCCTGCCTGTAAATCCGGCTCTGTATATATATATATATATATATATATATATATATATATATATATATATATATATATATATATATATATATATATATATATATATATATATATATTATATATATATATATATATATATATATATATATTATATACATATATATATATGTATACACATATATTCATTATAAAATAATCTACACAAATAAAATAACTTATATATGCCATAATTTAACACAAATAAAAATTTAACGCCTTACTTTGTGTAAAAATTTCAAACCATATATTTATTTAAGTTTTATATATGATTCGAAAGAGCTTTGAATTTGTAATAAAATGGTGAAAACTTGATGAAAAAAGAATAATTACAAGAAAAGTTATGCTCATTTACGTAACATTATTTTTTATGAAGCAATGCTTAAGAAAAATGCAACTTACGTATAAAACTCGCGTTCGGCTAACGGCTGCTTTGTAATAGAATCATTGTTAATTTGCGCATGATTTTGCACAGTGAAATGTGCAAAACGATTTAAAAACGTTATTAAAAAAAGTTTCGAATTAAAATAACCAAATATTTTTAATGATTAAAACGTAATTGTAAAATTTATAACAAACATGCATAAAAAAATATCGCCTATTTTTGCGATATTTACAATAATTATATATTTATATATATAAATAAATTATATATATAAATAAATATAAATAAAAATCGCTTCATTTTGATCGTTACTAATGAAGTTCAATGAAAGATATATATACAAAAAAGATATATATACATATATAACATCGGAAAAAACGTGATATTTTAGTGGGAGTCGAAGTACACAAACATAATCATAAAACACCATATAGTTCAATTAAAAACCTACAAAAAAATATCCATCGAAACAATGGAAGGGGGAAGGGGCATGTTTACCACGGCTCTCCTTCAATTTCCCTTCCATAGTCCATATATCTATCTAACTTTATATAAATCCAACAAACCGCAAAAAATAAAAATATATTTTTTTAAAAAACATACTTTTTTAAACAAAAATTTAGACTAATAATTATTTTCATTTTTGCTTAGTAATGCTTTTAATAGAATTGTGGCTTTGAAGAAAATCTAGTTTTTGAAGCAAACAAAACTGTGACATCCATAGCTAGAAAGAGTCGATTCTTTAGTACGCAAAGGAAACCACATCCAATGATATCTAAAATAAAGTAAACCCCTAAGTTAATATCGCCATACCTATTAATAAGGATGCCTTATGTCCCAAATACCAAATAAATATACAACTGTTATTATTGCATTAATTAACATAATCAAACTCTAAAAAAACATGACCTAACCGGTTTAATCTTGATATGAAAAGATCAACAATTCATCAAAGCAATCGTTTGGTTTTTATCATATTGTGTAACCTTACAATTATAGATAAGATAAAATATATCAGATATATAAAATAAAATAAAAAAAAATAAGGCTAACAATTAACTAATATATAATAAATTAACATCTAACTGTTATTACTGAATTAATAAATATAATATTGAGGTCCTAAAGATAAACATCTACGGTAGCAAACTACCACCATAGTTAAAACCTTGCAATAAAAGATAAATGAAAATATTTTAGATATTATGCACAATAACTGAAAAATCCATTACAAATTAGAGAAGATGAGAATGATTTCCTAACTTAAAAAAAATTCAAAATCTCTGAACTCCTGATACACAACACATTTACCATGGTTGTTGGATATCGGTAACTAACCGACTACCTAAAATTACATTTCTATATATATATATATATATATAAATATATATATATATATATATATATATATATATATATATATATATATATATATATATATATATCTATGTATATACATATATGTATACATAAAAAAAAATTATATAATTATAAATTTATTCAGAGTCTTAAAAAAAGGAGAGGATAGAGAATATAATTTACATTTGGCACTGTAAAGTTTTTTATAAAAAAAAGATTAACCTACTATCTGTAAATAATATCTGTTAACACAAGTTTATAAGACATACTTTTATTTAAAATAACATATATCTTATTATTGCACATTCCTATTATGTTATCACCATATCACCACTTATTATGTCTGCAGAATGATGATATTTGCTTACATCATCCTCAACACCATCATCATCTGCATTCTCTTTGGGTTTACAATAAGAAATTATGTATGCATCACTTTTCTTCTTTTTAATGCTAGCGATTCTGACGTAATATACATCCTGGGTGGTAGTGGCACCATCGAACCGCATGTGGCAAATACTTCTTCCAATTGCAGCTCCAATAAGAATTTCTTCAATATCTTAGGCCTCGTTATTTTCTATGCCAGAAAATATTTCTTTTACTTGATCAGGCATGCAATTTTTTAATATTCTTTCTACCTTTCTGCGTTCTTTGTCTTCTTTTTTCTGAATTTTATCTGCCATTCAATTTAACAATTCTAACTTCAGGTCATTATGAGATTGCATATTTGTGAACTGCTTTTTTCTGGCATTAGAGATATAATATCAACTTGTTTTGAATATCAGCTGCCTTTTTGCTTAGCAGAGCAGTTGTTTTAATTATGCAAGCACGAAGTTTTGAAGAAAACAAAGAGTGGCATTTGGAGCTTTGTCATCCAAGGACCAGAAAGTAGCTTTCCAATTAAAGCTAAAACACACAACTCACGGATACCTAAGGTGAAATAGTTAATAAGTAACAAAGAATAAACTTTGTTTATAATAGACTTTACTCCACGTTAATATTGCAAGTGTCATTACTATTTGTAATTTGTATTTGTAACTATATTTGTAACTAATTCTATAGCCTATAATATTGTGTAGCACTTTATCAAATGAACTGAACCTGTATAAGAAAGAAAAAGATACCTGTTTCAGATTTAAAGTCTTGAAATAAACTATTTTGCAGACCTCCGCAGAACGCCAAGCCAGATCACAGAAATATCTTCAATATGGCATAATGATGGATCAAAATACCACATGTGTGAAAAAGCATATGTAGTCTGTTCCCTCTATAGCGCGGTAGCAATTCTCTGGGCAACTCGTGTTGGTCTAAAAAGGTTACAAAACCCTTTGGATTACCTATGAATATCATAAAGAAGCTCATTTCGGCGATTGCAAGAAGAATGTGAAATAAAAATATGCACTAAATATAATACTTATTTTATTTTAACTAGTAATTTTATTCAGAAAGCTAAAATATATTAAAGTAAAAGAATGATTTTAAAATCATTTGAGTACCTTTTGCATCCTAGTAGCAAAGTTTGTTCAGCTGTACAACAATGTTTGCTGCAATGCAGTCTCTTCCAAAAAGTTTTCCGTTTTGAAGTTTAACGCTTTAAGTGAAGACTTACAAGAGCTGGTCATTGTGTACCAGGGGTGAAGGTGACACTTTTGTTCATTTAATGATTTCTGCCAAACAAAGTTTAACTTTTTGATTGTTGCATGGTTTGTTGCAACTCTATCACTCATTGTATTTGTTATGCTCCCAATAAAAGTGCTTCTTACATCAGTATATTTGTGCTGATAGAAATCATTATATAACTTAGCAAGATTATCAACAGACTTTGCAATATGACTCTGAAATTCAGAAGCTGTACCTCCAGGAATTTGATCAATAGCTATAACCAAACATACTGATTCGGTTATCAAATGCCTAGCATTTACATGAGCACCCTCCTGTGTTGTTGCATCAAAACCAAGTGTCAGATCTTTTGTTGTAAATGCTATCTCAGCAGCCTGCAAGTCTGAAAGCACACCAAGCTCACACATCATTTGTTCTACAGTTGTACGATGTGAAACTTGACTAAATCGATAGCCAGTATGTTCACCAATTTTACGAAGCAGAGATGGCACATTATGTCAAGGAACATGGCACACAAGGATGTCATATATAAGTGTCCTAATATCTGCTGAGTAGCATTTTTCATTTTTGGTATTTTGTTTTACTTGCTGATTTTTCTCCAACTCTTCCTGTAAAATCAGTATGTCATTTTGCAGTACAAGAATTGCAGAGTCTTTTTCAGCAAGTTGTTGCCTTAACATTGCCTTTTGATTAGTAAACTTTCTATGCGTGGATGTCAGCTGTTGTTTCAAACAAAAAAATTGATTTTGAAGTTTTTTTAACTGTAAATTTAAAAACTTTTCTTTTAATTTTTTGAGAAGTTATCTTTTCCTTACGAGTAATAACTTGATTTAGATATTTAAACCTGTATGGTCAAGCCTTTGCCTTATCTCTTAAACCTTTAATATCCTCTTTATAATTTCTCTTCTTCATTGCCATATTGTTTGCCATAATGGTTAATCTCTTTCTTATAACCTTTTTTCTTGGACTCAACTGGTCTGCTTTTAAACTGGATAGTGGTTTATGAGAAGAGGTTTTTAGAATAGGACAAGATAAAGGCGGTTAGTGATCACTATTTGATACAGAGAAACACTGATTTGTTGAGAAGAAAATGAAGAACACGTAGCAATGTCAATTGAGGTTGATTGCGATGTTTGTGCCACAACAGATGTTGTTATTTGGTATGCAAAGAGCATGTTGCAGATCTCAACAAATGGTTTCTAATTTTGTGAAAAATTAATAAACATTAGAATAGTAACATGAAATTATAAAAAGTTAAAAATTATTTTTTATTCTGATGATAGCTACTCCAATCAAGAACCTCACTCATCTTATGTATACTCCGTTGTTTATTTTTCCTTTTTCATAATGACATCGCCAATAACGTAACCTACGCATTTTTTGAACAATTAAATTAAATATAAACTAAATATAAAACGAATAAATTTACTTTTTCATATACACTAAATTTAATATAAAACTAATAGTAGCATTTAGCCATAGTTTAACTTATTTCCAGCTTTGTTTTTTTGTAATTGAGTTTTATCAGTTTGAAAAATTTATGAATATTTTTCAGTGAGCTGAATAAAAAACCTGTTTGGATGAGCCTGATGACACTATCCGTAATCAGTTAACTCTCTTCAGCAACACTCAAAACTGTTTTGTGTGCACAAATATTGAACAAAATACACTCATCATGCCTCGTAAACATTTTTTATTTTGCATGTCTTGTATCTAGCAAGTGCTACAAATAAAGACACTTCACTGTTCACCTCACTTGTTTATTAGTTTCCTCAATTAAATGAATGCTTGTTGTTGGAATCTAGATTTAATTTTTTTAGTTTAAACTCCAAAGACAAGCTACATACTGTTTTTTTACCATACCCTGTATATTTAATGCCTTTACTATGGGTATAAATATATATATATATATATATATATAATATATATATATATATATATATATTTGTAGCATTAATAATGGTTAAAAGTGGTATCCTGATTAAGAATTGTATAAAAATATCGGTGATAGAATGTTTATAAGCAATTTTTTACTCTACATGCCTTATCTTTTGTTTAAATAGCTTTTTATCATTTATTTTAGTTCAGTTATTTTTATTAAACTTACTTGAAAAAGAAACAATCTAATTTTTATATTAAACATCAAAGCATCACTCTTTAGGTAGGTCCAGTGTCACCAAAGAGTCCTTTTTGGCATGGTATAGCAAATTTAAAAAGTTCATTGAAGATAAGGAATTAAGTTATCTCATTAAGTCACCAGAACGTATTTTTAATTTAGACGAAACGGCTTTTTATCTAAACTCAAACAGAGGTAAATTCATTGGTAGAAAGCATGAATGTCTACAACATGTTTGCACTACTAGTAATAAAGAAAATGTCACAGTTCCAATCAATTTCTCGGATGCGGGAGAAATGGCTTTTCCTATGGTAATTTTAAAGAGGCAGAATCTAAAAGTCTTCAGCAATGTGTTCTACTTGGAATGATAGTCTAGAGAAGCTCTATCGGATGGATGAAGGGGGAAACTTTCCTGTATTATTTGAAAGAGTTCAAAAGGTATTTGGTTGGAAAGGCTTGCCTAATATAAAAGACAATAATCAAAAAGTTGTACTCTTTGTTGATGGTCTTTCTGTTGATGGTACTTAGATGGTCATTCCAGTCACCTGAACTATGGTGCATCTAAGTATTGTGAAGAGACTTGTATTGTACTATACTGCTTGTACCCAAATGCTACACACGTGCAGCAACCTGCTGATGTTGGCGTTATGAACTCACTTCACAATTAACATTATTATAATTTTTATTATGAGGTTATAAAAAGATTTATGGAGATTACGTTTTCTGTCATTACAGACAGTTCTATAAACTCAGAGTCGAATTCATGTGCTTCTATCGATTCTACTAGCTTGGATAATAGCTAAATAGGTAAGCCAACAAAAAAATAAATTATATAAAGAAACAATTCATTTACTATTATATATTTTTTAAATATTTTTTCTAATTAATATTTCATAGATTTTGGGTCAGATATAGATGAAGTTTCTGATAATTTTCAAGTTTCCTGTGATCAAGGTAAAGCAACAATGTTGGTATTGGAAGAACTACTTAAAGTGCCTGTATCAAATAAACCTGTAAATAAACGAAAGAAACGTCTATTATATCCTTTATCTACACAAGAGCATAGAGAAACGCTGACAAATAAAGTCAATGGATCCATAGAAGATAAAAATTGGATTTGTTATGTGTGCAAAGCAAATTATGAAGAGGAAATAAGATCAAAGTTGTCGCTGAACTGTGATTCATGTAATCGTGCTGTGCAATTAAACTGTATATCTGAAGAGCAAAAAAAGCTGAAAAATATAAGAAAACTTATTAAAAAACAAAACTTTCCTTTTGTGTGCCAAGAGTGCAATTAAATAAATATACAATTTTATTTCTTTAAACTTTCTTCAGTTTCGTGGTTTTTGTTGATAAATTACAACATTTATTATATATATGTATTTAATATACTATAATTATAATATATAATATACTTGTAGTTATTTTACAAACAAAAAACAAAGTTTAAAAACTAAAAAAATTGATCACTAGGTTCTCTAGATCTGGATTCAAATTGATGCCAATAATTGAGTCAAAGTGCCAATAACTTGGGACAACGAATCAACTTACTTATAATGTGAATATATACTAAATTTTTTGCGCAAATGAAAAATTAAATGCGTCAGGTCATTTACAAGGTATTTATCTAATATTGTGCCTAATTTGAAAATGTTTCATTCACGTGTAGGGCAGAACTTGTACCCTTGATCCATAAGCACCTTTGATCCTATAGCCTTATCTCCTTACTTACATAACTTATTAAAGAGGGCTGATAACCAGCGTGTTATAAATATCGCATCTTCAAAATTAATTGTGTTTTGGTTAGAGAGTAGACCACTATTGAATTTATTTCTAAAGAGTTTGATTTTGACGATAAAAAGTAATTTTTTTACTTTTACAAGGAACCCCACATCTTTAATATTATTTTGAGTTGAATAATTTTGCTTATGTCATTTTGTAACTAAACTATTCACCCTTTGTATGGTTACTTTTGGTAAGCTATGGAAGCATCTAATATGGCAAAAAAAGAATTTTTGTAAAAATTGAGCGGGTTAGCACCCTTGATCCTAATGCGTTTATGCACCTTTGATCCTATGATCAAAGGTGCATACACACACAAACAAAATGTTTAACCAATAAAGTAACATGTACAATATGTCATATTGTTTTTAAATATATTTTTTTCTTCCAAAATGTAGCCTTAAAAGTAGATTTTATTTCTATTTTGTGTTTTTTTTTGTTCTCCTAATACTTTTATATAATATAATTGTATTCATATATATATATATATATATATATATATATATATATATATATATATATCTGTGTGTGTGTGTGTGTGTGTGTGTGTGTGTGTGTGTGTGTGTGTGTGTGTGTGTGTGTGTGTGTGTGTGTGTGTGTGTGTTAATAAAGTAGATTCTAATAATTAAAAATCTTTATAAATGTTCTTCCAAAAATTAGGAATATAGCAAAACTATATAAATATTTTTCATTTTTTTACAGTTAAATATGGTGTATCATAAAAAAAGAATAACCGATAGACCACCTAGAGGTAAAGTTAATGAAAATGTAATGCGAGCAGCTGTTAATGTAGTTCTTAATGGTGGTACAGTTTATTGTGTATCTAAAGAGAGGGGAATCAATTTAATGACACTTAAGAGATATGTAAGGAAATGTCAATTAAATCCAAGTACAGTCTGCAAATCTAACTTCATTACCATGCAAATCTTTACCAACGAAGAAGAAACATCTTTATCAGACTATCTTTTAAAGGCTTCAAACTTCACTATGGGTTGTCAACCAAAACAACACGAAAACTTGCCTATGAATTTGCAATGACTCTTTCTAAGCGCATTCCAAAATCCTGGAAAAGTTTACAAATTGCTGGGAAACAGTGGCTTCGTGGTTTTATGTTACGTAGGAATGAGTTATCTTTACGAAATCCAAAAGCTACTAGTATGGCATGAGCAACTGCTTTAATTGTTATACAGTCGGAGAATTTTTCACCAATCAAAAAGATGTTCGTCTGCGACACAAGTTTCAGCCACAAAACATATATAATGTTGATGAGACAACTCTTACAACCGTTCAAAAACCAGTTAAAGTAATTGCTGAAAAAGGCGATAATCAAGTTGGAAGGATAACTTCAGCAGAAATAGGGACATTGGTAACAGTTTGTTGTGGAAGGGAAAGGGAAGTATGTTAAATGGTGGTCCACCTGGATGTGTTGGGGTTGCAAACCCATCTGGTTGGATGAATTGTGCAATTTTTTTCGAGTGGATTAAACATTTTATTCAAAATGTGAAATGTTCACCAGCTAATCCAGTGCTTTTACTTCTTGACAACCATGAGAGCCATATTTCAATTGTGTGTTTAGATTTAGCTAAAAAATGGCATAACTATGCTGTCCTTTCCACCACATTGTAGTCACAAGCTGCAGCCATTAGATCGGTCAGTTTAGGGGCCTTTGAAACGTTATTACAATACAGCCTGTGATGATTGGGTTGTATCTAATCCAAGACCGATGACCATTTATGATATAGCTGCAGTTGTAAGGAAAGCTTATGCACAAGTTTTTACTTTGTCTAACATTTCTGCAGGATTTGCTGTGGCAGGAGTTGAACCCTTTAATCCTAACATATTTTCTGATAATGAGTTTTTGGCTTCATATGTAATAGATCGTCCAGAACCTATTACTGCTAACCCATTTCCAGGTGTTATTGATCCAGTTTCTGCTATTGTTCATGCCCCAGCTTTTAATCAATCATTGATGTCAAGTCTGTCATCAGGGCCAGCTTGTAGTGTATTGCCAATTCAGCCTATATCTGACCCTATAAGTCAACTATCCAGTGTTTCTATTAATATCTCTCATCAAGCAAGTCTAGAAAAAATTAGGTCATTTCCGAAAGCTGGATCAAGTTCATTAAAGGATGTAAGCGTCAGCGTACCCGAATACTCACAGACACCCCTGTTCGAAATGAACTAAATAGGCTTCAGGAAATGAAAAAAAAGTCAAAAAAAAGAAATAATGTGAAACGCAAAATAAGATCTTCATGACAAGGAAAAGAAAACTTGACCTTAAAAGTAATGAAAAAAAAAACGTTGAGTCTCAGTAAAAAATAACATTTTTTTCATTGATTTTTTCTTTTAAGAAAGATAAATTTTTAGTAAAATTAATAATAACTTTATTGGTATTTATTATAGACATACTCTTGACGATTTAAAAATAATTCTTACACAATTAGGGTATAAGTTTGATCTCAGAACATGTATACACACATAGGATCAAGGGTGCATATAGGTAGGATCATGGGAGCATACTGGTATGCACCCATGATCCCAAGTAGTATAAAAAGCGGGTTCTGGGTCAAAATCAAAAAAATCATCATTTGGCTTAGAAAGTATGATACATCTCTACCATATTTCAACATGTATATTATAAGATCTCTTCAACTAGAATGACATGGTAATATTTATAATTATATAATTATAAGGTGAAATCTAAGCATAGCTCATTTTTTTTCAGCTATATCCCTATCCATATTCTCATCCCCAGAGTTAAATGTAACTACTAATCTTCTTCCAGTAGTAACACTTGGCATGGAATCAGTAAAATTTCTGTAAAATGAGACAGTAGATGTAGATTTAATTGCACTATCTGATAAATACAATAGTCTAGATGATTCATTTCCAAATGAATTAATATTATTTACTGTTCCACGAAGAGAGATAAAAGTCTTCTAAACCAGATGATGCGTATATACATTTACTATCTGAATCAAATTCAGGATATCCTACTGTAGTACCATTTCCATCATAGGTTGTCTACGGTTTTATAACATAGGCAGTACTTGTTGGAGAATTTTTTGCATCATACATGCGTACTCGAGATTCCCACCAATTTCCAGATAATCCAATAATATGTATTCTTATATACTTAAGATAAACACCTTGTTTAGCATTGTCTATAGTGTTTAATAAGATATATTCATTACCATAAGTTGAGTTCATAAATCTAAGTGTTTCTGAGCATAATTTAACAAGTGACAATGATTGAGGTATTGACGAAGTCATTGTAATATGGGGTTGTATCCAATATATAACGTTTTGACTAGTTTTATTGTATAGTTGAATTGTTAGACTACTAGTAAATGGCATATCAAGTGTAAAGTAACCTCCAAGTACATAAGCTGTATAAGCATTACAACCTTGTAAAGAGTTTACATAAAATGGTCCACCAACTGATGCAAATAACATATCACAAGCTAAAGCAATATTATTATCTCCATCACTCCGTGTAGCAGTAGAAAGATTTCCTATGCAAAGTGCATGATCTGCAAATATTCTAAGAAATATATTACCTGGATCATTGATAGTAGTATCTAATCCGTCTAATGCTAGCCATAGTTTTCTAAGAATACCAGGACCAGTAGATTGTGTAAAAATTGTTCTTGCATCAGGACCTGTATTTGGTGGAATAGTCTTGTATTTTAATCCAAGGCAATTTAAACTTGAATTTGGTATTATCTCTAATTCATTAAGACTAAGTGAATTATTATCAACATAATTTTTTGTAGCAGCATCTTGTGAGTTTGTAGGATCTGTTACATTTATAAATTTATTAGAATTCATATTAATATTACTAGTTGCATTATTTTGTCCATCTATACGAATGAACAAGTTATTAGCTTCAGATATTATTAAACCATTTAAATATACGTATGAAGTAGTAGTACCGAATATATCGACAGGCATTTTATATATAAAGAAAAAAATTACCATAGATTATTAATAATATTCTGAAAATCATATCCTTCATCTAGTTTTTTTAAAACATATAAACACAAGTGTCCGCAGAATGAGGTATTTCCAAATTGAACTCTTTCACTGTTATAATAAACAGGACTTTTTAAATAATTAATAATTTCAACAGGAGGTGGTAGCCCATAAGAGTCAAAACTTAATTTTTTATCACTCTCTTTGTACCAGCAAATCCAGTAAAATCCTTGCGTACTTGAATCTCCTGTATTTAATATTCCGCATTCTTTTCTATGTGCATTTTTTGGTAATTGATCTCTTACAAATACACCTCTAAAATTTTTTATTTTTAATTTTTTTGCTGCTTTGATCAATTGAAAATCTGTTAGTGGTTCATTAGGTAGAATTATTCCTTCAACATTGACAAGTTTATTTTCCATTTTTATTTGTAAATTATTTTTTTCTCAAAAAAATAATTTTTGGATCCCCTACCCCTTGGGTTCCCATACCACATACTTATTTGTCTATTTGCCTAATTGTCCTATTGTCCTTATGTCTTATTGTCCTATTGTCTTATTTTAGTTTGTAATGTCCATATGTTAATGTGTGTATTCCATTATTTAAAATAACTCTTTTATCGTCTTCTGCGCTTAATGCTATTTTGTTGATCTCTCCTGTGTAAATTTCATGTGAATATGATCTTATTACATTCATTTTCCTAATATGTTCTCTTTTATTTAATAAACAATCTTAATAATCTTCATGTGTTATATACTTTTTAACAACATTTTCTTTACTCCTTTGCATTTTTTGTTATCTTTTCCGTGTACTTTGTAAGAATACAACTTTGATCTGAGTCCTACAAATTCTTCAATTTGTGCTCCTCCAGTCTCATCTTTAAACATTCCTATTACTTTCTTATTAAGAGCAACTTTAAATCCTACATTATTAATTGCTGGATGATTTGGGTTAAACTCACTTGTATCAAATTTGTTTTCAATATGTTTAGAAATATTGTAATAAAAGTCTTCTGTTTTAATTTCGTATGCTAAAGAATCTGTATCTGTGAATAATAGTTTTGCTCGATCAGCATAGTTTTTCTTTATGTAATCATAATGAAATTCATACATTAGAGTTTTGCTCAAGTCCAATATACACATTCCTAAGTAAATTGGTTTAGCATAATTTAATTTTGTTCTTTTCATATGTATTGCGATTAAGTTTTCATCAAATATTGTTCTACTTTCAAAGTTCGGTTTTGATGCTAGTTTAATAGCTTCATTTCTGTCTGTTACTAATCTAATATCAACTCTGCTCTCGTTGTTCTCCATTGTTTTTCCGAATACTGAGTTGTTCATGAATTTAAAAAAGTCTTTTTCAAAGTCATTCGTTGCTTTAGTTCTAAGGTTTGTATTTAGTTCAATTTATTCATTGAGCCATGCTCTTTCTTCAAATTTATGTCTCTATGAATTTTAGTAATCTTTAATCCTAATCGTTCATATAGTTTTAGATTTTCATAATGTACTATATACTTTTTCTTATTATTCAAGTTGGGGACTAATTTTTCAACTTTATCCATATTTGATCTTTCAGGTGCGAGAGGATAATCATTATGTTCATCATGTAGATGTTCAGGGTAATCTAAATCTACTTCTAGTATACATGTAATTGATTTCCAGTTTTCTATTTCATTTTCATCCATCCATTTAAAACCATGGTTTACTCATTACCTATCCATATAAATTATTAGCGTCTAGATATTGTATGAACGTTGATTCTAATAATAAGTACATGAATGTTGATTCATATACTTATTATTAGATGTTCCTAACCTATTGGATATCATGCTAATTCCACCTCTTATTCCCTTCTTTATCATTAGGATTATATCGTAATCGCTCAACAGTTCTAATTTTACTTTTGTTTTCTTCAATGCTGCATCCCAAGCTAATCCTGGGGATGTATAATACCAAACAGGATCTAATTTATAACAATTCATACAAACATCTCTAAAATTTTCAAAGACGTCAGCTAGTAAAAGCACATCTGAAACGTTGTACAAGTCATTATAATCTCTAAATATTTTGCAATGAAACTCCTTCCATACAGTTTGTGCATGTGAGTAATCATCATCACTTATATCTTTATCGTTCAATTTTGAAAAGAATAATTCTTTTGGTGGTAATTGTGTCTCATTAAATTTATCAACAGAGTCTACCCAATCATATGGGTATACTCCTTTTCTGAGTAACAAATCTAATTTTTTAAGATTCTTCTTCAAATCTATGGAAAATTCTTCGAATTTTATACCTGAATATAATTTTCCGATATTTTTGCAATGGTCTTTTGCTAAATTCTTTGATAAAGCGTCTAAACTAGAAGGCATAAATCTATAACTATCTTAGAAACGAATCTTACGTTTAACTTCAAATTTCTTACCGTCTTTAATATATTCATCGACTTTAATTTCTCTAGAAAAGCTAATATACTTTTCTTCATTGTTTGGTATGCAACTCAATTTTCCTCCTGATAATTTCTTTATAAATAAATGAGAATCATAGCCAGATAAATTGTGAAATAGTACTGGAAAGAATTTTGGAATTTTATAATTTAAATTACAATTTTGATGAGCAGCACCTCTAATTTTCCAGTAATATGACAATGGTCACGTACTTTATCTTTTCCAAGATCTTCTCCACAAATGTGACATGATATTGCTGCATTAAAATCATGCTTGTTTTCAGTATTAAATATCATCTTTTTTGGAAATTTATTCATACCATAAATTTTCTTAATATCTTCTTCTAAGCTATCAACAAAAATTTGTGCAACATTATTAATTATTAAATATTAATTATTGCTTTTTTAGTTGCTAAATTTTTATCAAGTGGAATATATGATTTAGCTTTAATAGGATTATACTCAATAAAATTGATATCGATCTTTTCAATAGAAACAAATCTCCAACCTGATCCTAACTGTTGAAAAGATGATAAGGATTCTAAAATTTTCTGCTTTGATGTTTCATAAAAATCGTCTAAATTTGTTGTTTCTAATACAACTTGATTACTCGTTCTAAATGGTGCAGATGTGATTGTAGTTTCTCCTGTTTTAATATCAGTACGCTCCATTTTACAAGTGAGAACTATATAAACCTTTGATTTTCTATTTTCATTTAGTATTTTAATTGCACTGTTTTTAGCAGCATTCATGAAAGATATAGCATCATATCCTTTTATTCCTTTAGCTGTAAATTGTTTTGTCACATTTTTAATAGATGATTGATTTAATTTAAATTTTATTGCATTTATGTCTTTATTTATTTCTTTATTTATTTCTTTATTTATTTCATCAACTTTATTTTCAAGTTCAACTTTATTTCTAACTTCCAATTTGTTTTATAAATTTTTTAATGAGTTGATTTTTTGATTGACTTTATTCTTAATTGTATCAGGTACGTGTGACACAATCCAATCTGCAATAGAATTAAATTTGCTTTTTTCAGTTAATTCTTTTTTTGCTGTCAATGTATTCACTGTATTTTTAATTGTATTAGGCACATATGACATAAGCCAATTTGTAGATGTATTCACTGTATTCTTAATTGTATCAGGTACATATGACATAAGCCAACATGTTGTAGATTGCGATGGTCTTTGTTCAATTGGTGTGTTACTCACTGATTGAGTTTGTGTGTGCTCAACAGGTGTGTGCGATAACGCTCTTATGAGATCATCTTTTCTCATTCTAGAATAATTTTTAATTTTTCGCTCTTTAGCGATTTGTTTTAATTCTGCGACTTCTTTATTTTCCATTTTTATATAGCAAGAGAATTTTTTTTAATTTTCATTTTCTTTATATCATTTTTCAAAATATTTTTTCTTGTCAATATTTCATATGTAAAGTTTCATATGAAATATTAAATGCATCTATATTTTTATATTACAAGTTTTACTTTTATAATTTTTCTTCTTTTATATTTCAATCGCATTAAAAAATAAACTTTAACTAACTTAGCCTTTAATATTTCAATAGCATTTGGATTTTCATATAAATCATCATATCCCATTTTTATATATAAAGATTTTTTTAAGTATATTTTAATTTTTTTTTAATTTTTCAGAATTTGATATTTCAATCTTATAACCATAATCAATCTTACCATCACGCATTTCAAGATATCTATATCCATGACCAGTTTCACGCATTTTTCCTTGTTTGTTAATTTACTAGTGACTGGTTTTTTCTTAATTGTTTTTAATCTTTCATATTTTGGATCTATTTCTTTTTTCTCTTCTTTCACTGGATGTATTCTAGGTCTTCCAACTGATCTTTTCTCAGTTACTTTGCATGGACCCGAAGGATCTACTTCTTTTACTGGTGTATTCTAGGTCTTCCAACTGATCTTTTAATAGTTACTTCTTTCACTTGAGACATAATAGATTCTTTATCTACTAACCCATTTTCCATTGCAATCATTAGCAATGTAGCGCTATTGTCAGATGTTTTTGAAATGTTATTTTCTTCTGATAAACTTTTTAAACTTTTCTTTGTATAATACATTTTTATTATATAAAGGAAAAAAATTTAAATAATTTTCAAAAAATTTATTTAACATTAAATTTATTACCATCTAATACAAGTTTCATCATCTTATCAGATATTACAATAGCATATGCTTGAGTATTTGCTGGTACAGTTGTATTAAAAAATGCTTTAACTTGTAGTTGTACTGTAGCTGATTTTAAGTTTTCTGATTGTTTGCTAACATCGAAAACAAATATTGGGTATAAATCTTTATAGTCAGAAGAAGTTATATTGCTGTATGCAATCATTTCATTCATTCCATAAAATCTTTCTTTAATCATTGATGCATCTCTATAAATTCTTGAAAATTGCTGATTTGGAAATGAGCAATAATAATCAAGGGCAGGATATTGGATAGTGCTATTATTATAAATAACGTAAATTTTTTTAAATTTTTCAAGTCACAATGATCAAATAATCCCGAATTGATAGTTTGGTCTCCAGTATTTCTATTTGTTTGAAATCCGACAATAACATATCTTGGAATTTCAGCACAACTTAATTGCCAACCAAATATAGTAACTTGTTGAACAGTTGTAGTATCACACTGACGCATTCTAAAACTTAATGGGGCTTCCACTTTTCTTTTAATTTCATAATCAATTTTTTTCTCTTCTTCAAATGATGGTTTCACACTTGGAATAAACAATGATATTTTAGTAAGATTAACTTTTCCTGCAGCTGCAGCAGAAAGCCTAAAAATTGCAGGATTATCACTTTGTCTTGTAAGAATTATTGTATGTTTAAGTCCATAAATAACTTTGTCGAAGTCATCACAGAATCCAAAAATGTGTCTTAAAGGTACACAAAATGAAAATGTACCGTTTGTAGTTAGACTTTTAATTATGTATTGTTGTCTTGTTGCAAACCCTGTGTTATCAGCAGCTACTGCTGTTGATGCTGTATCTTTATACCACAATTGATTTAATCCTTGCGCTGATTGAAAGTCATTTGAATAATTAAGTAATCCTAGCATTGTAGTTGCTTGACCTGGATTATAAATAGCTTCTATATCTTGGTTTCCTAATTGGTATGTTATTTTAGAAAATAAATGCATAATACCATTATTTTTAAGAGCTACTGGATCAGCATCAGCATAAGCTGGTCCATCAGATAGTTTAACAAGTTGCCCTTTAAATAAGAGATACGCTTTAGATGGAAGTGAAAACAAATTTTGTTCTGGAACGATAATTTTTATATCTCCAAAATTTAGATTTGTTTCAACAATGGGTTCATATTCACTATCTTCAATTCCATTATCTATTACTGGAATTTCTGTAAAATTAAATACTTTAGAAGTCGTCATTTTATTTTTTTATATACAATATAAAAAATTTTTTTTTTAATTGACAATTCTTAAAAAACGATATATAAAAAATTTACAAAAGCTAAATTTATGAAAGCTAAATTTACGCAAGTCGAAGTCCTCGTCCCATTTTAACTAGATCTTCTATTCTTACAGCATTTTTATTTGATACTTTGCATGAGCGACCTTTGCACGGTACTTTTTTTACTTCATCTTCATTTGGATCCATGTAAAATCTTTGATTATTTAGATCCTTTGGATCCATGTAAAATCTTTGATTTTTTAGATCATTAGACCCAGATGCTATCAAATTTGAAAGTATTTCTTTACTTTTTCACTAATAACAGTTTGTGAAGCTATTTTTGAAGATTCTTTTTCAATTAATTGTTTTCCTTTTTCAACTGCAGCATTTGTAGCAGCTTCTATCGCTGATTTTGAAAGTTCTTTTCCTGCTGATTTAGCAGCAGTTATTGCAGTTTTTCCTAAATCACTAGCAGCCATCTTCTTCAACATATCTGATGACACTCTTGTTACACTTGATGATGCTGCTCGTTTAAATAAATTTTTTATTATGTCGAATATACCACTTCCTCCAACAACATATATTTTTTTATATCTCTTATTATTAACAATTAGCATTTTTATGTACTATATATTTTTTTTATATACAATGAGATAAAATTATAAAAGATTTTGTATTTCTTTATACTGTTCATTATCTATTTCATTTTGCCTTAATAATTCATCACAAATTGCAACACCTTCATTTCTTGCTCCAGTGTTACCTGCTTTCCATGCAGCTATACACAAATAAAGACGATCAACTAGTGCATCAGGGTCACTAGGAAGAATTATAGTTCGTACCATGCCTCCAATTCCTTTTCCTCTTGATTCACGCTTCCTATTTTCTTTTATGTCTTTCCAAATCGGAGCTATTATTTCTCTGTATTTTACACTACGAGAAGACTTTGGTTTGTATGGTTTTTCAGAAGTAATTGCATCTGTTTGTATTAATATATCTTGATATTTTTAAGATCATCTTCATTATATACTCCTTTATTAGGATTAAACTTTACTATCAATTCCCAAAGACCAGAAGTACCATAATTTTTTTCATCATTAATAATTATATCATTATCATTTATATGTATTGGTTTTCTTCCAATATAAAATATACCCTCTTCATCACTTATCCCAAATGTAGTGTCTGTAGATTTTTTTCTATTAGCATACATTCTTAGATAATCTGTTGCAATTTTTCCTAGACTCATACCATCTTGACTATCAATTAACAGCTTGTACAGTTTTTCTAATCCTGACTGTAAATTAGTTTCACTTATTTTTTCATTTAAGTCACTCTGCTTTACTCTTTTTTTATTATGTAAGTAATCTTTAACAATTTTGTCCCTTATTTCAGGATATTCAATTTTTAGAAATGGCATTTTGCTTTTTTAAAAATAAATTATAAAAAAACACAACGCCTTACGTTTTGACGTTTACGTTTTACGTTTTGAAGTTTACATTTTTTCTAAATCTGCTTTGGAGTATATTAATTGCTTCATCTCTTCCTTATTTAATTAATGATTCTTTAGTTTGTTCATTCATTAATTCTTTTGAATTTGTTCTAATTTGCTCAAGCATAGCTTTAAATTTTTCAAGTTCACTAAGTATTAGTTTAAATTCATTGTCATCTATATTTCCATCTACTAAAGCTTTAGAAATATAGTCACTTATTGTATTTAGTTTTGAGTCGGCAAGTACTTTAATCTTTTCGTGCTTTTCTGCTTTTAAATTTAATTTTTTATTAACTTGTCCTCCTATTAATGATAAAACACCTGCTCCGAAAGCTGCACCTTCACATGCAATAGCTACTGGTGCTGCAACTATTGATGCTAAAAAGCCGATTCTAATAGTTCCAAGTGCCATAGTGCTTGCTAGTAATGAATTATCAATAGCTGAAATTATTTTTACAGCTCTATGGTACTTTTTACTTAACCTATTTCTCTTTTCTCTCTCACTCTCTATTTCTTTTTATTTGCTTTTTGCAATTAAACTCCATTTTAATAAGTAAAAAAATAATTTTTTAAAAAATAATTTTTTAAAAAACAATTACAATAAACTACCAAAACATAAACTATCACTTTTTTTAATCAATATATCAGAATCAGAATTATTAACAACATTTATCATAATATCATCAACAGTCTCTGATATTACAGAGTTTTACAAACTTAACATTTTTCGTATAAGTTCTTCTTTTAATGAAACTAACACAACACTTTCATTAACTACAACACCAAACTGTAAAAGAACATATTGATGTGATAGATATTTTATTGTAATGTCTTGTTGCGCAAATATTTCATACTTATTATTATCTATTAATACTGAAGGATGCTCTAAATCTTTGAATATCTTTGCGTATACTTTAGAATAATTAAGTGGTATATTTCCTAAAATATGTAATGGCATTTCTTTTTATTATATAAAGAAAATAAATTTAATAAATCATAAAAGTATATTCAAAAATGGAATATTAGCAAATGGTGAATTTGGTCCTAATAATAAACCTGATCCTGTTGATGTATATCCATTTCCACTACGTAAGTACACTCCATCACCAATAGAACTACCTCTATTCCATGGTCTCAAATATAAGTCATTTCCTGCAGCAGTCATTTTAATTCCTTTTTCATTCTTTTTTAAGTACACAACACTCCTTCCAGCAATTTTATTAACCATAGCTGACTTAGCTGTTGAACCTACTCCTGCTAATAAACCTGATGTAAGAGCTGGAGCAACGCTTGATACTAAAAATCTTCTAGCACTACCAAGGAAAGGTAATAGTGCTCCTACAAATCCACCCTCTATTTTCGAATTGTGAATGAGTTGCACTTTATTTAAATTAATTATCACACCAGTTCCATTTTCATATGCTTTTGTAATTTTATTCAATTGCCTTTTTGTTACAGCTAATACATGATCGCCATTAAGATCTGAATGAGCTAATTTAATACTAGCTCCATAACCACCTTCATCAATTACTTTTTTAATTTTTTTCAATTGCCCTTCTGAAATATTTACTTTAATATTAGTAAAATTACTCATTTTTATATGTAAGTAAAATAATTTAAAAAAAAAATTATTTCTACGACTTATATAATTCTCTTATATGAAATCTAAGAGTTACTTGTTCTCCTCGTAAATCCAAAAGATTTCCATCTTGATCAACCAATCTAGTTTCCATTTTTGATATTTGTTTTAGTTTAGTGGTGAATAAGTTACATAATTTGGCTTTTCAATATTTTTATATCCAGGACCTGCATCTGGGAAAAATGAATATATAACGTTACTAGTTGCTCCATTTACATACGATGATTCTATTATATTGCTTGTTACTAGTATACTATTAACACTTAATATGTTTACTATATTAGTTGTTATATAGTATCCTGCTGAATTTACTCCACTGGTAAAACCAAAAATACTTCTAATTGAAATTGAAGGTGTAAAATCCACTTTATAACCAGTTGCAATAGTTAAGTTTGCATTTAATGTATTCTTATTTGCTCCAATTGTATTATTTGCAACTGCTGAAGTTGCATCACTGTTTAATATCATCGTGGATGTAATTATTTATATCAAAAACTTCATAAGATCGAACCGGAATGTTTATATCCTTCCAAGTTGTTCCATTATCTTTGCTATATCTAAAATTATTGTTTGAAGAATTAATATTAGGAAAACTGTAAGATGTATCAACACGAACTAGAGCCATTTCATATTCTCTGTCTTCTCTATATTTAATAACAGGGCTAAAAATAGTTCTTAATAAACTACTATTTCCGCTCACTAATTAACATGTCATATTTATATAAAATTTTATTTTTTTCAAAAATTGGGTATATAAAAATTATCAAATCCACTTCTATATTTTCCATTATCTTTTTCAGAAGATAAATCTATTACAACAAATCCATTCTTTTTCTTCCATGCAGTACTACATAACTTTTTAAATTCATCCTCTGACATATCACTCGATACATGATCTTTATAAATATGATTTAAATTCTTTGAATCTTGTGGAAATAAACAAATAAAATTTGCATTTTCTCTTATAGTCTGTCTAGGCAACATAAAATAATTTTGTGCAAGATAGAAACAATCTACATTACTATGCCTCCCTCTTATATAATACTTCTCACATTTATTTTGCTTTGTCAGTTGCAAATCATCAAATATCATAAAATTATTATTACTAGCATCGAGATCTTCAGGATCTGGTACATAATCTGCTGTCTCAAAAAATTTACACTCCATATCAACTTTACTATTTTTCTCATTAAACGTTTTTGAAACTTCTTTAATAACTTCTTCAGGCTTTTCTATTTTGTCCTAATACTTAAACAAATTAAGAATAACTTCTTTTGGTCATTTTTTTTCAAAAGATCTTTTTAATATTTTGTATTCTGGTTAAAAAAGAGACTTTCCAAAAACTTGTAAATTATTTTAATCTAACCAACCAGGTCTTAAAAGTAGATTTAATAATAAAGTAGTTTTTCCACAACCCGACTTTCCAACAATAATTCCTCTTATACTCCTAGGAAACAGCTTATTATTATTTCTCTTATTGATATTCTCATTCCATGACAAATCTATAATATCCATTTTTATATATCAAGATTTTTTACATAAAAGTTTTTTTTATATATATAAAATGTTGTACTGCGTTAAATGTAGAAAAAAAACAAATACACTAAACTTGCAAAATGTCGTGAGTAAAAACAATAGAAATATGCAACGTGGAAATTGCGCTATTTGTGGAAGATTAAAAACTGAATTTGTATCCTCAAAAAAAGGAGATTTAGTGAATTCGATTAATTCAGCAACACGTAAAATAAAACTACCATGGTCGAAGTTTCCAGGTGAAATGCATTTACCTGGAATGAACTTTGCAGGTCCTGGTACTAATTTAGATGAACGATTAACTTCTACTGACGCATATAAAGAATGGAGTAAACCTATAGATAGAGTTGATAATGCAGCTTACCATCACGATCTTGCTTATAAATACTTCAATGACACAGCAAATAGAAATTTAGCTGATAAAGTTATGATCGAAGAAATGAATTCTATAAAAAATCCAACAATACGTGAAAGAATTGAAAGATATTATAAAACCTGTTAAATCATCTAAATCAAAATTTGGATTAGGTCTAACAGACCCATATGACTTGGGTTCAAAGAACCCATATGAATTATGTACTAAAACTACTCAAAAAAACTACAAACGATCAAAGAAAAAAACTCAGGTCTTTCAGACCAATGCGAAGTAATT
The DNA here is from genome assembly GCF_038396675.1 of Hydra vulgaris. Lineage (NCBI taxonomy): Eukaryota > Metazoa > Cnidaria > Hydrozoa > Anthoathecata > Hydridae > Hydra > Hydra vulgaris. The sequence goes on from NC_088926.1 coordinate 30,159,622, forward strand.
CTTATGGATCCGAAGGATCTGTAATGGACTGACGAACTTGCAAACGAACTTCATAAACCAGTTGTAAAACATTTCAGAAAAAGAAAAGTGATTGTAAATGGAATTGATGAAATATGGGCTGCTGATTTAGTTGACATGCAATCTTTCTATAAATTTAATGACGGTATAAAATACTTATTAATGGTAATAGATGTTTTGCATGGATGGATTGTTCCATTGAAGAGTAAAACTGGAGTTGATGTTGCTAATGCCTTAAATAAAATCTTCCACGAAAGAAAGTGTCAAAAAATATGGGTAGATAAAGGATTAGAATTTTATAATAAGCATGTTAAAGCTCTAGGTGTTAAGTTATACTCAACTGAATATGAAGAAAAAAGTT
>NC_088926.1:30165000-30172500 GCF_038396675.1 Hydra vulgaris
GGTGTCATATCACACTTTTTACCCATAGCTGAAAATTTAAATTAATAACTTTAAAAAAGACTTCTAATTAGTGTCTTAACATAAACAGGAAAAAAAACATAAAATTCTTTATTTAAAATTAATGACTTACTAATTATTATTAAGTTCAAAAAAAATAATTAAATAAATAAATCACAAATGCATGAAAATAAAATAAATCATACTTAGACTTCAATCAAACTAACAACTAAAAATAACCTTAAATTGTCCAATAATCACCAATTTGATAATGACAGGTGATTGCTGACAGCCAGAGTTGCCAATTGATAAAATTTTTATTAAAAATTACTAAGAATAGTAATAACTTGAAATGTAACAATAAAAAAACATCATATTTATTTTCTCATACGCGGGTTTAAGCAACATATTTCAAATAAATTGTAAAAAAAAACGTGTGGTCCTAATGTGATGGCCGACCACTGTATATATATATATATATATATATATATATATATATTTATATATATATATATATATATATATATATATATATATATATATATATATATATTTATATATATATATATATATATATATATTTATATATATATATATATATATATATATATATTTATATATATATATATATATTTATATATATATATAATATATATATATATATATAAATATATATATATGTATATATAAGTATATATATATATATATACATATATATATATATATATATATATATATATATATATATATATATATATATATATATATATATATATATATATATACCTAAGAAATATTTTGCAATTAAGTCAGCGGAATAGTTCTCAAAATGTAATAAATTGGTTCAAAAACATCAATGACAAACATTTATATAAATTCCTTATTTTCGACATCGTTGACTTTTACCCTTCTATAAATGAAAAGCTATTTATCGACTCCATAAACTTTGCAGAACAATACGTTTCCATTGATGTTGATCATAAATCTTTAATTTTCCACGCGCGTAAGTCTTTATTATTTACCAATGATCAAGTTTGGAATAAGAAATCAAGTGGTTTGTTTGATGTTACCATGGGTGCATTTGATGGAGCGGAAGTGTGTGAGTTAGTTGGTATTTTTCTTCTCTTCCGGATTTCGCAATTTTATAAAAAATCTGAATTTGGATTATATAGAGACGATGGCCTAGCCGTGTTTAAAAACGCAAGCGGTCCAAAAATGGAAAAAATTAAGAAGCATTTTACTCAAATATTTAAACAATACAACCTCTGTATTTCCGTTCAATCTAATATGAAAGTTGTTAACTACCTTGATGTTTCATTTGATCTTAATAACTGCACTTTTCAACCTTACCATAAACCTGATAGTACGCTAAATTATATCCATGCTAGTTCCAAACATCCACCAGGCATTTTAAAACAATTAACAACCTTAATTGAACATAGACTATCTTCCAATTCTTCAAACGAAAAAATTTTCCAAAAGTCTGGTCCTATTTATAAAGACGCATTAGAAAAGTCTGGATTTCCCACTAATCTCCAATATCATTCAAATCTAAATCCTTCTAATACTAATAAACGAAAAAGAAATATAATATGGTTTAATCCCCCTTTCAGTAAAAATGTGGTAACAAAAATTGGACACCTTTTCTTAAACTTAATTGACTTACATTTTCCATTACATCATAAGCTCCACAAAATTCTCAACAGAAACACAATAAAAGTTAGTTACAGCTGCATGCCAAATATTCGATCTATTATTAATTCACACAACCAACAAATTTTGCGCAACAAACTCACCACTAATGATATAAATTGCAACTGCATTAAGAAAACTACATGCCTGTTAAATAACGAATGTCTATCAAAAAACATTGTATATAAAGCCACTTTATCATCAGCTAATCCCAGTCTTACGGAAAAATATTACATCGGTATCAGTGAAAACGCTTTGAAGCTCAGATTTGCAAATCACCTTAAATCATTTAATGCAACCAGATATAGAAAAAATACAGAACTTTCCAAAGAGATCTGGAAACACAAAGACGCAGGTAACATGCCTATAGTTAAATGGAACATAATTAAAAGATGCCAATCTTATAATCCATCTACAAAAAGGTGTAACTTTTGCATCAGTGAAAAATATTTTATTATGAATTTTGATAATGGTTTACTACTTAATAAAAAAAGTGAATTGGTTTCTTCTTGTAGACATAGGAAAAAATTTTTACTTTCTAACTTTGATACCAGCAATTAGCAAATATCGGATCACGTACACTTGACTTCAGATGCTGTTGCAACGCTAAATTTGTATTTTTTATAACGGTTTTTAGTTTATATTTGAATAATATGGCTGATGATTGCCGAATGGCATGAAACTTCAAGTTCCATTATGAAGTTGTTTTTTCTCATTTAAAATATTTTAATATTATTATTTGATCTAATTTTTTCAAAAAGATATTGATCCCTCTTAAACAGACAAGAGTTGTATTTTCAGCAATATACAACATTAGGGTGTTTCATTTCCGACAAATTTTCGAAAATGATTACGTTACATGCATAACGGGGTAAATAATGTGCCAAAAAAAAGTCTGAAAAATTTTCAAAATTTTAAAATGTCATCTAGAGGTCGCCATCTTGAAAAAACAGCGTTTTTTACACTTTTTTCAACTTTAAACTTGAATAACTCAAAAAATAATTAAATTTATGTTACGTTACTGGGTGTATATATTAAAGGTTATTATATGAACATTTGGTGAAATTTTCAGAAAAATTGGTAAATGTCTAGAGGTCGCCGAATTATAAAGTTTTATTTTTTCAACATATTTTTTTGCTGAATAATTGCTTAAATGCTTTCACCTTAAATAAAATGCATAATTTATGTTTTGAGCATAATTGACCACTAAAAGTTGTTGCGTGATTAAATAGTTTGCAAAATAAACATCTGGACGTATGTATATAAATTTCATAAATTTATTTTAAAAAATTCGTTCTTATTTCAATTAGCAAAATTGAAATATTAAAACAATTTTAAAACTAGTTGGAAAAGCGAATATTTTATTGTAACGATGAACCTAAGAAAAAATAATCAAGATTGGTTAATTGGTTACCCTGAATCCAATAAATTATCAAGTTTCAGTCGTCTACCAACAAAAAAACATGTTTTGGGTAGATACTCTCATTTACATTTTTATTCAAAAGGCGACACTTCTGCAAGAGATATTTTTAAACTTGTTCTTGGTGAGCTTAAGGAAGTTTGGGAAAAAGCTGGAGTACCAGTTCGTTCAGATAACTCTTGTCTTTCATTGCTTACCAAATTGTTTGTGGAAATGGTGAAAATAAAAAAAATTGATCACGCAAGTCGAGATGTTAAAGCTGGAAAAGAAAAAATTGTCACATTTTGTAATGAACTTGAGAAACTTTGCGACATTTCAGCAGTAAATGCATATGAACAGTTATTAGTATCACGTAGACCAAAATGGAAAGAAGATTGGGCATTTTATGAAGATCAAAAGAGTAGCAGAAAGTATCATATGACAGGTAGCATCGATCTAGGTGTTTCAAAATTTTTAGAACGTCGAGAAGATAGACTAAGCATAGATTTTCGGAGAAGTTCAACCGAAGATCAAAAATCGAGTGCCTTTGATGTCAGTGAAATAGTTGAAAGTGCTGACGAAGAAGATCAAAAAGATACAGAGTTTACTCCTTTACCACTAAAGAAAAGAAAGGTGCCTTTAACAAATTCACTAGAGATATCATCAAAGAAGCTCTCAGAAGTAACGGCATCTGTGGCTGATCGATGTTGTTTATCAGTTCGCCAACAACTTCTATTTCAATCCACTATCATCTGCAAAAGCGGAGGCAAACTTAATGAAATTTCTATGTCAGTATCAACTGTGCATCGTCAAAGACAAAATGCGCGAAAGAATATTGTTCTGTCAATTAAAGCTGACTGGGAGATAAACAAACCTAAAAAGGCCATTTTGCACTGGGATTCGAAGCTTTTTCATTTAGACATAGCTCATAATGAAGAACGTGTAGCAGTTCTTATTAGCGGATCTCTTAACGGGTACTTATTTATTTATTTATATAAATCCTATGTATATTTTTTATTTTTGTATTCAAAGAAACTAACTTAAGTTTTATTTGCAGGCCGAAACTTATTGGTGTACCTTTGATTAAAGATTCGACAGGTAAAACTCAATGTGACGAGGTCGTGAAACTTGCGCAAGATTGGAACATTTTGGAAAACATTGTTGGTATATGCTTTGATACAACAGCAAGCAACACAGGTAATAAAAAAGGAGCAGCAACTTTAATTGAAATTGAGTTAAAGAGACCTCTTCTATGGCTCGCATGTCGCCATCATCATAATGAGCTACACATTAAGCATGCATTTACCGCATTAAGAGGAGGTAGCAAAAGTCCAGATGAACCTATTTTTCAACGTTTCCGAGCCGAATTTTCTAGAATTGATATTGATTACTCAAACCTGAATTTTTTTAAATGGCCTACTGATATTAAATCAGAAATATTTAATCAAGCAAGTTTAGTTCTGAAATGGGCTTACCAATGCCTCGAAGAGAAAATATTTCCGCGAGAAGATTATCTTGAGTTAATTGAATTAACTATTATCTACCTTGGAGGGAAACTATCAATGGAAAGAATATTCAAAATTCACAAACCAGGTGCAATTCACAATGCCAGATTTATGTCACATTCCATATATATTTTAAAAATGAAACTCTTATCTAATAAATTTATTATGTCCAATAATGAGCAAATTATGATCCACCGCATGGCTAAGTTTATTAGTCTTTTTTATTCGATGCATTTTCTCCGCTCGAGGATTTCCGTATTTGCTCCAGTTGATGACTTCAAATTTTTTTTTGCAATGAACTGGTATCAAGAAGAAGATTCAGATATCGCAACCGCTGTGATTTCGTCGATTAACCGTCACCTTTGGTATTTAACAGAAGAGCTTGTTATTCTATCTTTATTTAATGAAAAATTGTCAGAATTTACCAGAACAATAATGGCAAAGAAACTTTTTTCTACCCCAAGACCAAAAACATTTTTAATTGGGAAACCAAAATTTCCGACATTAAGTTCTTCAACCGTTATTTATTTTTTAATTGGACCACGGTCGTGGCTTCTTTTTGATTTATTAGGACTAATAAACAACCAGGAATGGCTCCAGATGAATCCACAAGAGTGGAAATTCTTCCAAGATTATCGAACTGCAGACGATTTTGTTAAACAATTAGAGGTAACAAATGATTGCGCCGAAAGAGGAATAAAACTTATTGGTGATTTCCGCGAGTGTGCACAAAATGAAGAACAACGACAATTTATTTTGCAAGTTGTCGAACAACACAGAAAGCAAAATCCATCCGATTCGAAATCAAAACTAATTAATACTTTATAGTATTTTGTATGTTACTAATATCTTCTTTATTAATTATTATTCTTAGAAAAGCTGAAGCCTAAAAATAGCCCAGTTAAGTTTTTTTTAAGATTTAAAAAAATAACAAGTTTTTTTAGCTTTATATTTTAATACGGCGACCTCTAGACATTTACCAATTTTTCTGAAAATTTCACCAAATGTTCATATAATAACCTTTAATATATACACCCAGTAACGTAACATAAATTTAATTATTTTTTAAGTTTTTCAAGTTTAAAGTTGAAAAAAGTGTAAAAAACGCTGTTTTTTCAAGATGGCGACCTCTAGATGACATTTTAAAATTTTGAAAATTTTTCAGACTTTTTTTTGGCACATTATTTACCCCGTTATGCATGTAACACAATCATTTTCGAAAATTTGTCGGAAATGAAACACCCTAATACAACATTTATCAATAAATATAAATATATATATATATATATATATATAAATTTAAAAATATATATAAATTTGAAAATATATATATATATATATATATATATATATATATATATATATATATATATATATATATATCATCATCATCATCCATGCAATCATCAGCCATGAAGTACAAAATCAAAAATATAAAAAACCGTTTAAAAATTACAAACTACGGTAAAATGAGTTCTGACGTTATAGTACAAGAAGACGTAATGGAAAACTAACCTCCCCTATCAAATAATGAAAGGAGAATTTTATTATTGTGTCTGCATTTAGAGACTAGTTTGCCTCTTTCGTTTAGCAGATTGTTTCCTTTGTAAAATAATATTTCGAATTACTCATTTAAACAAATCTTGCAATTTTTTGACGCAGGATTGTATGATTTACAGCATTTAATAATATTCCATTTGATTAAAGTTGTGAAATTGTTTTCTTTTAATTCCCATACTTCCTTAGACAATTCAGTTTCGTTTTTGTATTTTTTTATGTTAAAAGATTTTTGATGGTTCGCATAACGTAGCTTAAATGAAGTTTCGCTTATCTCAATATATGCTTTATCATTGTATTGAGGTTTATTTGAGCTTACTGTTGCTTGGTAAACAATGTTGTTAGACAAGCAATTGTTGTTCAGTGGACTAAAAGATTTTTTAATGCAATTACAGGCTTTTTCTGATAATAATATATCACCATATAAAATATTTTTGTTGCGTGAGTTGATAATAGATTTGATGTTTGGCATACAGGAGTAGCTTATCTTAATTGTTTTTCTGTTAAATATTTGTGTAGTTTGTGGTTTTTAGGAAAATGCTTGTTAATTAGGGTTAAAAAGCGTTGACCAATTTTGGTTGAAACATTTTTACTAAATGGAGGATTGTACCAAATTATATTTCGTTTGAGATTATTTTTTGGAACATTTTTTGTGCTTGATTTATATGTCAACTTATAAGTGTATCCCGATTTCCTTAATGCGTCTATATAAAGGTGTGTTGATTTATTAAAAATAACTTCACTTGATGAGTTGGCAGACAATTTTAGCTCGATATATTTTGGAAGATTATTTATTATGCTAGGTGGATGGTTAGAATCAGCATGCACATAACTTAATTTATTATCAGGCTTGCAGTATGGTTGAAAAGAATTTTGAGTAAGATTAAAAGTTAAATCAAGGTAGTTAACAATTTTAAGATTGCAATTTATAGAGATGTTGAGATTGTTACGTTTGAAAATTTGAACGACTTGCTTTTTTATTTGTTCCATTTGATGGCCATTTTTGTTCTTAAAAACAGCTAACCCGTCATCTGGATATAAACCAAAATCATTTTTGTTGTAAAACTGCGAAAGTTGATCTAAAAGAATAATCCCAACTAGTTCGCAAACTTCCGCGCCATCATAGGCTCCCATGGTAACATCAAACAATCCTGCTATTTTCTTAATCCAAGATATGCCATCGTTAAAAATGAAATATTTTCTTGCATGACGTATAATGGATTTGCTTTGCTCATCTATAGTTATATGTTGCTCGGCAAAGGCAATTGCTTTAGTTAGCATGTTTTTATCAATTCACGGATAAAAATCATTTATGTCAAATACTAAAAATATACAAAAGTGTTTATCATC
>NC_088926.1:30182500-30187500 GCF_038396675.1 Hydra vulgaris
GTTTAATATGCATTCTTGATTTGCATGTGTAATTATTTCAAATTTTTCTTGTAGGCATAGTATGCAATTTTTTTGAAATATTGTTATATGCAGGCGCTGTTTTAAGGATAGACCAATTCAGTATAAAATCATCAATATTTTTTTCTTTTAATTCCCATATATATTTTGACAGCATGGTATCTTTTGAATACTTTTTATTTTTGAAAGATTGCTTATGATTGGCATAACGTTTTTTCCATTTACCCTCTGTTATGCCAATATATTGTTTATCAGGTACATTCTTAGAAGAAACAACACATTTATATACCACATTTTTTGATAAACAACTTCCACTTCCTTGACAATTGATTTTTTGTTTACAATTACAATATTCTGTAGTTTTTTCATTTAGGATTTCTTTTTTGTTTAAGAAAGCCTTTTTGTGACCTTTTATAATTCTTTCCATATTTTTTGTGCAACTATAGCTAACTTTAATTGTATTTCGATTAGAAATTTTATGTATTTTTATTAGAGGGCGGGAAATGCATATCAACCAATGTTAAAAACACTTTTCCTATGTTAGTAGAAACATTTTTGCTTAATGGGGGGTTGAACCAAATTACATTTCTAGTTTTACTTCGTTATTTTGTATTCTTTTTTTCAGGGTCAAATTTTAGTTCAAAATTTTTAAAACCACTTTTTTAGGGCATCTTCAAATATTCGTTTAGAGGAATTGAATACATTTTCATTTAAAGAGTTTTGGTTTAGTCTGTTATTAATTGAAATCGGGATTTGCTTTAGAATTTGGGGTGGATGGTTAGAGTTAGTATTAATATATAATAGTTCATCGTTTGGTTTTTTGAAAGGCTTATATGAATTTTCAGAGAGGTTAAATGTGACATCAAGAAAATTCACAGTTTTTAAAATTATGTTTATTTCGATTTGAAAGCCAATATTTTTAAAAAATTTTTATATCTTTTCTAATTTTGTCGAGCTGTGGACCAGATATTCTTTGCATTACTATTAAACCATCATCGCGATAAAGGCCTATATCTTTTATATTGATTATTTTATTTAACAAATCTAAAATATATAGTCCAACAAACTCACAAGTTTCTGCTCCATCATAACTGCCCATAGTTACATCAAAGCAGTCATGTATGTTTTTCTTTTTCCAAGATTCCACTGTTGTTATAAATTAGTATACCACTGATGTTTTAAATTGTTAATGTTAAAAATACCACTCATGTTATAAAATGGTTCTCCATAATCGAAAATAAAAATGATTGTACATTTATTCAATTTGACATTAATGATTTCTACCCCTCAATAACCGCAGATATTTTAGATAAGACTATTGAATTTGCAAAAAGCCACACAGTTATTCCTGATGACACAATTCGTATAATAAAACATTGTAGAAAAACCTTACTTTATTTTAATAAGGAAACGGCACTATATATATATATATATATATATATATATATATATATGTATATACATTTATATTTATATATATATATGTATATATATATAAATATATATATATTTTTATATATATATATTATATATATTATATAAATATACATATATATATAAATATATATAAATATATTTATATATATATATATATATATATATATATATATATACATATATGTAAATTTATATATATATATATATATATATATATATATATATATATATATTATATATAGTTATATATGTATATATGTATACACATATGTATATATATATATATTTATATATATTTATGTATATACAATTATATATATATATATATATATATATATATATATATATATATATATATATATATATATATATATATATATATATATATATATATATATATATATATATATATATATATATATATATATATATATATATATATATATATATATATATATATATATATATATATTATTAAATGCTGTTTCAATGTTGATGTGCTCCTGAGTTTTGTCTCACAACTTCATGTCAATATTTTCAGATGTTAAATGTTTTTTTAAATAGTACAGTTTTTAGATAAATCATATAGAATAATTTTTTTTGTTATATAGTCTTGTTATCTGAGAGTAAGTTTACATATTTGTAAATATATTACTTGCAATATTTTACATTTAAAGTTTTATTAATTTTGTTGTGTAGACAAGACAGCTGTACTTTTTTTTTATGTAATTCCATGTGATAAAACTCCTTTCTGTTGTTATGCTATTGTTATTAATACTTTTTCAAGTAAACAATTTATTAGCCTTAAAATTTTTGGGAAATGTAAATGCACTTTAGGTAATTAAGAATATCATATGTATTTGAAAATATTTTATATTTGATATGCAAGCTCTTTTTAACTGAAACTTATTTGAAAAGAAAAACTTCACCTTCAAAAATGTTGTTTTTGTAAAAAATACAGTACATGTTGTAATAAATACATATGAATATTTTAGAGTAAAAAGAATTTTGTACGTGTTGTAGGTCATATTATTGATTATTTAGAAATAGAACTAGAGATTATTGTATATTGCTACTCCTTTCTATTAGATTTTTAGAATTTAAACTTTTTTTACAGGTAGGTTTATTGATAATTTAAACTCATACAATTTAAAAAATTTTTTTTATATAGTTGTATAGGAGTTATATAGTTGTATAGGAGTTATATAGTTGTATAGGAGTTATTGGATACATATAAAACTTTTTAACAAAATAGTAAAGTATTATCATTCACAATATTTTACATAAAAAATCTTTCTTATTTAATTGGATAAACAAGTTGAATGTCATTTTGATGAGTTTCCGTTTGACGCAACTCTTTTCTCTCTTTTTGTTTTGGTACTTTTTTAAGAACTGATATTGTTAAATTGATAGTTTATTGGTTTTTAACAATGCGTTAATCATCCATCTTTTAAATTTTCATTGGTAACTAACGTTTTTTTCATCAGAAATACAACTTTGTAATAACAATTGTTAGACTAATCTTAATTTTCATTAGGATTACAACGTTCTTATAAATTTGGCTACAAGATGTTGTTTTTATCGGAATTACAAAGTTGTCATAACGTGGATTACACTTGCGTTTTTTTATCAAAACTACATTGTTGTAAAACGTTCGTTGCACTTTTCATCAGAAATAACACATTTAAGTAACGTTGGTTACAGTAACAATATATTTCATCAGACTTACATTAAGTTACTAACGTTGTTTTTCAATAAAATATTATTGTATAATAACATTCAATATAATAATGGTATTAAGGTCATTTTTTGTCTAAACTACAAAATTGTATTGATGTTGAATACACTAACGTACTTTATTATTGGAGTTGCGACCTTATATTAGCTATACTAAAATTACTTTTTATAAAGATTTTTTTTTTTTTAACATATATTTTGCCATTAGGAAGCTTTATTTATTGCACCGTTCAAGTTAAACTAATCCTAATCACACCTACTTAGATATCCAAATCACTCCCATTTCCATTTCTTAAGTATTTTCTCCATTAAATTCTCTTAAAGCTCAAGTTCAAGACAACATTTCTGTCTTACAAAATAGTCTAACACTAGTTTCTGCAAACTCTCCTTATTTGCTTCTGAACTATTTCTTATGTGGTTGACTAAACATTGTTTTCGTGCTTGCTTCAAATTTGCATCCACGAATATATATACATATATATATATATATATATCAGGCCTTGTTACGAGATTTCGCTGCGTAGCGAAAACGCGTAACGCATTTCTAAATATCTCAACTCAGCAAATATATTTTGCATCGTTAGAAGTTATATTGCGTCATTAGCGTCTTTTCAAGTAATTTCATTGTAATTAAAGTTATTTTATTAACGCGTTAAAAATCATTCAGTTTGTTTTTTTCTCACTATAACAAAAGTTACAAATAAAATCTCAGTTCTTATTTAAAAAATCATTTTTATGATTTTTTTCAAATATGAACTAAATTTTATTTTGAAAAAAAATTTTTTTTTCATGAAACGTTAAATAATGTTTGTTTATTTTCTTATGATTTTACAGTTGGTGTTTGGTTATTTTATTAACTGTTAATAAACTTTTTCTTATTTAATTTTTGAACTCTTTTTAATAATGTTTTTAAACAATAGAGTTTTTTTTTATTATTTATCAGTTACCGATAACGTATTCGTGATCATAATTTATTTTCATAAATTAAAGAACGTCATTCAAAACTTTACGTTATTGAATTAACAATAAAATATCTTATTAATAAAATATTTACATCAAAATAAATCTTGCATTTTTTAAAACTATTATGACTAAAATAATTTTTATATTTAAAAGGAATTTATATATTTAATTCCTTAAGATAAAACTTAAAACACTTTATTTTTTTTTAACTAATTTTTAACAACAAGTTGTTGTTGAACAACAACAAAAAATTATTAAACAAACTGTTTCTTTAACAAAAAATCTATTAGTTTACAATTGCGGTTAAATGCTTTTACTTGCGACTTTATTTCTTCTGAATAAACGTCACGTTAACGACAATCAAATGATAATTTAAATATTCTAAAAAATATAAGTTTTTGCGTAGCGCAAAACTGCTGAACGCGTAGGCAAATCGCCTTTTCGCAAGCAAAATGCGAGCTGCGTAACGCTTCTTAACAAGGCCTGATATATATATATATATATATATATATATATATATATATATATATATATATATATATATATATATATATATATATATATATATATATATATATATATATATATATATATATATATATATATATATATATATATATATATATATGTATATATATATTTATATATATATATATATATATTTTTTCTTTTGTTCCCATACAAAAATATAAACACCAAAAACAGCAAAAGTTCCTGTACAAGACAACAAACAAATTACACTTTATTTTAAAACAAAATAATACTAAAAAATACTAAAAGAATATGAACGAATTCAAAAGAATACTAAAAACAAAGTTTATATTAAAAAAAAGCACAAAACAGAT
>NC_088926.1:30192500-30200000 GCF_038396675.1 Hydra vulgaris
ACTTTCAAAATTAGAAGAAAGAAATGAAGCAAGGAAACAAGCAGAGAGAGAACAAAAGCTAAAAGAAGAGCAAAGACAATCTGGTGCGAGTGCAATAGTTCCTGTTATTGAACCTTTACATGACGAAAGTTATAGTGATGACAACGATAACGATGCTGTTGATAATGACAAAATGGTTGATAGAGATTTTGAGATAGAAATCCCTGTTTATTACAGACAACAAGTCAGTAAAGCAAGTTCTTCAGGGTCAGCTGAATCAAGTTTAGCAAGTACTCCAAAACGACAATGTATCTTAGATACAATTCTTGACTCGCCTGATGTTTCATCAACATTAGACAGAATTAATCTATCTGACACAAAATTTACTATACTAGCAGCAGCAATTGCAAGGGCTGGTGGACAGAACCTCGATGATGGATCATTGTCACGTTCTACAGTCTGTAGAAAACGAACCTATCATCGATCAAATATTGAAGCCACTGTTCGAACTGAATTCTGCGATTTGGACAAACCACCATTAATCGTCCACTGGGATGGCAAACTGATGATAGATCGTACAAATTCTGCAGCCCCTAAAGCAAATGTTGACCGGCTATCTGTAGGTGTGACAGGTCACAATGTTGACAAAATACTTGGAATAGCAAAACTATCAGCTGGAACTGGAGAAGCCCAAGCAAAAGCAGTTATTCATCTGCTTAATTTCTGGGACATAATTGGTGATGTTATTGGAATGAGTTTTGATACTACAGCCTCTAACACTGGCTCCAAAAATGGTGCATGTGTAGTTCTAGAGAAACATATAGGTAGAAATTTGTTATATTTCGCTTGCAGACACCATGTTCATGAGATCATAGTAGCAGGAGTGTTTGGATCACTATTTGGACCATCATCTGGTCCCAACATACCTCTTTCCAGAGATTTAGCAATATTGGCCCAAAGTTAATCAAGGAAATTTTAAACCTCTGGATGACATTCGAATGAAAATATCCCTGGTGCAAGAACTACAAAATGAAGTGATTGCATTCCTCAAAGAAAACCTGCATGTTAAAATGCCAAGGGATGACTACAAAGAAATCATGGATCTCTGTCTGTTAATACTTGGAAAACTGCCTGATCAAGAAGAGAAAAATTATAGATTTTCATCTTTCTGGTGCTTATCACATGGCTCGCTGGATGGCCAAGGTTATTTATTGTTTTAAGATTTATTTATTTCGTGAAGAGTTCAAGTTGACCACAAAAGAGGAAAAAAATCTCTGTGAATTTTGCTTATTTGCTAGTCTGGTTTATGTAAAATCTTGGATATCATGCACAAATGCCAGCGATGCTCCAGTTAATGACTTGTTTCTGTTTCAGCAACTTAAGCAGTTTGCAGTTGTGAATAAAACGATTTCCGAAGCAGCAGTCAAGAACTTTCAAAACCATTTGTGGTACCTTTCACCAGAATTGGTCCCACTAGCTTTGTTTTCAAACAAACTTCAAACGGAAGAGAAGCGAAAAATGATTTCCAACATGAAATTTCACGGTGAGAACTGGTCTGAAAGGTTGATCAAATTAAAGAACATTGAAAGTGTCTAGAGAAGAAATCTCTGGACATGCTGGTGACATCAGTTTCAGCAAGTGAGTTGCGGTCAATGAAGGTTGATATTGATTTTCTGTTCAACAACGATCCAGCTACCTGGAATGATTCCCCAGAATACCAAGAAGGAAAAAATTTAGTATATTCATTGAAAGTAGTAAATGATGCTGCCGAACGATCTGTGGCTTTAATGTCGATGTTTAATGAATCGATTACAAGGAATGAATCTGAAATGCAGAGGTTAATTTAGGTGGTTGAGGATCACAGAAAGCGAGTGCCAGATGCCAGAAAGTGTACTCTGAAGAGTTATAGTCCTCGCTAGCATTAGCATTGCAGAAAACTATAACATTACGATAATTAAATGTTAATTGCTCATATGTTTTTTTGTTTATAATTCGTATTTTAATCAATGACAAAGAGTCAAAAATCCTAGTGTTTTATTTTGGAAAAATTCTGATATAACAAAAACCGCAGAACTTTAGTCGTATTGCAGTATTTTATTTCATTAATTTCTCTGCTAATAAACCAGTCTAAAGTGGATGTGGATTGTAATTTGTATTCAGAATTTAGTATTTAGAGATAATTAAAACTGATCAAATCTGAAAAATCTAATTAACCGGGTTTTAGAAATTTGTGGAACTTTGTTACTTTTTCCATGTTTTTCACATTTTTCGTAAAACTTTATGGTCATTGAGCACCCCCTAAACATTATCTGATTGGAAAGATTTTTTGCACAGTTAATTACTATGTCAAATGGCACAAAATAAACAACTATGCAATCAAATCTGAAAAAAAAATTTTTTTTGGACAGCCCTAATATATATATATATATATATATATATATATATATATATATATATATATATATATATATATATATTTATATATATATTTATATATATATATATATATATATATATATATATTTATATATATATATAAATATATATATATATATATGTATATGTATATATATATATATATATATATATATATATATATATATATATATACATATATACTTGTATATATAGTTTTATTACCTTGTCCGAACCCAAAAGAGAGCTTGAACAAGTTGTCTCTTATAGCTTTAAAGTTATTGTACTTAAGTTAATATTTTAATATATTTAAATTAAAAATGTTTATACATTATATAACGTAATAAAATAATAAATAAAAAATATATATTAAAAAAAAAAGCTATATGCAAAAATAAAAGAAACAAACGAAAAACAAAAAAAATGCATTAGAATAAAAATTATAATTTATTTCCTCTATAAACAATGTATATAAAATTGTATGAAACGGAACACTCGTTCCACTGCAAATATATGAGTTTATAATGGAGTTGTTAACCGGAAGATCTCGTAAAATTTCAAATAAATAAAAATTCTTTCGGAGTGATAATGAGAATAAGTAATTATTTTTTATGCACCAAATGCCTTTATTACCTTAATAACAACAAGTAAGTTTAAAAAATTTTAAAAGACATCCGTTTCAAAAATTTTTCTAAAATGTTTTCCTTCATAAAAAAAAAAGTTAGTATGGGAAAGTGGGAAGGGCACTTCACCATTGTATTGTTGGCTTTGGAAAATGCATTAATATGTAACAGGATTTTGCATATTAATTTTGTGTTTTGGGACTATAGAACTGCTGAAAGTTTTAAAGCTCAAGGTATTTTTGAGGGAAGTAAAAAATTAATTGCAAGATTTTGTAGCAAAAAAGCGGGCACATATACTGCAACCCTTTCCTGGGTATTTGTTCCTGAAAACAGTTTTATAATAGAAGCTCATCAGGATTGTACAGGCACTGGAAGTTTTAGAGCTGGAGCTGAAAGGCAGTGATAAATTTAAATGCAAAGTTTAATTTAACTTCATGTGTGGTTTGGCTGCTGGTAACAGCCAAACAACTGACAACAGCCAAACAACATGTGAACTTAAATTTAACTTTGTAATGGAACCAAATATTTTATTTGGTTTTTGTTTATAAGAAAAATTGTTAATAAGGCAACAAGCAACTAGAAGTCGGCTTTTAAAATATATTAAACACTGGCATAGCAACAAAGAGCTAAGGGTGCTAGTTTTTAATCAAAATTTAAATGTGTTTATATATATATATATATATATATATATATATATATATATATATATATATATATATATATATATATATATATATGTATGTATATATATATATATATATATATATGTATATATATACATATACCAGATATTTATGTATTACAGAATCGTTTAACAAATTTATACTTATTTGAATATTTAATAATAACATTTTTTTTTTTGTTTTTATTTTATAACAGTTAAATGAATATTTTTGAGTCTTTTCAGAAATGCTCATTCCATAAGGAACTGTTTCGAAAGCATTCTTTTGAAATGATTTTTTTCGCAAGTTTATTGTCGTAAAGCGTTATTACTTACTTCAAACAGTTGAATATGTTTAGATTTACTTCCAAATCATATTAAACATTAAAAAATAGTATAACTACCATAAAAATGCATCACACGCACATTATCAATGCACTGCCAATTATTTGTTGATTTTTCAATCTCTCTTTAATTGCTGTCTCTAATCTAGATGCACAATAAAGTAGCCAGTAACATAAGTTAAAATCTCCTGCAACCCAAATTGATGACACTACAGCAATCAGAATTTTTGGTTTGAAAATGCACTATAGCAAAAGCCATCTATTATTTCTAGGAACTATTTATGAAACTCTACAGCTCACATGTTTTTACAATAAAAACTCAAAATAGACGTAAAAGTGACACAGAAAATGATTCCATGGACTTCCATGTGCATATGTGTAAGCAAACTTGGATTAGTTATAATTACTTAATATACTTTTATATATTATATACTGATTTATAATTAAATAAAATAATAATAAACACAAAACTCTGATCTAAGTATTTTACCCATGATTTTTAATGATTAATTACTTAAACCTTTTAGTTTTGCAGCAAACAAATAATGTATATCTTCTCAAAATCTCTTCTTTATGTGGTTCAATCTTTTTCAATTATCTTACAACCATTTCTTCTTTTGATTCAGTTTTTTTAAATTTTAAAATAAAGTCTTTACAATTTTTTTGCATAACTTAAATTAACAACATTTTGCATAACTTAAATTAACAACAACTTATAATAAATTCAGTTTAGTACAAATTTAACAAAATCGTTTTGATAATTTTATATAAAAATACAAAAAAATATTTCAATAACTACCTAGTTAATATGTACACAACACAAGCTATATAGTTAATATGTACACAAACACAGCTATATAGTATTTAACTACATAGCTGTAAAGTTACCTATTAAGTAAACCATTTTTATAAGGATGTGTTAAAAAGTGTATATTTATTAAACGATATAAAACATTAAGCAAGCTTGTAATGTTTTTAAATGATGAAATATTACATCCTAAACTACTAACATTTATTAGCAAACCAAAACAATAAAATTCTCAAATAAAAAGTTGCACTATAACCGTAAAAAATTTAAATGCTAAAACTGTTACACATTTGAAATTGTTTGAAATTAGTATTAGAGCGATATTGGGTCAATGTAGGCCCGACTTCAGCGCACAGATAATAAAATTGGCTGACGCTTCTGACGTTGGCCCAAGGTTAGCCTGCTAGCTGGGTATTATATCCCAAGTATTTTCATAACGTTGGGCCAATGTATCAAAATACATTGGAAACGTCAGCTGTTTTCTCTGATGCAAGTATAATGTTGCGTTTATCTATCTTTTGATTTTATACATTGAGCCTCTCAAGTTAAACATATCTTTCGCAATGATGGATAATAATTTTCATGTGGTTCTAATCTTAGACCACAGCTATTCTTTATTTACAATTTTTCTTATTTCGTTGTGTTGTAAGGATGTCCAAAGTACAACAACAAAAATGATTTCAGATTCAGAGGCTTATTTGAGCACCTTCCAATCATTGCAGAGACCTGATTTTTTTTTTTCAAAATATGCACCGCTTAACATTTTGCATAAATGCGATCCATAAGCTACAAGATCTATTAGATCACGAGAGACAATTTAATAACTTTTTTTTATCATTTTGTCTAGATTTAAATACCTTAAATGTTAAAGTCTTTCATTAAATATACTCAAAGCAATTGAATAATATTAATGAGATTTGCTGTTAGCAAATAAAAAATATTGATAAATTGTGTTATAAAGTTAATGAAAATGTCCTCATAGAAAATTATAAGATAATCAATAAATAATAAGATATTCAAAGAAAATGGGCTATTCAGTGTTGCATTATTATACTTTCCAATCAAACAAATTATATCAAGAAAAACTTGGCAAAGAGAAAGTGATAAAGTAAATCACATTATACGAAGTAGAGTTCGGACAGTTGCAATTGTAATTGAAAAATTAAATGCAATAACACATTACAATACAACAATGCTGTATTGTAATAACAGAGATGTAATTAAAACATTATTTATTGTTATTGTATTGCTGTTATTAAAAACAGTTACAATAACTATTTTTTTTTTTTCTAACAATACATTGAATGTCTAAAACTATTGTGTGTTTTAAAATAATTATTATTATTAAAAAAAACTTTTCTTTAGATTTGATCTACGGCCTACTGCAATGTACTTACTGCTGGCATGCTATTTTAAAAACGCTTTTACAACTAATCGTTTTGCCGCTCTTTAGCTGACAGCAGAAAGTTAACAAAAAATAGCTTAGCGGATCTTCATATGTTTTTTGCAACGGCGACAAGCCACGTTTGATTTTCAGTGCATCAGCATCAACATAGTGGTGGCTTTACGCATCACTTAATGACTAAAGCATGTTTGCTGGGTTATTAAGAACTCCTCTTTTAATTTATTAATTTTTACTTGTTATTTACAAAAGCTATATCTCAAAACTAAAAAAAAAAAGTTAATGTAAACTGGCCTTAAAAATTGAAAAGATACAAAAAATTTTATATTATCTGGCTTTAAAAATCGTTAACTTATAAATAAATCTCGATTTATTGAAAAAAGCATTTAGTTTATTATTTACTAAGATAAAACTTACACAAAGTTATTAAAACTATGATAAAATAGCTGTTCAAAATTGCGCGTTTGACCGTGTACATTGTTTTATACGTGTTTTGTAAAATCTAATAATTTAAATTTAAGAGATTTAAATAATAGACCAATGACCATCACTTGCACATCTCTTGGACAACTCATGTCCACTGGGTTTCTATTATATTGGGTTATATTAGAGATGCGTGGGTTCCTTATAAAAAATCATTTTGTCATGTTAAAAAGAGTATATATTAAAATAAAAGTTATAAAAATTTGAAGTGAATAAATTAAGGAAGTTTATTAAAAATGCTGAGCTCAAAATTCCCAAGATTAAATTTACAATATGTAAATAAAGTTCCACTAATGTAAGTGTTGAATTTTTGTTTTTTTGATAGGTGGGGGCATTGCTTACTTTGTGAACATTTGCATTCTAACATTATATATCCATATATTAAATAAAAACATTTATACATTGTGTGTGGTGAGTGTGTGTGTGTGTGTGTGTGTGTGTGTGTGTGTGTGTGTGTGTGTGTGTGTGTGTGTGTGTGTGTGTGTGTGTGTGTGTGTGTGTGTGTGTAAACAGAAGCTGTAAAAGAAACTTTGCACTTTGCATACATTGTATACTTTATCTTTATATATGTACTATGCTTTATTTTGTATACTGTTTAGCTTTATCGAGCAATGAAATTTTATCTGATAATAAATTTAAAGATGAACTAAGTGAGAGTATGTTGATTGTTAATGTTTGGATTGACTATAAAGCCTCTTTAAGAACAACTTTTTTAACATCCCAAGTCATTCAGGTAAGTCTATATTCAATTGCATTTTTAAAAAATAAAAATATTATGGTTTTCT
>NC_088926.1:30205000-30242500 GCF_038396675.1 Hydra vulgaris
CTATGTGCAATTTTTGTATAGTTCAATTGACTGACGGTTGACAATTGTATCTGTTTTTATTGGATTTATATTAGGCAAGGGATTTTCTAGTTATTTTGCTAATTCTAAGGAGCTGGTGCAAATTGTTAGTGCACAATTAAAAATCACAAGCAATAATTACATTTAACAATCAAGAGGTTTATGTAGCTTTTTTTATTTTAATCAAGTGTGGCAAGTTGTGAAAACAAAGATTATATGTTCATATCTTTATTGAGAACAAAGACAGTGGATTCTGTAGCTGTAAAAACGATCACAAATATCACTGGTCAAAGAAAACAATTTGTATTCTATTTATTCTCCAAACAAACTGGTGTGCAAAAGTCTTTTAAAAGTAAGTAAATCAAAGTTTAGCAGGATGCATTACTTTAAATGGTTATGTTAGAAAGCCAATCTAAGAGTAGCATTTGCACCAATGGCAGAGTTGCTTGAAAATCCCAGATAAGAGAACAGTGAAGTTTCCGGGATCAGCTTAATTATTATTATAATATATCATATAATATCTCCCAATGATTTCTTTCATTTTATCCTCGAGAAAGAAAAATAAAATTTTTTTTTTTCTTTTGGGAGATTTCTTGAGAATCTTTAAAACAAAATATCACAATGTGTATAAATAATTTTGGCAAACATTTGAAGAAACAAAACAGGTATACATGCTTCTTTCAAAAACATTAGTTAAACAATCAAATAGAATTAAAACACAATAGCTATTATCTAACAAACATTGAAATAAGATCTTATAAACATAAGTTTATTTGACTGTGCATCCCTAAGAGGTTCTAATCTTTTTGTTATGAAACCAGTTGTTTGCAAGATGCTGCATTCTTGTCTTTATGTTTTACTTGTGTTTTTGTTAATCCACATAATTAATTTCTTTAATAGTGTCTTGGATTGATAAGCTTAATTGTTCTTAAAGAGATAACTTTACTTTCTCACTACATTCTAACTCCGCTTCAGCATTAACAAAATCATCTTCTTTCTCTTCACTCGCTTTTTTCAAGCTATTGAAGTTAAATCTATTTAGTATGGCCATCACAGTTATATAAATTTCATTCTTTGGTGCAGATTAAAAAATATGCAAGAGACAGCATCTTTGTTGTCAGAATTTGGATTTTCAAAATCAGAGATTTTGAAAATCCATTTTATACAGAGATACAATATTGTTATAAATTTATACAGAGATACAGTATTATTATTTCTTCTGATATTACTTTCTTCAATTTCTAAAATTTTAAAATTTAAGCGCTTTCCCTCCTTCCTTTTCCCCCTTTTGGAATTAATCAAAATCAATTTTATTTTAAATGTTCAGATATTGACGAGTGTACTGGCTCTGAACCACCATGTTCTTGGAGTAATGGAGTATGTGAAAATACATATGGCAGTTATTTATGCAAATGTAAAGTTGGATGGATGTTGAATGAAAATAGTTGCACAGGTGAGATTTCCGAATTTTTATGCACAATATAGTTATTAGGTATGCAACAATTTTTGATGCTTGCACTTAAAATAAAATCAAATAGTACCAAAATCAAACAACGATATAAGTAAAAAATAAATTTGGTGGTGCTATTTGACTTGATTGTTACAAATAACAACTTTTTACTTTACAAACCTGTTATTTTTGTTACTGTTAAGGATCGAAAATGTATTGAATCCAAAGTTTTTCTATTATTTTTTGTTTGATGCAAAAATGTTTTGCTTTGTTACTAAATAATATTTGCATTTTATTTAAATTTTAGTGATTGAAGTCTCTATTGAATGATGTTCTCTAGTTATTTTGAATTTGGTTTTATTTGACTTATTCTATAGAAAAGTACAGTTTGTATGCCTGAGTATCAAAATGTATAGAAACTGTATTGTTACATTGCTTATAGTTAAAATTTATGCATTAGGTTGATATTTTACTTTATCTAAAAGAAAAATTATTCTTGTAATACTTTTAAGGGGTTCATTGCCTCAATTTTGGGTTATAAATACAGGGTGCTTTAAGTGTCTGGCAGTGGCCGTAAAGTTTATTCTTAAATACTTATATTTTAAAGAAGTATCTTTGAATTACTAGTAAATCTTTTCCAGAAAATAGAATTAAAGTTTTTTTGAAATTAGAAGTTTATCATTTATTTTGTTTTTATTTTGAGATAATAATAAAAATACTAGCTGGTCAGACCCGTAAATAATGGGTCTTAAATATGGTATGTACAGTTCCTTCTTTTCTATATTTATAACACTTTTACTAAAATAATAAAATGCTATGAAATAATTATTAAGAATATAGAAAAATTATATATTTATTTACAATTAGCAAAATATTCTTTTTTAGAAAAAGAAACAAAATATAAAACTTTTTAACAATTAAAAAAAAGTATAAGTTGTTAAGAAAATGGAACAAAATATACCTTTTTAACAAAATTTTTATACCAACATTACAAATTTTTATTTTTAAAATGTTTTTTTAAAAATCAATAAACAAAAAAAATGTTATTAGATGCAATTACTATATATTTATACATAATAACGAAACAAAATATATATAAAAAAGTAAATCAGCATCATCAGTTAATAATTGGTAGATTAACCAAAAGAAAGAAAACTCTACAGATTGTTGATTTCAACAAGGTACACACAAGACCAATCCTAAAAAAGTGGAATCTGTTATCGTTAGATCAAGAGTATCAAATGGCAATTAGAATCCAAGCATGGAAGATATGTCTTGGATTAGTACCATCAACTTTAATTAATCATTTTAGCTAGGTTAATATTGATAAATCTTATCAAGAGTTAACAGAAGAAACTTAATTCCTTCCTAACTTTAAGAGTTGTGTGTTTAAGAGTTTAAGTGGTTATTAAAATTGCAATTAAAGCTAATCAATTAAAAGAAACGGATTTGTATTTAGGCGTAAAAAAATTTAAAAAACAACAACAAAAAAAGACCCTAGTGCTCTTAATATGGCTTCGAAATGTCAAAACTTGGTTGTGCTGAATGTCGATTGTAAAATTGTGTTTAATTTTTTCAAGGCAATATATCAATTTTAATAATTACTGAATAAGGACACCTTTCATTAGGTATTATTCCCTTTCAGTTTTTAAGTTGAATTCACCTTTTTATTGCAAGTTTTTATAATGCTATAAGAGCTTCCCAGTAAACCTTGCTAAAAGAACTTTTATAAGTAAACAAAAAATAGTAAGAAAATAAAAAAATACGAGTTTATTAAATATACCTTGGCTACTTTAGCTCCCCATTCACCAAAAAGTAAGTTTTCCTTTTTAAGTCTATAAAGGTTTCTTTATATGGTATATTAAATATAGCATGTACCTTTACGCAGGTACGCTGGGTAGTACCAGCGTGAAAAATAATGTCCAGTCAAAGATGAGCGAGTGCCCCTAATGATAAAAATTGCTAGTTTATCCTCCCAAAATGAATTTTTGTCAGTCATGGTTGACTGGTTAAATAGAAATTAGAGTTTTGAAAAGAAAGATTTAAAAAGCGATCAAAATGTAATTTGGAAAATGCATATATTACAATTTCATAAAACCATTTAAATTTAACAAAAAGTATTTTAAATAATATTGTTTACAATAATTGGTATTATATATAACTTAAACTATCTCTATTAATTTTTTTGTTTAACTTATTTAGATTACTTTCGTTTTACATGTACGAAAGTCCTTGTTTTATAAATGATTGCAGTTTTGGTTTTATTATTATTTTAAGAAAAATATTCAATTTATTATTATAATAATAATATAATAATATATAATAATTGCTGTATTTAACTATACATAAACTTTTTTCAACTTAGTCACTTAGTTTTGGTTTTTTCCGTGAATCTTTTTATTTATTTTCATATAAATATTTAGCGCTAATTGCAATAAATGAATAAATGTTTTATAATTATATTTAAAGTTAATTTAAATTTAAAGTTCTGCATTTACACTTTTTTCTATATTAAGACTCTTAAAAAAATAAGTATATTCAGTAATAATCTTGTTATTTGTAACATAATTTTTTAGTAGTATTTCATACAGCGATTGTCTTCCTAATATTAAGTATTTAGTTTAAATAAGTATCTGCACATAAAAGAAATAAGATTATTATTAACTAATTAACGTTATCACTTTTGAAAATTATTATAATGAGCAGATATATAAAAAATGCAGTTATTTTCTTCTTTATGGGTAGTGCACTTTGAAGATTGAGGTTCTTATTTTATTATTATTTAAGCATGTTTTATTTATTTTAAAACATTTCCACTTCCTGTACGTTGTTGCTTTTTTCATTAAAACTTTTTCATTTTTTCCTCGCTTATAGCGTTTGCAAAGTCTTTACAATAAATGAATTATTTTTTTATAAATTTAAAATTATTGATTGACTGTTTGCACTTTTTTTTCATGGATTATTCAAAGAATTACAAAAACACATTTATATTTTTTTAAACATCTTTCCTTCCAACAAGGCTGCAAGCAACCACTAATTAGAGTTGGAAGTTACTGGAAAAGAAACCATGAAGATTGTAGGGCAAGATAATGGTTGACAAACAACATAAAAAATTGCAAATTATATGAATCAGGTAAGCTAAAGAGATTAAGGAAGCAATAAAGGAAGCGAATTCCAAAGAACTGATGTTCGAGGAAAAAACTAGACAAATTAGCGTTTTTGGAGCACTTAGGAACAGTCACAGAAAAAAGATGAGACTTAATTGAATGATGAGTAACACAATGATAAATTTTAGTAAATAAAACAAAAGACGCTATTTAGGGCATTGCCCATTATAGTCTCTGCAGAAAAGAGAACGAGAAGCAACATTACGATCATATTAGGTTGGCTGCAAGAACAGGCCCTACTATGTTTAAAATGAATTTTTGCACCTTGTCTAAAAGAAAAAGGGCATTATTAGAAGATCCGCCCCAGATATGGCAACAGTACTCCATACAAGGCTGAATTTGAGATTTATAGATGTAAAGAATTCCATCCAGAGAATTGAGCTCGATAAAAATATAAAACCTTAGCAGATGCTAATTTCGCTATGGATTTGATATATCATTTCCAAGAAAGATCGGAAGTAAGACTTATTCCTGGATGATAAAGGGTAGATGACTCATCAAGTACATTGCTGTTCATAAATATAGGAAGATGTAACGTAATTGCGATAACAATTGGTCAAAAAAAATTGAGTTTTATCTGTATTAAAGTTCACCAGCGACTGTGAGCCCCATGCTGTAGCAGAAGTGAGATCCTTTTCAAGCTTAAAGCTTCCCTCTAAGCAATCAGAGAGTGTTGGTTTCTTATCATGACAAGAATAAATGGTAGTATCATCAGCGAACAATGCTAGATGTGAGAATATCTGGAAGATCATTAATGTAAATTAAAAAGTGTATAGGGGCAAGGACTGAACCTTGAGGAATCCCTGAAGTTACAGAATAAGAAAAAGAGTGCTGTCCATCAAGGACAACTTTTAAACTACGATTGGAAAGGAAGGATTCGATAATCTTAAAGGTTTTACCAGAAATGCCGTAAAAAGAAAGCTTATGGTGAAGACCAGCATGCCAAACTTTATTAATAGCTTTAGAAATGTCAAGAGCAATGGCACTTACCTCTCCACCTTTATCTAATGCATGATAAAACCTTTCGGTTATTACAGTTAGCAAGTCAGCAATAGAATGTGAAGATTGAAGTCCATATTGATGATCAAAAAATAAGTTAATAGATTCAAAATAAGAGGTTGTGTTTGTTAATTAAAAATTCAAAATTCTTGCTTATGACAGAAAGAAGACTAATGGGACGGTAGTTAGACGAATCAGATCTCTCCAGAAATTTTGAAAATAGAGATAACAGATGCTGTTTTCCAGCAGACTGGAAAACAAGACTCTGAAAATTACTTGTGAAATAGTTTTGAAAGTATAGACAACTGCTCCGGAGAACACTTCTGCAAGACTATAACAGTTATGTTGTCTGGGCCACAAGCTGTAGAAGAGTCTAAGCAGGAAATCACTTTAGATAAAGAAGCTGGAGTGATGCAAATGTTAAGCAATGGATCAACCTGTCAGATAGCTATATCAGGAGAATGCAACTAGTAGAATCAAGAGTCTTTAGGTGAGGTGTCACAGTCTGAACCATACAAGAAAGTTGGAATTCCAGATTTGCCCTTATTATTGATACTATTAGAGATTCTCTAGAAGTAAAGAGAGCCTAATTTTTGTGATGGAATACCAGATTTCATGACCTGAGAATAGCGGTTTTTGGTTTTATACAACTTTTTTATTATTGTTTCTATGAGAAATAAACAGACGTCTGTTTTCTGGAGAATTGCATTGCTGATAGATATGGAAGTAACGGTTTCGATTGGCAATTGCAGCAGCACAATGTGAGGAACACTATGGAGAAGAGTGAGGCTTGATCTAGAATAGTCGAAAGAGACTAAAAGTTTCCATGCCTACCGGAATCCATGAAGTTATGTAAGAAGCATATTAGTCAACAGGAAGACAAAAGATTTCTACCTGAGGGCCATCACAAAGTAAATCATGTAAAGAGTATAGTCAGCTTTAAGTTAGTTGTAAGAGGTATGATGATAGGGGGATTTAAATAATGAAGATGAATGAAATAATAGTTTTAGAGAGATCAAACTGTGATTAGTAGCACCTAAAGGTAAATGTGGAAAAACTGAGCATTGGCTAGGATCAGAACAAGACATAAGTTGAGTAGAGAAAGACATCAATCAAGGCAAAACAAAGGAAATCTAATGTGAATTGCCAATTGGGCATAGAAAACGCCCAATGCATATAACAGCCAACAATGCTCAGTTTGATAGCACTTGTCATTGGCCAGAATTTCGAAGCAAAAAGAACAAATGTTGTTTATGTAAAGGTGGCGCAGGGAGAGTTTCCTGTAAAAAATGCAACTTATGTCTGTGTTTAAGCAATGCCAAAAATTGTTTTTATGATTTTCACAATAAATGAAGTGTCTAGCTCAATCGTAAAATAAAATCTGGTAAGGTTAGAGGGGGATGCAGTATACCTATCTAACTTTTAAAACTGGTGTGCTACTAAGAGGTGACATTAGAATATTTATAAACAACTTTTTTTTTGTAATTCGTTTCCATAACTTCGTAGTTTTATTTCAAGGAAAATTATTTGTATTATTTACTTTTATTCTGTAAATATTCAGAATTACCAAATGGTTACCATCAGTATTTGCAAAACTGCTGATGTCAGCGCAAAAAACTTTTTAGATTTGAAATCAGAATCATAAATCTTGAACTTGTGCCAAAAAAATACTTTTTTACTCAATCCTAAGAGGTAGTGAGTGGAAAAAGGGGTAATTTAATTCTTTTACTTGGATGTTACCGAAATTCTTTTTCAAAATAAATAAAAATGTGTGCAAGCAAGAGTTATTTTATTATTAACATTTTTTCAGAGTTATTTTACTAATAACAATAAGTAAAACGTTACTTACTTGTAAGTTTCTTTTTAAATTATTTATTGATTTGATTTAAAACTCTTATTTTAAAAGGAATAAGATTTTCTTAATTTTCAAGGATAAAATTATTGTATTTATAATGTTCAGTCATTACTAAAATAAAAACTTGAATGAAAAAAAAGTTCAAAATTTTGACCGTATAAAAAAAATAGTTGACTGTACATTCCATGTGATAGCCAGTCGAATTGATCGCTTTCCTTTGATTTTTTTTTTCTAGGCTGGGGTAGGTACATTTGACAGTGCAGATTTGCTGAGCAGATCATTTATATAGTACAAACAACATAGTAGAATATAAAAAGCTGATTTCTTATAAATATCTTGCCAAATAACTTCCCAGCAAGCACATCAATGTTGAAACAACATTAAAAAAGTATTGAAATTTCAGATTGAAAAATTGCTGAATTTTGTTTAAAATAGAAATGCAAATCTACATTGAAAACAACGTGAGATCAATGTTGAAAACAAATAAAAAATCAATGTTAGATTAACGCTGATTTAGCGTTGATTCAATGCACTTATATATAAGTTTATGAACCTTATAACCACACCTGCTTTTTGAGCCAGGACTCTTTATATCTGCAAAACATTTTTTTTTTTTCAATATTGTGTTTAAGTGAATAAAATATTATAAAAAAACAATAGTTCTTCAAAAACTTATATTTGATGTCATAGTACAATATCTTTATTTATAGTTATTGAAGTCAACATGTTTTCTATAAGCATTAAAATAACTATTACTTTAAAATTTTTATAAAATAAATTTAAAAGGGGTTTTAAAAAATAAGATATTTGTTTGAAATTTATAAAAACCATCGGACAAAAAATAAAATAATACTAAATTATAAATTTAAATTAATGACTAATTGCAATGTTTTAATATAAATGATAAAAACCGGGCTACTTATTTTAAAAAGATATGCTTTAGCGTTTTGTAAAAAATAAATTAACTCAAAAAAAATGACATATTTTATTAATGTAGCCCTGTGTTTAACTTCAATTTTGCTTTGTATAAAAAATAAAAAGTTCAAAAAAAAATTTTATATGCAATACTGAATTTATTAATAATTTTGGAACAATTAAAATGGTTCAAAAATAAATGCACATTAATATGGGTCAAACAAAATGAGGGATAGATGTCATTTTTTACCGGACAAGTGTTGGACAATGACTGGCGCTCATTTCATGCCCTGTACAAACCAATAACGCCTTTGTAAATATTTAAATATAATCTATTTTGTTTATTTTGTGTTAAATCTGGTAAAATTGAACTTTGATTTTAATTTATTTACCATTACCCTGTGAAGACAAAATAAATATAATCAAAAAAGATACAGTAAAAATACACATAAATCACAAATTAGTGAAATACTCAAATCATAAATAAATAATACTGAAATCGTGACACAATTATGCAATAAACAAAAACAATGAATGTCTTAATAAAGATCTGAAACACCAGACACAAATACAACTGAGAGGTTACAGTTAGCAGACTAACTGTAACCTCTCAGTTAGTCTGCTAACTGTAAAAAGAATGCATTTCAGCTTAACAGGTTTATTGAAATGCATTCTTAATACATAAATCTTAATACCTTAATACATTTGTCACATATATCTTTGCACTACTTCCACCAAGTCTAGAAATTTCTTTTACTAGTTGGAAGTATACAAATCAGTATCTGGAAGAGCCACATCTTGTCTTTAATAATGTTTTCTCAGTCTGCAAGCTAAATAAATCTCAAAATAACTTTACTATAAAGCTGCTAAAAGACTTTAAAATAAAGCAACATGAAGGTATTCATATTTGTCCTAACTATTTGAATTCAAATCCTACTTACAAGCTATTTAAAAGCTAATTAAAATGAACTCTTCTAAATGCACTAAATAATCTACCTTCTGAACAGCAGAAGCTGCCTCATATTTTGCTGATCTTTTTAAATTACAAAAAAATGCATCCTTACCTTTAGATTTCAACAACTTTTAATGTTAAAAACTATGTAACATGTTGCTTTATAAGCATTTTTAAACTAAAACAAAAATTTACGATTAACTTAAATTGATTTTGTAAAATTGCCTTTTATAATTTGTGCGTTTTCATGTACGTGATAAATAATGATTACTTAGTTTACAATTTAAAAGGTAAGCATCTGACAGAGGTTTAACTATAAAAGTCATTTATAAAAGTATAGTGTAATAAGCTTAGCTCAATGGCATTAAGAAGTAAAATATTTTCAACATACTAGTTTTCAATTTTTGAAACAATACAGTTTTTCGCTATGTTTGTTATAAGTTCATATGCTAAGTATTTACTAGCTTTATTTTGTATTAAAAATAACATTGGTTAGCTTTATTAAAATTTATTAGCTTTATTAAAATATGCTAAAAGTCATTTGTAGAAAAACTTGAGCAAATAACTGTTGCCTAAGTTTTTACTTAACATCAAGAAACCATACCTTAGCCATCAAATAAATGTTAATAAATGAAAAAACCCTAAATGCTAAAAAAAGAAGAATACGTTGAAATATATATAAATAAATATATATATATATATATATATATATATATATATATATATATATATATATATATATATATATATATATATATATATATATATATATATAGTATCAGACAAAACGAGTGCAACCAAATAATGCTAATTTAGTTTATTTATATAAATATGCTGCATTTTTTCAATTTAGAGAAATAACTATGTAACTGTTTAGAGACAAAGTTCTTCAAGTTTTATTCATCACAAAGTTTATTATTTGTACACGAAAATTAATAAATTAATCAGAATCATTTAAAAACGTTGATCTCCTTCTGGACAAAACAAGTGCAACTCGACAAAATATTGACCAAGCTGTATTTCGCTATCAATATTTCGTGGTGAATCCTTTGTTGTCGATCACAGCCTTGCATCTTCGAGGCATAGATTCGATCAGGTGATCAATGAAACTTTGTGGAATCGCTGCCCAGGCCTTTTGGATTTCTTCAAACAGTTGATCCTTATTACGAACACCTTCACGATTAATTCTGCGGTTGACGATCTCCCACAGGTGCTCGATAGGGTTGAGATCCGGAGATATATAGATTTTCTACATATGCATATTATAAATTACAAAAAATATATTTACAGTCTACATTCTGGATGGTTCACTCTCATATAGCCTGGCTAAATTGAGGAGAGCGACCAAACTGTAAAACAATGTAAAAAAACTTGTGTA
The DNA here is from genome assembly GCF_038396675.1 of Hydra vulgaris. Lineage (NCBI taxonomy): Eukaryota > Metazoa > Cnidaria > Hydrozoa > Anthoathecata > Hydridae > Hydra > Hydra vulgaris. Next base: position 30,215,735 of record NC_088926.1, read on the forward strand.
TAATGCAAAGTCTTGATATTTTTTTATAGTTTTTATCAAATTACACCCTTTTTCATAGCATAAAACCTTTTATTATTTTTATTTTTATTACTTTAATACTTTTGTTTAAGTTTTCGAAGGACTTTTTCAGACAAAAATCTCTGTGCAATATTTTATTTTATATTAGGACCAAATCTGTAATATTAGTATATTGGCATCGTCAAACTTTAATTCGTTAGCGACGTTTAAAATAACTAAAACTAAACACTGAAATAACCTTGAAATTTTCAATGTTTATTTTTAATGTTGAACTTGAGTTGAAATAACGTTGATTTCTCAGATTAGTAATTTTTCAACCCTATATTAACCACACTCAACATTAAAATAATGTTATGTGCTTGCTGGGTTAGCACATCACATTGCACATTAAATTCAAGGTTAATCCTAGAAAGAATCAAGCATTAAAAGATTTACGTCTTGTGCAAAAACGTTTTTTGTGTTAGGCAGTAAGCATCTTACCAATAAATAAAGTGATCAGCTGTATTCTAATATGTGATCTGCTAAATACTTCGGTAGATCTAATTTTAGATATAGATTGGTCGGATTTCCGTACGTTTAGGTACTATGTATTACATTTGAAAATGTAAATTTAAAAATCTAAATTTCAAATTTTAAATCAAATTAAAAAGTTAAATGTGCAGAAATAAATTTGTTCAAAGTTAACAAATGAACTAAAGGCAACAGCCTAATAGGCTATTGGTTATTGTTCTTTAATAGCAAACTTGTATTTTCAATGCATTTTTACTTAAAATACCTAAATTTATAGCTGATTGGTCATTAGACAAGATGTTTCACCTTAAAAAGTTAGTGATGATATCATGTACAGCCATTGTTGCCATTAAAAGAAAGGTAACTGCGATCTACCAGAAAAAGCATAAAGATTGCTACAAAGTTGCAAAATAGTTTCAGTTAAAATACTTACCTGGTTAAATGCTACATGCAATTAATCGATTAGTAAAAAGTTGTATAATAACTATTTGTGATCAACTGATCACAAAGAGTCATTACATTTACTTTTTGTTTTATTTTTTATTTGATTTAATCCTGAAAAAGAACATTGCAGTTGCAATGTTCTTTTTCAGGATTAAATCAAATAAAAAATACGACATTGACTCTATAATGATGAAATACTAAAACTACAATATAAAACTATAACTGCAAAAAAAGATTTTGACTCTATCTTGCACAGAACAGTTACAAAGTGTATTTATTATTTTAAATTCCAAAGTAAAATTAAAAAAAGACATGCCATAATTGCTTTATCAGCAAATCCAAATCCAAACTATTTTTAAAAGGATGTATCATTTTGTGTTTAAAAATTGAAAAAACACTAAAAAAAATTAAAAAAAAGCCTGTAGAGTTGTGACATGTTTAATTTGTAATAATGAAATTGAAGTCTGGATGCAAGTGATCTGTCTGTCAGCATTTACATTATTTTTATGTCACATTATGTTTATTTTAAAACCCATTTATTTGATCTAAATATAATTTACACTGATAACAATAAAATTGAAAACATTATCTATTATATCAATAAATTCACAGATGATTCAAATGATAATAGTATTGTATGTAATATTGATATTGTTATTGTAAATATTGACCTTAGTATCCATGTGGCTCCCAAACCATGTGGTATTAATTACATTAGCAAGTACAAAACTGTTAGTTTTATATTTTATTTGAAATGTTTTTTAAAAAGGAACATCTACAGCAGGCCATATAGAAATTAATTGAAAAGTTAAATTATTTAAAAACTTTTTTCTAAATCAAAAATAGAAAAATGTGTCTACTTTAATAGCCTAATTAACAATAAATATGATTAAAGCCCTAATAAATTAGATCAATGAGGAATTTTCTTAGACTACAAAACTCAAGAATATGTTGATTGTGTTGGGCCACAAACAACGCTAGAAAATTTTGCTAAATGTTATGTGTAATGTCAGTTTCAGATTGAGTGTACAGATTTTTGCATTTTTACAGAATTTTACAGAATTTTACAGAATTTTTACAGAGTGTACAGAATTTTGCATTTTTAAATCATACCTGCTAAAGTCCAATACATCAAATATTTTTAAGTTAAAAGAAGCAGTAAACTCAATATATGTTAGCAAGAAAATAAAAAACTAGAATTATCTTGAAATCAAGTTTTGCAATCTAATTTTGTTATGTTGAAAGTCAAGTTTGGCAATCTGATTTTTTTTGTTTTAAAACCATTATTAAATTTATAAAAAACTTTAAGTTTGTTCCCATTGTAATTTTTTTGAGATGAAAACATCTTTAACATTGTTAAAATTTCATTTGTGAACTTGTACATATTAAGGCTTCCTTTTACAATTTTTATAATTATAATTTTATATTAGCTGATTTATATATTTGTTGCAGTAAATCAGTTGGGTTTTTGTATGATTCAAGCTTTATTTTAGCTTGTAAGTAATTTTTGTATCTTTTCTTATTGGTCAGCTGGAATCAAAATGTCTGGCAAATTATTTGTATTTTAATTATTTGTTTTTTCTTACATCCTAAATAAAGTGTGCGGGCCGCATCAAATGATTTTGGCAAATTTTTTTTCTCAAATTGTTTGTGAATTTGAGACAGCAACAATAGTCAAATTGGCTTTTGTCGCTGTCTCAAAATCAAAAATTAAAAAGAAATTTTCAACCATTTAATAACATAATCTTTTTTTTTTAATGTATCTTATGACCTTTCATCATATATAAAGTATACATACTATGCAACATAGTCATAATAAAATGTAAGTATAGTCTTAAAATAATATACTCTTTTGAAATTTTATTATTTTATTTTTATTAAATATAGAAATATATTTTATTTGTGCTTTATTTTGTTTTACCTATTGAAAAAAAATAATACAAAAAATATTTTTTTAGATATAAATGAGTGCACCAGCCTGCTCCCCCCATGTTTGTGGAGTAATGGAAAATGTCAAAATACTATTGGCAGTTATGTGTGCACATGTGAAACCGGATGGATGATAGGTCAAGATAATGCAAGCTGTGTTGGTGAGTTATTTACAAATAATACTTAGCCAGTAAAGCTACTTTCATTTTTCCTTTATGAGTTTGTTGATTTCTTGAATATCCTTGTGATTTTTTTGTGTTAAAACTTCATTTTAATTTCTTTCATTAACTAAAAACATTTCTGAAGGTATTTCCTTAGATATACCTCAATTTTATTTCTTCTTTACTTCTATTCTAAAACATCTGATCGGTGATTTCCACTAAATGATTTTTTTTGACTTTTTTTCCTTATAGTATATTATTATTGTTTTAATTAATTGATTCATGTAATAACTAAATACTAGCAGAAAGTAATCTGTAATATGGGTTATGGTCGGTCCATTACATAATTAATTTATAGTGGCTGTTTTCCACAATTCAAAGTTGCAAAACATTAACTAATACCCTTTTAGAAAATCGCCTTTAAATTGAAAAAATTAAACCAGCTGTCAAATTGACATAAAAAGTATGAGGAGGTAAAATAATTTAGCAATTATTTAACATTATTTGAATAATTTACAACTGACATAGGTCATATCTGTGTGTAAGGCGGAGCCATTTTTCTCGACTATACTAAGTTCAACACAATACATTTTTAGTTACTGACACAAAATAATATAACTTCATATTGCTTTAAAGAGATGAAAAATTAAAGCTTAATTCTTGTTATATTTTTTATAACATGAACTTTAATTAATTAATAAGATTGAATAATAATTAAATAATAAGAAGTCAGCATAAATGACATAGGAGTTATTAATTTTTTGGTATTTCCGTGATACATTTTTTTTTAAAAAAGAAAATTGTCTTTAAAATGTTAAATGCACTTAACTAATTAAGTTTATTAAAAATAACTAAGCAACTGATTACAAATACTTTTGAAACAAAAAAAAATTAGTTTACAATTAAACACGTGTATAACAAATTTAAAAAAATGTGTAAACTTTGATCTTTTATATTGCATTAATGCGTCATATTACAAGCTTAAAAAAAAAATTGTAACAGATAAGTAGACAAAAAAAGAACAACAATCAAACTGGAGAACAATTTACCTGCTTTTCGGTAGCCTGTTGTCATACTTAAGTTGCTGTCATGATGCAGCTTGTCGATGTTGTTTTATGATGTTATTTCATGTTGGCTTTTGGTGAACTTTAATTTAGTTTAAAAGACATCACAATAGATTTAAAATATTTTAATTAAAAAGCAAAATAATACTTCCTTCAAATCATCCAATAAAAAATTCAAATTGAGATATAAATTGCATTTATATAGCTAATTATATTGTCTTGGCTTATAGTAAGTTTTAAAAGCAGTGTTTTCAATAAATTACCAATTAATTATTTTTAAGAATAGAATATAGCATCATTATATTATGATAATTGGGTAATGAATCAATTTAACTATATTTAAGTTTAATTGGTAAAAAGCAAATAAAATTTTAACTAAAAAAGATCAAAACAAATCAAATATACAACATAATATATTATTAAAAAAAAGTTATGAGTTAAAAAAAAAATTACAAATTAAAAAAAAAAAATGTAGTAATTGAAAAAAAAGTTACAAATTAAAAAAAAATTACAAAATTAAAAAAAATAAAAATAAGTCACCGAAGAAAAAGTAGCAACAAAAAGTTATACATATCTTCACTGATAGAAGACATTTACAACCTTTTGGTTGCTGTTTTTTCTTTGGTGTCTCCCAACACCCTGGTATGGATGAGCCCTCCATTTAAAGGAGGGCTCATCCATACCAGGGACCATTACTACATCACTTATTGAAGGACCTCTCCAAAAGAGGCCCTGGGTGTTAGGAGCGATACATTCTGAACTGCTCAAATGTTAACGAATCTAAAATCACAAAAGCTCTCAAACATTAACGACTCTAAAATTACAAATAGAAGAATATAATAAAAGTTATAAATATTGCAATTTTATTTAATCAAAATATAAAGCATAACCTCACTATTTTCAAAGGATGAAGAGGATGCTAAAAATAAAAAAAAAGAGTAAATTAAAGAGGATTACATGTGTAAAAAATTTTATTTTAATAAAAATATGAGTAAAATGCCAACAGATTAAAAGTGTCATATATTAAATAATTCTTTCACCTATTGCACATATTTCTCCATACGAAATATATAAAATTTAAAATACAGCCCTACCAGTTATGCTTCTACCAGACACTAAAGATAAATAATATACCTCGGAATAATCGATAAAATAACATTTACATATAAATAAATATATAATTATAATTTTTTTACCTATTTCTCTAATTTCCTCCATAAAGTTGTCTAAAGTAAGAAAAAAGATAACTAAAGCTAAAACTAACTAAAAGTAAACTAAAATTAACTATAAACTAAACCAAAACTATAAACTAAAATTAACTTTAAAACTTATATCTGTACCTCAGAAGACAAAGATCGGTTGTCCAGTTTTTTGGGAAAATGAGTTATGTATGAGACCTTTTTAGTTTTTTCAGTATCTACAGAGGTATAAAGACTGTTGTCCTATGATGATGTGAAACAAATTTAGGTCAATATAAAAGGTCTGGTGTCCCTACAATGATCAAAGGAAAAATGTGTGTTATCCAGAAATGACTTTTTACTTTTTTTATTTAACTTTTTGTTTATTTTTTGTCAAAATTATATTTCATGTGTCTTAAGACAAATTAAATAAAACACGGAAAAAATAACACAAACTTAACCGTCAAGAATAAGCCAAAAAAGACTAATTATTTTACTATTTCCTCTCCTCTGGACAATCTCTAAATTGTGACAACCGACCTTTGACTTCTGAGGCACAGATATAAATGCTTCATTATTTAAATAAACTAATCATATAATTTATACTTAGTTTTTGTTCCAACTCTCCTAGAAGAAAAAATAAAATAAGGCTAAAGTACTTGAAGTTTTAAAATTCCAGTTAATATAAACAAATTTCTATTAACAAATACTTATAGCAAGAAGACTGACTTATTTCATCTAAATATTTTAATCCTAATTAAACTTACTTGATATTAAATGATAAAAATCTGTCTTACTAAGAATTTTAAATTTCTTTTCTTTATTATTGACAATATAATTTTAAGTAGGACCTAAGTTCTTGGGCTTATTGTATAAAATTATAAAAACCAACTGTTTTACTTTAAAGTCAACAACAAAAATTTAAAAACCATTTTTGTTACTGGTTAAAAAAAAACAACCTTTTAAACTTACTACCTCTCACTTCATTGTTGTCAACTAAACAGAAAAATAAACAAACAGTTGATAGTAAAATTTTAATTTGGTAGTAGGTTATTAAGTAGATTAAATAGATCTTTGATCTACTTAATCTGCTCTAACAGATTTCAACCTTATCAATAAACTATAACTATTTTTTACAACCTGATGTAATTTTTTAAGTAATTAAAAAATATTTAAGATTATAATATATAAGATCTTAAAAACCTGAAATTTTTAACCTACTTCAAAGAAAACAGATATATTAAAAAGTATTTTTATTTCTTTTTAAAAAGTAAAAATGCTTTTTAACTTACTTTCTCCAATAATACTATTGTCATCTAAACAGAAAAGTAAACGAATATTTAAGTCAATTTTTTATTAAATCTACTTTAATTACTTCAATAATAAAATAAAAATTTAATCTTTCTGGATTGAATTAATTTACAAAAATTTTCGTCTAAACCATTTTATTATTGTTAAGTTAATTCAACAAACATATACAAACTGCAATTTATAACATTTAATTATAACAAAATGGAACAAAACTTCTTAGTAATTCAGCGACTAAAAATAAACATATATTTAACTATGTAAATTTAATAAAGGTAATAGAAATGTTAAGATATAAAAAAAGTAAACAATTAAAATGATTAAATAAAATATGACCTACTTAAAAGATATGATAAGATGTAATAAAACAGATATAATAGAAATGTGCATTTGTAAATGTCCTGAAATTCCAATCTCAAAATTCCAGAACAGAAGAAAAACTAACAGCGCATAAACAAAACTACGCATCACTAAGCGTAGCAAAACAACCAAGAGTAACAAAAAAGTAAAAGTGCATTTAACTTTGGCATTACATTATTACAAATTACATTACGATTTGCATATTCAATTAATTACATTACGGTTAGCAATTTTAATCAATGCCTTAAATTCAATAATATACTTTTTGTACGCGTTTAACTCATTACGCAACTAATTAGTTTATTTAGTTACAAACTAATATGTGCAGTAAACATATCTGGACATAAGAGCCAAATTGTCTTAACTCCATTTTTTGTGAATGAGTTAAATACAAGTTTGATATTTATGTCGCATATTGCGTCTGGGCCATCCACTCTTCTAATCATTATTTATTGTGATTTAACAGAAAACCACAATCAATAAAGTCTTAAGTCCATTTTATGAGTCAAAAAATCTTAAAATAGTTTTTTACTATACTATCACATTTATACTTACAATATACTGTCACATTTAGCTGCCACAAATGTTTTAAATTGGCTTTTAAAGGTTACGTTATGTTCATAGTTTTCAACGTAACATAATTTCATGTTTGTAAACCAAGCTGACCGCACCTGGGTCTTGTTAATTCTGTTCAACACAGACCATTTTATATTATATTATTTGTATGGCCTCTTCATTTCAATAGTTTTTAGTAAATGGTAATTTGCCTTTTACCAAAATAATAAAATGAAAAACAATCATTTACATATATAAGAATTTTTTCTTTCTTTCCTCAAAAGTGTCGCAAATGCAAACTAAGCTAATTAATTAGTTAAACACGTTATAAAAACTCGATATTTGACAAATGCGCAAAATTACAATATTCTCCATGTTTTTAAAGGTTTTTAAACATTTTTAGTTATTACCCCCGTTTAAAAAGATCCCCTAAGTTATGTACAACAAAATATTAAGCATAAAATATAGTAAAAAAAAAATTGAACTGATTGCATGTATTTATATCACTTTAATTAACACAAAATTTACAATAAAAGTAAATCAGGTTATTTTTTTTATAAATTGTATAAATGCGTCAATTGTAAATCTAAAATATAAAAAATAATGGATATATGATGTAATAATTACAAAAAAAAAAACAAGAAAAAGAAAAAAAACCAAAAAAACACCACATAAAAACTGAAAATTGATTTACCTATTTATAGTTACCTATTTTGACATTGCAGTTAATAAAAACATTTATCGAAAATGTAACTATAAAATCTGTCTTGAAGTATAAAAGGATTAACAATACTAAAAAAAATAAATCAAACTAGATATAAATTGTATTTTTAGCAAAATGTTATCTTGGCTTTTAGTAAAAAAATAAAAGAATGAAATTATGAAATATATCCAATTATGAAACTACCTATTATTCCTTTTTAACAACAGACACCAACGGGAAGGTAAGCCAAGCTGTCTATCAACGCAAAACATCACAACAATAACACATAACAATAGCATAATTGCACCCTTGATCCTTAAATCCAGTGAAAATAAGGCAAAATTATAAAACCAATTTAGGGTTAACTGGGTTATTCCATATCAAATCACCTAGTTTTTTGAAAGTTCCCCAGGGTACCATCTCAGATTTGCTTTAAACTTTGACCACACACAGATCTTATGAAAAAAATTCAATTCAAAAAATTTCAGCTTGATTGACTAATTTCTTCAAAAGTTATGATTGAATTAAAAATGATCAAAATCCAAAAAATTTGTGTATCAGGAGCTTACAGCAGTTTTTTTTGATTTTTGATAAACCATAACTTTTTAAAATAAAGATGGTGATCACCTTAAATTTTGTAGGGTAATAGTTTTTTTCCCAAATAATCCATTATTGCAGTTGTTTTTGACTGATTTTTTACAGTTTTTGAGTTAATGTACCTTAAAGTTGTTAATATTTCAACATTATAAATATTTTTTCGAACTTTAACGTGTTACAGCTTAATACTTACTTACAGAAAGTGGATTTTATTTGTTACCTTTATGTACTTAGAGTCACCACTTGTTAGAATAATCAAAATTATGCATTAAAATTAATTTAGCACATGCAGCAGCCTATTAAAAAATCACTTTTTAAAAAATTATGATAAGTTACATTGACTTTGCTGGCGTAGAAAGTAGCGTAATCAGTTGAAATAAACTATGAAACTTTTTAATGTTGAGGTTCTATATATAGACAATCAATAAAAAAAATTTAAAGACCTATACTCTATCTTATGACATGATTGTAGCCTTTTGAGAGTGATGATATTTTTAAAAAGAGAACAAAAAAATACCACTTACCACATACAAAATTTATACCTCAAATTTTATAGAAACTATACTGTAAAAAAGTGCATTCAAAGAGTAAGATAATAAGTTAAAAGAAAAAGTATGTATACATGAAACTAATTAGCTTATCTCTATATAACTCATAATACTGTCATATATGTAAATATAACTCATAATACTGTCATATATGTAAATATAACTCATAATACTGTCATAGTCATTACTAGCAAGAATACTGTCACGAGCACTTATACTTTAAATCAATGGAACACTTATTTGACACATTATCTTGTCAAATGGAACCCAACACTGACTTGATCGTGCATCGTTTGTCCATTCTAAATTTAATTTGTTTCTTTGCATAAACTTCACATTAGCGACTTGGTTTTCATTACAAATATCAACCACAAGCCCTATGTACCATTCTTCATCATAAAAGCATGCAATATATTTACCGGGTTGAAAATTTGAAGGAGTTTTTTAAATCAAATTAACATCATTTAACATATAAGTATCATAGACAGTATCACTAGATATTCTTTGTAAAAACAATTTCTCTCCATCTGGTACAAAACAGTGATAGCTTCAATTCCTGTTCCCGGAATTGTGCGCATCCCTTCATATCGTTTCTGAAGGTTAAAAGTTGTTTCATGGTTATTGATATCATCACTTGAAAGATAAAATATATTAACACCTTTGAAGTTTTTTTGAGCCCTTGTAAACAGATCTTGTGGTGTGAAAATCTGATTTGTAATTGCTGCTCGTAGACTAAATAAATTCACTAATGCTTGGTTGGACTGTAATAAGTGCAGTTGACACCCATTGTTTATATGTGATCTGATCATCAAAATCAAAATCATTCTTTTCAAACACATTTTCTAAGCAAGTCTTCAAATTTATATTACCAGGTCAGTTGGAACATAGATGAAACATGCAGTTTCGACTATCTATATTACAAACACATACTTTCATTAAATCTTTGTAATATATTAAATGGCTGTTAGGAAGAGCAGAGCACATCAACTTAGCATTTTGATGGTAAGAACATACACAAACTGAGTGGCTTTCACTAATATCAACAGTAAGGCACCACTTTGGCCTTAGTACACAGAACTTGCTGAATCCAACTTTGTGTTCAGGGTATAAGTTCTTAAATTCCAGATGAAGTTCTTTTAAAATAACTAATATTAAGCGTTTTTGTTTATGAACTTTAACATTATTTATACGCACAGAAACAAAGTCTCTTTTTCCTGGACATTGTCTAGTGTATTCGTCAGATTCATATATTATAAAAGGACACCCTTTGAAGGATATTAACAATATCCTTCAAAGGATGTCCTTTTTTAGCCTCAGGTTTAGCAAGTATTCCCTTTTCATTTTTCAGCTTTCTGGCTTTCTTAACAAGATGGTCTGAAACTGAAAATGCATTGCAAGTTTTTTTAATTGACTAACTATCAGGAGTTAATGTTAGTAACTGAACTTTTTCTTCATTCAAATTGATTTTTCCTTTTTCCTTTATTGCATCTAAAAATTTCTAAAATCATCACAGTTAATGCACTTTTGCTGATGCTACTAGGTTTGTCATACTTGTTTCCAGTTTTTTAACTTTTTGCTTTCCATATTCTAATTTGTCACATTTACTAACATTTTTTAGAGGAGATATTTCCAGTAAAGAAGCACTCTTATTTAAAACTGTCTTATTTAGATCTGAAGAACTAAACTCCTCATCATCAACATCTTTGTCTTCATCTTCTTGACTAAATTTTCCTGTAATTTGTTCAAGTTTAAATTCATTCATACAGTTAGTGTAAAGTTTTTGACCAAGTTTGATCAAATGTTGACTTGTAAAAATATCGACTTTACACAATCCCTTAATAATATTTTTCTTGTGGACTTTAAACGGATCACAGCAGTATTTTTGAAGCGCTTCATATCTAGAAATATAGGCTTTTTAATGGTGAAACCATATCTCCTCATTTAGTTCAAAAGTGTGTCCAATTCTTTTAATTAAAACTTCAACATCCGTGTTCACAATATCTTTTAGTTTTATTCTTCCAATCATTCTACAATTATACGTTTTGTCGCAATCTTTATTTAAAACTTTCCCCACACAACATTTCTCTGTCATTTTTTATTATTTTATTTTTTTTTACTAATCTTAAAAGTTTAGAAAAAGGCATAAACATATCAAATCTCAAAGAAACTAAGAAATATCAGACACTGATTATGACACTGATTATGTCATTACTATTAGTACAAAATAAGACTTGTGATTAAAAAGAAAACTGAATATATTCATTCATCACAGATAATCACAGATAAATAAAAAATCGTCATCACAGATAAATAATCACATCACAGATAAATAAAAACTATACTACTGTCATCCCTATGACTAGTTATTAGACTATGACCTAAGACTAGCTCATAGTCTAATAATATTCTCTTTTTGAAAATATCATCTCTCAAAAGGCTACAATCATGTCATAAGATAGAGTATAGGTCTTTGAATTTGTTTTGGTCTTTATCTATATATAGAACCTCAACATTAAAAAGTTTCATAATTTATTTCAACTGTTTATGCTTTTTTCTATGCCAGCAAAGTCAATGTAATTTATCGTAATTTTCGAAAAAAGTGATTTTTCGATAGGCTGCTGCATGTGCTAAATTTTAATGCATAATTTTGATTATTCTAACAAGTTGTGACCCTAAGTACACAAAGGTAACAAAAAAAGCCACTTTCTGAAAGTAAGTATTAAACTGTACCACATTAAAGTTCGAAAAAATATTTATAATGTTGCAATATTTTGCAACTTTATGGTACAATATCTCAAAAACTTTAAAAAATCAGTCAAAAAACAACTGCAATAATGGGTTATTTTTGTGAAAAACTATTACCCTACAAAATTTCAGGTCATCACCATCTTTATTTGAAAAGTTATGGTTTGTCAAAAATTGAAAAAAACTGCTGTAAGCTGATACACAATTTTTTTGGATTTTGGTCATTTTTAAATCATAACTTTTGAAGAAATTGGTCAATCAAACTGAAATTTTCTGGATTGTATTTTTTTATAAGATCTGTATGTGGTCAAAGTTTAAAGCAAATCTGAGGTGGTACCCAGGGAGCCTTAGGTGATTTGATATAAATAACCCAACTATATTTATCTTTTTACTAAACATATAAATACATAAAAGTATATTTGTTTTAATATTTAATATTAGTTATTCAATTATTTCAAATTTAGGGCATTAAAGTACCTTTGATTTAAAGAACAAGGTTGCATACTTTCTCATCCACATTAGGCTTAACATTAACAGACATTATTATGTGTTCAAGAATAACTAAAAAAGGCTAGACAACACAACCTAGCTCTAAAGCAGTAACACCGCCTGGCACTAAATGCTGCCAAGTCACACCTCTGCTTATAAGTACACCGCTTGGCTGGAACATCTTGATTAGGCCTAAGATTACCAATATGATGAAAAGCTTGACCACATATTCTATAACGTTGTGGCGCATGATTCATGGGTTGAACTACATTATGTTGATTATACATTATTAAATGAAACAAAAGAAAGACATTCATTATAATTTCTAACATATTTTAAAAAATTCAAATTGGCATTTCTGTTTGCATAGTTTCCTTTAAATAAATCTTCTAAATCTTGTGGAAATGATGAAGGTTGCGACAAAACTACCTTTCCATTATGGCAACATGAAAAATGTGTTTCATGAGAAAATTCCTAACCACCACAATGCTGACAAATATAATTCATTTCTCCTAAATAATTGTCTGAAATAGTATTATTTCTTGCTAAACAATGCATTCTTTCGTATCTAGCAGCCATTCTAGCATTTTGTCGATTAATAATTTCATCCCCGCCTAAGCCTATCTCTTTCATTTCTGCGACGATTATTTTTAACTTGCCTAACGAAGCCTCCTCATTTGGGTTCAAATTATTTGCTGCTTGCCGAGCAACATTTTTAGCATTTTGTCTTCGACGATTAACTTGCCTGTTAATATTTCCATTTTCTAAACTAATATCTGCTTCTAGCCTAATATCATCTATTTAAACTTTACTTTTGATTGAAAGTAGTAACAATAAATCTTAAATGAATCCTGAAAATTGTAACCTTTCCTATATAACTTTTTTTCTACTCTTAATTGCACACACAAATAATTTTTCATATATAACAAACTTTCATTTAAAATAAATTATACAATAATCTCATGACAATATATATATATCAGCTAGGAGATGTTTGAAAAAAATTAGCAAATAATAATTAAAAAAAATTATTAAAAACATGCAATTCTAATAATAAACATACTGCTAACACAGAAAAATTAAAAAGAAAATGTTGTAAACCCTTTTTTGCAAACTTCAATATTATTTCTTAAAAAATATTATTAGTAAACGTTTTTAAAATTTTCACGAAATTATACAATATTTTGTTATTCTATACCTCATAAATACATCATCTGATAAATCTAAAATAAAAAAACTAGCGAATAAGTAAATAAATAAGAAAAACATTACATCAAAAAATTAAAAACAAGCTTTTATGATTTACCAGAGTAGTAGTTGTAAAATTATATTATTTCATGTCAGCTTTTACAAAATAATTTATGCTGGAACATCATGATTCCAAAATATTTATAGCAAAATCATGTAGTAAACAGCGCTAAAGACAAAAAATCAAATTGAGATAAAACAAATTGTAGATATGGCAAATAATTTTCTTGGCTTTTAGTGAATGATTAAAAGTAGTGATTTTTAAAAATAATATTACCAATTTATCATTTTTAATAATAAACACCAAAGTGAAGGTAAGCCAAATGTCTATCAACTCAAAAGATAACAAAAAAACAACATCACCGCAACAACACACAACAATAGCACACACCATAAGTTAATATAATATGCATATAACATAACTTAAGTAACATAACATTCATAACAATAGAATATAAGTAACAACATTACGCAAAATGTAGTTAAAATAAATTATTATGTATTTTTAGAATATTTAATAATAATGGCTTGAAAACACCCAGACCTAAAGCAGTAACAGTTTAACACTAAACACTATCATGTAACACTCTGTTATAAGTACATCACTTGACTGGCAAGGTTGACAAATCCTGCTCTACACGTTTACCATGTCATAGCACTTTGAAAACACAGAAACAACATAACATAAACATATGTACCAACTATAAACACAATAAATGTGTTTAAATATGTATATAAGATTAAATATATACCTTATAAACATATTTAAACACATTTATAAAATAATTTTATAACACATATTAACACATACACAAACAATAAAAAAACACTTTACATTTTTATAACAAAATATTGATAAAACAACTATATAGCACATATTACTACATACACATACTTATCAAAAATGCATATATGCAAACTAAACATGTGCAAAGAAAAATTTTAAAAATGACGTGAGAAAACTTAAAAAGATTCCAAGTAAACAAAATAAATATATACAAACAATACTCTTTACCCAAATTTTTTTTTTTTTTTTATAAGAACTGTAATCCACATAACAAAATTTAACCTTTACATACAGTATCATATGAAATGCCATGTCAGTGTTGGCACAAAAGTTTAATTTATTTCTCTAAATTTTCTAAAACAAAAATACTTAATTTTCTAGAACAAAAATATTATGGAAATAGCATTAGTATAACTTTTTTTTGCATAAAAAATAATTAAAAAAAAATAAAAGTATCAAAAAATATTACATTTCTAATTATCAATTGAGTACAGTGGATTGTGTAAATGATCTTGGTGTAATGTTAAAAACCGATCTGGTCATCATATATCTGGGTGTGTTTCTAAAACAAATAGAATTTTAGGTCTTATCCGACACACGTTTTCATTTTTAAATGCTGATATACTTAAATTGTTAAATATTTCGCTAGTACGTCCTCTTCTAGAATATGAGTCTTCTGTTTGGAATCCATTTTTAAAAAAATCATTAATCTTATTGTAGGAGTACAACATAGAGCAACAAGAATAAATCAGAGCTTTTATAGGAGGATAGATTAAATAGACTTTATTTAACAACCATATCTATGAGAAGAGAAAGAACCAATTTAATAAACTTTTTTAAATGTCTTAATAATTCTTATCAGCTAAATACAGTATCTTCCCTAAAAAACTATTGTCGACCAACTGGACCAGCTGGAAGTGTTTGCGACTATATCCACAATCATAGATTTTTTCTGATATCTGTAGACACTCGAGTAGAAGGATTTTTTTTTAAATTGTGTTATTCCAATTCGGAACAATTTGACGTTTGAAGTCGAACTTAATAAGTCAGTGTTAAACTTTAAAAAAATTCTCGATGAACTTTATTATGTGAATTAAAATTGCAAATTGTAGTTTTTAAATTTTCTGCTAAAGTGGATTAACACTCAGTGAGCATTTGCTCACCGCAGCAATTGAATAAATTAAATAAATAAACAATTGAAAAAATTAATAGGAGTGATCCTTTCTTCTTTATATCTAATAGAAAATGTTATATAAAACTATTTTCTATACTTAGTTCAATTATAATATGATCTTAACAATGAATATTTATCTTAGTATGATTCTTTATGTAATATTTCTAAACTAATAAATAATTAAATTCCAAAAGGAAAAAAGTTTTAACTCGCTTAAGAGATCTTTCTCCAATGAACGCGTGCATTTTGAAAACGTGCTCTTTCAAAGCCTAGTAACTAATAAAATAACGTTAAACCGTAGACGTTAAACGTTTTCTGTTGCAATTATATTAAGATGGCATCATTTTGTTCAAATGTTAGTTTTTAATGTTCCTATTTTTAATTATTTATACTTTTATCATTTGTATTTTAACACTTCTATTTTCATGTCAATTATGTGAAATGCCACACTTAGGCACAGTAATAACACTTTTTAAAAATACAGAAAGCTTACTGAATGACCTAAGAAATCAGCTCATTTATAATATAAGAATAATAAAGTTGTTTTTTTTTTTTTGAAATTAATTGAAATCTAATTATAAATTTTTTTAAGTTTATAATTAGATTTTACGAGTTGCTATTGAGTTTTTTAATTATAATAATAATCTTAAAAGCTTTAAATTTCTATATGGATCTGAAATCATGTTTAATTTGCACAAGATAGTTGCGTTCAATTGCGTTCACTATTAGAAATCTGTTGTTACAACAGATAAATAATAAATTGATAAATACTTGACATTAGTCAGTAAACAAAAGTAGATGTATCGAGAGATTAGACTTAACCAACGATTGGATTTAGAATTTCTGATCAGATCCTGATTGTTAGTATTTTCATGTTGCTCATGTGACAAAGATGTTGATGAAAATGAAGAAGAATGATGAAGAAAAAATGAAAATGAAGAAGAAAAATGAAAATAAAGAAGAATGAAGAAGAAAAAACTCCAAAAAAATTTAATTGGTTTTTTTAATTTAAATAGTTTAATTTTTTTCATATAAAGAAAAACTGTGATAAGCAAAGTACAACAATAGTTTTAACTATTTTGGTTTCAATAAAATCTAGTTATTGCTTTCAGCTGTCTAATAATTACTGATAATTCATCTAATGATCTATCTAATAATTGCTTTAGACAGATTGTAACCCGAATAGAAATATATATAATTGCATGTATGAGTAAATGAGCCTTGATATGTATGACCATATGACTTTACTAATTTAAATTCTGAATGCATAATCGTTTAGGGTAGCAGTGTACAATAGGGTTACATCAGTAACAATACAATAGGATTACAGCAGTAACAAAATTAATTTTTTATATTTTTAATTGAAATATTTTTAATAAGTCAATTAAAATGTTTTCTGCCACAAATGTTTTATCATTACCATTAATTTTATTAAAGAAAATGCTTTTTTTTTAATAAGAAGAAAGATTTAAATACTTTTTAAATATTTAGTGTATATAAATTTTTAATTTATATAAACTATAAGTATTTAAGTGAAGTTTTAACAAGATTTTATATATTAATAATTTAGCATTCAAAAATTTTTAAATAATAAAATAAATAAAAATAAGATTTTAGTAATTAAAATTTTATTATATTAAATTAAAAACAACAATAAATCAAATTAATAAGATTTTTTGAATAAATGTAATTGTTACAACAACTTAATAAACTTTTGAGCTAGTTAATAATAAATTGTTACCTATATATTTTATACTTTATTTAGCTTACTTAACTTTATTAGGTTAATATATTATTTATTAAGATATTGATGAGTGTGTTACCATGACTACTTCGTGTTCTTGGGATAATGGAATATGTCAAAATACAAATGGAAGTTATTCATGCTCCTATTCAAATTACCTATTTCATAATAGCAAAAATGTTTGTGAGTAATTTTTTGTTATTTTTTATTTTTCTTGTTACTTATAAAAAAAACTGCACAGAAAAAACTTTAAATTTAAGCTTGTACTAAATTTATTTAAATTTGTATAAATTTAAATCTTTTAAGTTACAAATTAAGTTAAAAAATTATATTGTTATGAGATATACTATTGTATAATGTCCTTAAAAAAAGAATATAATTAATATTAGGAATATTAAACAAAAATGTTATTAACTTTTTTATAATAAGAATATTAATAAGACATTAAGATTGGTAAATGACATCTTGAATATGCGTAAACATGTAAAAAAAAATCTTCCAGCAGTTGGCAAGTCAGTTGCAGAATAAGAAGATAGAAAACTGTATTGGTTTACTGACTTAAAGTTATTTTACTTAAAATAAGATGTTAGAATATTATTGATCAAAGACTCAAAGATCTTGCTAAAAATAGAGAGAACATTATTCTTAGAAGAGTTAATAAGATCAGTCCCATGAACTAAAGATGAAACGTTAGACTTACCATTAAATCACCTTTTTGTTTTTTTGTTTACATTTGCTGTTCATATAATAAGAAAATATAATTACAAAGAAACGTTTGCATAAAAAAAAGTGGGTTTGTAAAAAACAGATTAGTGCTCAAAGAAGATATGCATGACTTAAGTCACTGCAATCTTTTCATAGAGCCTCTATGTGGGCTTTACAAGTTAGAGATAAAATACTATGATTGTTAAAATACTATATACAATTCCAATATATTAAGAAAAGTTAGGAGGCCTTCTACAAGACATCAGCTGGGTGCAGTTAACATCTGCACAAGATGAGTATTTTTATTAAGATACCTTTTTTTTTGTTGATATATAAAAACATAATGATAAATATGTACATTTTTATATGTATTGTTATAATCAATCTCTAAATCTCTATTTTTTCTTGATCTCTGGTGTCCAGGAGCTCCATAAGTATTAAATAAATTATTATCTGTAACAACAAAAGAAAATCAATTGCTTTTTAGCACTGAAAATATTTTCAGCCCTGAATATATTTGTAGCCTGGAATCGTCAAGCCCATTACCTTATTTGAGTCTCTGCCACCATTATATATAAGGACTCCAGGTTTAAAATTGTTTGTTCCTTTAAGTTAAAAGTTTAATTTTTCTTTCTTCCAAAAAGTGGCTCATAAGCCTCTCGACATTTCTGGAGCTTCTGGATATCAAAAACCGGAAAAAACATATTTTATGACTTACAAATACAGAATCCTTTTTCCATTTCTGTATCCTTTGTTATCAGAGGCGTTGCTATAAAGTAGGCTGGGTAGACTAAGTGTAAAGGATCACTGAGTATACTATAATAGGATTGAGGGTCACAAAAAACAATATAGTGTTACCAAAAGAGTTTTGTTAACAGGCCACTGAGTGTGTTGCAACGCCACTGCTAACTATAACACTTTTAATATGCATGCATTAATGTGTATTTTTTTAATTTTTTTTTCTTTTACAGATACTCTTATTGAGAATACTACTGCAATATTAAAAGAAACTTGTCTTGCTTTGATACCAATCCTTTATAAAGAGTATCTATTAACATTTAATATTTATCCAAACAAATTTAATGGTTTATATTATGTTATTTGCTTCAGTTTGCAGTTTACTCAAGGTAACACATATTGTGGTTCAACAATTTTTGACATCTCATTGAATGAAGATGGCTTATTAACTTTTACCAAAGAACTTTATCCAAAATTCCAATACACTATTGGATTAAATATGTGGTCAAACATTGAGATTAGTCAAACCTCAACTATAAAAGATTATCTTTATAAATTCACAATCAAAATAAATAACAAAGATGTTTATTCTATAATTTTAAATACTGCTTGGGAAGAAAAGTTCGTTAGAATTATGTCCTTTGAAGGTGTACAAATAGAAAAAGCTTATTTTATCAATAAAAAACCAAGTAGGTTTTTTTTTTTTTTGTAATAGTTCATTTAAAAAAATTTTTTTTAATGATTTGACTAATTAAATCTTACCAAATATAAATATTTGTTTGTAGACAAAAACATTTGGTTTATCTCTTTCCTTAAAAAATTGTGTATGTTATTTATTCTTGTTATCCATTTCACTGTATTCCTGTTTCAGTTAAAGAAAAAAAAAAATTGATATAATATATCTATTAACAATAAATGAAATAATAATAAATTATTTTAAGTTTATTATATTAACCAAAACATAATAAATCAACTGCTTGTAAGTAGAGCACTTTATCACATATTTTGTATAAAAATAAATGATAAAAGACAATAAGTAAAATAACTGAATTTATTAGTTTGAATATTTAGATATTTATTTAATATCTTTTTTCTACCCTTAAACTTTGCGGTTATAATCTTTTAATGTCATCTACTACAAATGATTGCAAAAACTGTTCATATAGTATTATGGTTTCAACAATTTTTTATTTTATTTTACAATGTAGCACTGAAAAGTATAAGAAGAAAGTAAAAAAACAATACTTAAACATGAAGCATTTAATAAGTTATACTGAAAAACATGAGATGAACTAGAGAATGTGCAACACGTGTACAACTGCCACATTCATTTTATTCATACAATAAAAAATCTAAAGTTTAACACAAAAATCTAAAACAGATGAATTTGTGTTTAAAAGTAAACTAGTTTACACTTAATCACAAGCAAGTCAAGCTTGTTAAAAATTTCATTGAAAAAAAAGTTTGCTCTTTATAAGGCTGTGTTTCCAAATCCATCCAATTAAATTATGTAATATTGTAGTATTGCTATTGTATTTTAATAAAATATCATTTATTTAAATGATATAATGATATCATTTAATTGATAAAATGATATTATACATATAAATGTTGTTACAGTTGTTTAACCCTAGTGAGAGTCATAAGTGACATTTATCGCCACATTTTTAAAATCCATTATTGAGCTTAATAAAACTTTATATATACCAGTTTTTTTATATTTGTTAGCATTACAAGTCTTTATATAAGTTAGTTTGTTTATTATCATACGATCATTGAACTGAATAGGTAATTGACTTGGTTTGTGCATTTGCGCAGTTTACTTTTTTTGATAAGTCAGATTAAATTTTTTTTTTTGTTTACCATTATTATTTCTATTATTATTAGGGTGGTGCTAAAAATTACTTTTTTTGAAAATGTCTACTGACACCCCCTAAATGTGTTCTATATAATAAAATAATACTGGATTTGAAAAAATTTTGAATAAAAATAATTTTAGGGGTGCCACAAGACCCTTAAACATCAAACAGGTTCCTAATATTTTCAAAAAAAATTTTTTAAGTTTGTCATGTTGGGTCTTAAAGTGAGTCAAATTATTATTATTACATAAAAAAAATTAAAATCAAAAAATCTTAATTCCCTATTTTTCATTTTTTGTTAAAAAATATAATTTTCTTTTCACTAAAATCTAAAATAAAAGTTTAAATCATAAAATTATTTTTGAAACTTTTATATAATTTCGCTTCATTTGAGATCCAACATGTCATACTTTTGAAAAGCTTTTTTTTTTGATAATATTTGGGACCTGTTTGATGTTAAAGGGCCTTGTGGCACCCCTAAAAATATTTTTGATTCAAAAATTTTTCAAATCCAATATTATTTTATGATGTAAAACACATTTAGGGTGTGTCAGCAAAAAATTTCAAAAAAAGCTGTGATTAACTGCAATTTTACAAAAATATTAAATTTAGGTGTCAGCGTATTTAATTTAGTCAGAGCTTTTTGTTTTTTTAACAAATTTCCAAAATAATAACAATTAAGTTCATTTTTTTTAATAAACTACATTTTTTTTGATACCATAATGGTATAAAAAGAATGCTTTTTTTAAAGCTTTAAAAAGCCTTGTATGTTATTTCATGGCTTTTCTCCACTTTTGTTTTTACGGAGTTAATTAAAGAGTGCACTGAAAAGCTCGTATATATATATACATATAAATAATTAAAATCAAAACTTTTTAGTAAAACTTTTCTGTTTTTTTAAGTTCATTAGGAATCCTAATAAACCTACAGAATCCCAAAGGAGAAACAGCCTGTTGAAGAAAAAATCAAT
Source organism: Hydra vulgaris (assembly GCF_038396675.1). Taxonomy (NCBI): domain Eukaryota; kingdom Metazoa; phylum Cnidaria; class Hydrozoa; order Anthoathecata; family Hydridae; genus Hydra; species Hydra vulgaris. The sequence goes on from NC_088926.1 coordinate 30,237,569, forward strand.
ATAGTGTTTTTATTTATTTATTATTGCTCTGTTCTTTAGAATATTGTATGTGTTCATAAAAATGTACGTGTTGTACATTTTTATGAACTCCATAAAAGTGTTGGCAAAACGTTTACTGTAGAACATTTTTTGAAAGAAGGTATATCAAAAAGTACAAGTTTCAATATTTTAAAATGTGGTACTGTTGAAAGAAAGCAATGATCCGGACAAAAGCCCACAATAATGACCAAGAAAAAATTAAAGAAGTTAAAAACTCGATTTAACAACAAAGATAGCATTAGCCAGCACGATGCTGCTAGAATATTTGAGTGTTCCCAGCAGTATATCAGTAGGGCACTCAAAAAGCTTCAAGTTTAACCATGGAAAAAGCAGAAATCGCCATCCTACATTGAAAGTCAAGTTACTAAAGTAAAAAAAGATTGTTGTTATCTTGTGAGATATTTTAGTAACAAACATTTCATTTTGGATGATGAAAGTTATTTTACTTCAAGTAAGCCCTAAATGCCTGGTAACAAAATTTATTACATAGACGACTCTTCTGTTACACCACTTGATGTTAAATTCAAAATGCGAAGCAAATTTGAGAAGAAAGTAATGTTATATATTGTTGTCTCGGACAGAGGAATTTCAGAGCCATTTTTTAAGGAAAGTGGTCTAGCTGTTAACCAAGAAGTTTACAAAAATCAATGCTAAACTAAAATTTTAATCCTATTTGTTAATAAATATCATTCAGATGATAATTACATATTTTGGCCCAATAAAGCATCGTCACACAATGCGAAAAAGTGTTACTGAGCTCCTCCAAAGCGAAAATATTCCTATTGTACTGAAGAATGTTAACCCCACCAATCTTCCTCATTGTAGACCAATTAAAGATTTTTTTGGAGAACTAAGTTCTTTAGTGTACAAGGATGGTTGGAAAGCTCGAAATATTTCACAACTCAAGCGTAGAATAAAAAAATCCTTGAAAGAAATGGACACAAATGGTGTACAAACATCTTGCGCGAACATTAAAACAAAGTTACGCAGAATAGTGGATAAGGGACCCTTTGTGGAAAAACATTAATTTTATTGTATATTTTAAGTTGTCATCAATTATATATCAACCATATAAAATTGTTATGAATAAATTATTTCATCAAAATTAACATTTCGTCTCTTTCCGGATTTTTAGTTGTCACCCGTTATATAGAAATTTATATATTTATTGTAATTAAAAGTACATATTTTTTACAACTATAAGTTTCATGCTAAATGCCATCATCAGTTAAAAAATCTAATTTTTTCTTGTGGAAAATAATTCTGTACAAGAAAAAAATGTGTTAGAAAAATCTAATCTTTTGGTTTTTGGATATCAAGCAAAAATTTGTTCTCATGGCAACACTTGGATATTAGTTCACTTTTTTTTGTTTATAAATACTTTGGGATTTTTATACAATAAAATTATTAGTTTTTTGTATAAGCATAATAGGCATTTTTAGTTATGTTGTTGTAGGCAGGGGCACTTTTTATGATGGAACATGTTAAATTGGATGCTGTTTTTAACTTATTCGTTGTATCCCATAGGTATTTGAAAGCATGGTTGCGTTTTTAAGTTTTTTGTTTTTGAACAATTGCTTGTGGTTCTCCCATCTAATTTTCCACATGCCTTCTGTTGAACCTATATATGTTTTGTTGGGTGTGTTTGAAAATGATGCAATGTACTTATAAATTATATTTATTTTTTTGCAATATCTATTCATAGGGCATGTTTTGTTTAGTCTACAATTGCAAGCTAAAATTGCAATTGGGTTCGTTGAAATATTTTTATTGTTGTGATTCTTTATAACTTTTGCTTTTGGAAACATTGCTTGTGAAGCTGTAGCTGACTTTTATTTTGTTGCGGTTAATTAAGTTTATGAAGCAGATTTGGTTTTTAAAAGGGTTTGTCGATTAGTTGTATGAAAGTTTTGCCTATACTTGCCAGAATCCTTTTATTATTCTTTTTCGTTTGGCGGCTACTTTAGTATTGTTTTTAGGGTTGTATTTAAAGTTAAAATCTTTGAAACTATTTCTTTTTAGGGCTTTGTCATATTCTGCCATTGAGAAGTTTGAATGTGTTCTAAGTTGCTATTTGGTTGTTTTTTTTTAAATGATTGGAGCCTTTTCCCAAATTAAAAGTTACATCTTGGTAGTTGGCAATTGATAGTTTTGTTCTAATTTTTATTTTTGGATTTTATGTATCTGTTTGGCAGATTTGTTACGCATAACTATCAGTCCGTCATCACTTAAGACGGCATTGCTAACCCTAATTCCCAGATTTATATATATGTGTGTGTATATATAAATATACATATATATATATAAACACATATATATATATATATAAATACATATATATATATAAACACATATATATATATATATAAATACATATATATATATATATATATAAATGCATTTTTTTATATGTGTACAACTATATATATATATATATATATATATATATATATATATATATATATATATATATATATATATATATATATATATATATATATATATATATATATATATATATAGTTGCATTTTTTTTTAGTGCTGCCACCAGCTGAAGTCCTTTGTATTTCAGGGTGATTGAAATCACTAATTATTTGTAATTCCATACCTTTTTTCTTTGCTAAATTTGTAGCAGAAATTAAGCTACAATTAATTGTTCTGTTGAATTCTATGCTAGCAGATGGCTCTCAATAAATACATCCAAAAAGAAATTTTTTACTTATGTGAGATTTTATACACCATACCTAGCCTGGCATTTTACTATGAAGCTCAATTGCATTAAAGTATGATGCTTGTATATATTGTCATATATAAATTGCAACTCCACCATGTGAATTAGGTCTGTTGTTGTTAAAAATTTGTAATTTGGTAATTAGAAGCTGGAGTAATTATAGAACCAAGTTTCTGTAAGTGCCACTATCATAGGTGAATTTAATTTTGTGACATTTGCAGAAAGAATGTCCAGTTTATTACAAAGTGATGAAGCATTTGTATAGAAACAGGTGATTTCACTTAAGGCTGTATAATTACTATTGCTGCTAGATTTTTTGTTGATGGTTATGGAGATGGTGTTTTTGTTACAGATAGTTGGCTGGACATGATTAGTATTAAATACTAAGTTGTTCATTAGTTGCTAACAAATCTGCAAATTATTTTGATGGTTCGGTGTTGTACAAGTTGTAGCAATTGTGGTAGAACTTTTTGCAAAATGTAGTTTCAAACTCTGCAAACTCTACTGTTATTTTTTCAAAAAAGTATTTCTATGTTGCCAGGCTTGGTCGGGAAGTGGGAGCGATCGCTTTCGATAATTGACCACGGGAATAATATTTAGTTGCGAAAAGCTGGCCAGATTTTTTAGTCGTTTTGAGAACATTTCAAAAAACAAAAAGAAAGCGCAAAAAAGATTAATTGGACCGATGAGAGACAAATACCAAAAAAAAAAATTTAGAAAATAACTTTCAACGCAAAAAAACTTCAAGCAAAATAAATAACGTTTAGAAAAATATTTTTGAAACATCGCTCTTTTATAATTTTTTTATAAAATTAAGCGACATTTTTTTATATAAAATAACATCTTACGATTGCTTAATAAGTAAACAAATGTTCTTTTATTTATTAAAGAGTTTTATATAATTTTTATTTATATACTCGTGTCTTATTACCAGTACTCACTAAGGAGGATTGGGGTTAAAGGGGGCTATAGTCACGGGCCCCAAAATAGTCAAGAAGACTTTTTTTTAGTCATTTTTACGGTGTAGCACAATAAAAAGGCCTCCAATATAAAAATAGACCCCAGCCCCGAAAAGTCTAACAAGATTTTTATTAAACTAGCGCAAGATTTAGTTTTAATTAAGCTAAATTATTTTATAAATAAAATAGTTATTTTTTTTTTAAACAGTTTTATGTTTTGCGTGAAAATTTTAACATATTTGAAACAATTCATCATAGTAAGATGAAAAATCAAATAATCAAATCATCGCATTACTGTAGAAATTAAATTAACTAGATAAAAATCAACTAAAAAGATAGAAATCAACAAAAAATACTTTATGAAGAAGAAGCGGAACTGAATTACAATATTGCTAATGATGTTTAGCGAGTGGGCTTTTTAATTTTCATTAGTATTTAAAACAAAAAAAAGTAACTTTTAGTTAAAGGATAACGAGTTTGTAAAAATCGCAACTGAAGCGAAAATATTTAGAGCTAGTAAACCAATATCTAAGAACTTAGAAACTTTTCTTTATATTTAATAACTTTCTAAATATATATATATATATATATATATATATATATATATATATATATATATATATATATATATATATATATATATACACAGTATTGGACAAAACATTTGCAACCAACATCGAACAATGCTATAAAATGTTCCTAATTTTACATGTCTTAAAAATGAAACAAACTATACTACCACAGCAAACAGCTCAGGAGTCTGGCGTCGTAGCATGCCATCACATGAGCAATCAGCTGACAGGTGACAGCACACAGGCAGAATTTCGTTGACAAGTGCCATTTTACAGCGGACACAACAAGTGCAACTTTTTTGGTTTGTTTCATTTTCTTAAGTCTGATCCGTGTCAACGTCACAGAAGTTTTTTAATAATTAAAGGAAGTATCCAGAAGTTTCCAGAAGCATGCAGAAGCTTCCAGAAGTTTCCAGAAAAAGCATCTGGAAGCATCCAGAAATATCTAGAAACATTCAGAAGCATCCAGACGCATCCAGAAGCTTCAAATTCAAATCAAATAAAAAAAAATCAAAAAAAAAAAAAAAAAAAAAGAAGAATCAAGAAGAAGAAGAAGAAGAAAAAATCGAAAAAAAGCATCTAGAATCTTCCAGAACAGGTTCATACAGGTTCATTTTACTATATAAGAGAC
>NC_088926.1:30247500-30295000 GCF_038396675.1 Hydra vulgaris
TAAACTAAATAAAACATCAAAATGTATTTGAAAAAAAGTTTTGGTAAGGAGGAAAACTTTTTTTTTAAATATTTTCCTCCTCATCAAGAACCTTTGAAATTATCTTTTTTGAAAGTATAATACTAACACATAATATCAAAACCACAAAATAATTTGGTAGAATACCTCTTTCATTGCAAATTTATATTAATATATATATATATATATATATATATATATATATATATATATATATATATATATATATATATATATATATTAATATACATATATATATATATATATATATATATTAATATACATATATATATATATATATATATATATATATATATATATATATATATATATATATATATATATATATATATATATATATATATATATATGTATATATTTATGCCCACACATATGTATACAGATATGTACACAGATATATTATTCTCATTGTTATTATTATTATTATTATTATTAATATTATTATTATCACTAATATTTTCATTAGATTATTACACTGAATATTATCCAGTTATTTCTCCCAAAGGTAATTTTAGCTTATTTTTTTAAAGTTTTTTTTATAAAATATTTTGTTAATTTAGTAATTAAACATTATTATATACTTAATATTACATTAAGATTACCCATTTTGGAATTAAGGTCGGCATGCTGCCTGTCGACCCTAATTCCTGACTGCCAACTTGAGAGTGTCTGGTCTGTGGTAAATTTTTTTCCATTTTTCGGAACTGAGGAAATTTTTTTGCTGACCTTAGAACTTTAAATCTTAATTTTATTTGCTAGTTCAAATAAATTGAAGATGACATAAAGGAGACTGTCTTTTTTAGGTTTTTTAAATAAAATGATTGAATTAAGAGCCATTATCTGATAAGCATAGGTAAAGTCTGGACGTGATGTTTTAAAATTTAATTTTTTTTTTGAAAAATTTTACTAATCAATGAGATACTGCGTATCAAAATTTGGCCCATTTTTGTAAAAATATTTTTGCATGGAGTGCAATCGCTACTTTAGGGGCAATTTGAGCAACACATTCCTTTTTTATTTCTATTTGTTCACTCTTTTTATTTTTAATTCCGCTTTTCTAGGTAGATTTCTACAGTAGGAGTAAAAATTCCACATGATTACACATTATTGTCTAGAAATCATGGTTCAAAACCATTAAATTTGAAATTTAATTTTTTATTATTTTTATTTGTACAAGAGTAGTACAAGAGAAGCTTTACAAGAGTGCTTGATAAAGTTTATTTTCTTTTTGTATCAAACAAAATACTTAACAATATGTTAAATAATGCTGTATATTATGTACAGCAGTATTTGAACCTATTGTAAAGTACATTAAAAAGAGTTTGCTTGCATCTATAACAGATGTGAACAAACTCTTGTTAATATACCTTGTCTCGCTGATGCTGTAATGGCTAAAGTTAATAATGTTTTTCTTTGTTTAAAATTTTTTTCTGCCAAGTCAGATAATGATCTCAACATGGAAACATCTTAAAAACCCTTTGCAAAGTTTGCTAAGCTAAATAACTTTTCCTTAAAAAGTATGATTAAAAAGAATCTTCACATGAAAAACATCAATATGAAAGAGAGTCAGCAAGAGTGATATTGATGCTAGAAACAATTTATTGACTCCAGAAGATCTTTATGAGGCACTTTATTATGGTAAAAGGATTTAAAATATTGATATTGCTTCATTACTCTATAAAAGTTATAATAAACTCCAAAGCCTCTATTTTATAAGGACCAAATCTGGTTCCCAACATAAGCAGTTATCATTCTTTTTAGTTTTTCCCTTTTCAAATGATAATTTGCAGATACCTCCAAATTGATCAAGGTAAAAAATGGAACTATGCAAATGTGACATTCCATACTTTGATTGTTGAGCTCTTTAGTTCAATTTGCAAAAATTATACTGTAGCAACAATAAAAAAAAAAATTGTTTATAGAAGTGTTAAGAATCAAGTTTCATACATATTTTGGTTGTGTTGAATCATTTTTTGATAATAAATCATTAGAAGAGCACATGCTATAAAAAAAAGCAAATTTTAACTCATGGTTTGTTAGTTTTAAAAGTCTTTTTAAAATTTTTAATAAAATTCTTTCTTGATTTTTGTCTTGCGCTTCGTATCTATAAATTGCTCACATTGTAATTATCTAGATCTTTTCCTAGATTTGTGATTGTTGGAATCACTGTAAAAGAGGCTGATTGGTCACTAATCTTAGCAACATCCAATGAGGAAAGCAGGTTTTCATCCATATTCTTTTTTTACTTGAAGTGCCTCTTTTTGATGTTGATTCTTGTACAAGATTTATTTTTTCCTCTATAAATGCAGTTGTATTACTGCAGGAGCTGCTGCTGCTCGCAACAATTACTGTTTCATCTAATGAATAGAATTCAAGTGATCTTTTAATAAACATTTATTACTGTTTCTTAGACATTTCAGTTTGACGTTTTTCCTCATTCTTATCATCCCCCATCATTTTTTCCTTTCGACCTTCCCTTTCTAATTTTCTCTTTCTCTAATGATTTTATCTTTCTCTTTCTCTTATTCTCTTTCTCTAAGAAGAACTTTGATTTTTTTTCTTTTGCTTTTCCTTAACAATTTTTATTCAATATTCATGTAAATAAATTTGTAATTATAAAAAATTACTTGTTTAATTAATAGCCTGTTTATTAAGATTAGGTTTTTCCCACATAATGTGTAATGCTTCTTTGATTTTTAACTGTGAAGTTTGGGTGTAGCCTAATACTAAAAAAAGTCTTTATTGCCTACATTAAAGCAACTAGTTTTTGAATAAATATGTTGATTTATAGGAGAAGTTTTTTGTAATTTTAAATTTTTCTCTATTTTTTTACTAAAATGTCAAGTGGTTTGACCCACATTTAACGCGACGATTTTAATTAAACTTAATGGGCTATTTTGATTTTTTAAATGATTTGAGGCTCTGCGAGGGAAAACTTATAATCTTTTTTGTTTTGTTTACTGTTGAAATTTTGCGTTTTGTAATTTATGGACGATCCCATACAGCTTTTACTCTTTAGTTAAAAAATTTTCAACAAATTATAAACCTCCTCTAAACATATGACAAATTTCAAAATACTAATTTCCCCTTTCCACCAACTTTCTTCCTCTTTTCTCTCAAATATATTTTTATTACAAAACGAGTTCCACAATATATATGTATACAATATAACAAAACAAAATACAAAATGGTATATTAAAAAACATTAAACTACATCTAGAATAAGTAGATTAACAAACTGCAAAAATACTAATTGTTGAAGTAGTAAAATGTTTTTCACCGCTACTATTTTTTCTTCTAAAAGAGCCACTCTTCCAAAAAAATGAGGAACAGTCTTCATCACCATTTAAGATCCACACCCTAGGTACCATATAAGATATGCTCTCATTTTTATTAGGATGTGTTAAAAAAGCATTGCAAGACAAATCTAAAATCAAAATATCAGTTATGATATCTAATCTATTTACAAGTTACTATTGTTAATGGTAATGAAAGGATTGGTGTTTGAGTTATGCCAATCTTAGGCGCAAAATAGCATTAACACATTTATCTCCATTTTTTAACATTGTGAGAATTTAAATTTCGAATTTTAGTTATTTATATGTTTTACAGTTGTTATTGTTTATATTGGTAAAATATATGTTTTTTTTGTAATATATGTTTTATAATTAATTTTACATTATTAATTTTATAATTTTCAAATTTGCTTGACTACAAGTTAATTGTTAACTCCAACTATAAATAAGGTTGAAATTGACAATGAAAAAACAAAAAATAACAATATTTAAAGTTATATAAATAATAATAAAACGACTAATATACTAAAATTATATTAACACAAAAATAATATTATAATTAAAAACAGAAAAATTAATTTTTTTACCATGAAAGTTTGGAGATAGAACCTTATTATTCTCATCTATGTATTCTAAACAATAAATTTAAAAAAATTGATATTTCGACCTTTTAATTTAATGAGTTTAACAAATTTTTACTTTCAATTTTAAAAACTTAAGAGAGTATGACAATTTTTTCTTATTTTAATTGCTGAACAGGCAGCCAATCTTGAATCTGATCTCAATTCTGTAACAGATTTGGACTCACAGTGGCTTAATTAGTAAAAAACACTTATGTAACTTTTATCTTCAACTTCAAGTTTCGCCATTGCTGAATCATCAGGAAGAGTTACTAAATCTCAAAAAAAATTCAATTTATAGAAAAAAATATTTTACAGGAAGTTATAAATTATTATAAAAAAATTTTTAATTACTATATTTTTTTGTTAACGGGAAGTTACAGAAAGTAATTATTAAATAATTTTCTTTGGAATAGGGATAGTTTAATTTGGTCATTTATTTTTATAACTTTTTAAGAGGTATTTATTTTCATGCCTACATTTAGAAATTAATTCAGATTTTTTATTTAATAAATTTTCTTTATTTAAATGAGTAATTAATTTCAAATTTCAAATAAAATTTCAAATTTTTCTTGCAAACATAGAATACATTTTTTGGAAATGTTATTATAGGCAGGGGCAGATTTTTGAATAGATTATTGTAAATTAAAATTTTTATTTTTTTCTTTTAAATCCTAAATATATTTTGACAGCATAGTCTCTTTTGAATATATTTTGAGTTTAAACGATTGTTTGTGATTGGCATAATGTTTTTTCCATTCCCCCTCGGTCAAGCAAATATATTTTTATCGGGGTTATTTTGTCAGGAAACAATGCACTTGTAAATTTACAAGAATTTTTATTGAGATTCAGTAACTCTTCCTGATGATCCAGCAATGGTGAAACTTAAAGTTGAAGATAAAAGTTAGATAAGTGTTTTTTACTAATTTATTATTGCTCTGTTCTTTAAGAACGTTGAGCACTCTATTTGTAAAATACACTAACATAATTTACATATATATATATATATATATATATATATATATATATATATATATATATATATATATATATATATATATATATATATATATATATATATATATATATATATATATATATATGTATATATAAATTTATATATATAAATTTATATATTCAATATCAAATTTAGGTATAGAAATGGAAGTTATTTGGGTTTTAAGTAGTACTCCTGTGGTTATAACTAAAAAAGTTACTAAAAGAATAAATGGAAGAATAGGAAACTACCAAGAACCTCTAGGTTTTTTTATTATTATATTAGTTGATGTTAAGTTATTGTTGTTGTTTTGATTATAAAATGAATTGTTATAAAAAGTTATAATTGGCTTAAACTTATGCTTTTAAATTTTTTTAAATTTAAATTTTAATCAGATGCAGTATTAAAGATCAAGATTTATGGTTAGGTTATTATTTGTAAAGTAGTGCAATATAAAAACGTGGAATTAAACACCAAGTTATTAGTATTATCCTAGTATTAGTATTAGTATTATTTATAATCACTTTTTACATGCTTTTATTTTTTGTCTAGTACAAATTATGATGGAAATTGGTTATCTTATTAGATTTTTAATATATTGTGTACACTATTTTACAAAAAAAGGGTTTGTTGGTAGTTTTTAATATGTTCCGCTTGTAGTTAGATTGATAGGTCTGGATCTTCATGATCGCTCTGATGCTGGGAACATGTGAGTTTGGAATTTGCACAACATGCCTCATCTTCTACTGGTTTGTGCAACTTTCTTTTTTATGCAAGTAGAAATCAACTCTGACTTGAAATATCTTTTAACTCTTGGCTTTTGGTTGAATAAAGGCTTGAGATACCGTCTCAATAAAAAGACTCATTCAGAGCAGATGTTAACTTAATCTAGCTACTTTCTTGTAAAAGCTACCCCAGGCTAAGACTAGGGGTAAGCAAGAACTTCCTGTTAAAATTTCCTATTTATCTAATGTTGGCATCAGTATACACCTGTGTTACAATACTCATACATTTATTTTTCCTTGCCTATAATTAGATTTTCTTTACTCTACTTGTAGATTCTTGCTAGTGCCTTCTTGATAGTAGCTATGCAATAGAATGGATTGCCTGTTAATATAATTGATATAAAAAAAAATCAAAAATCATACTTTTATGTAAATTTAAATTTAAATTTTAGTTTTTTATTTATTTTGTGTTTTTTAATTAAAAATGATGTGGTAATAAAATTAACACTTTTATATTGATTGTATGATTTTCTCAAGTATTTTGTACAAGATACCATTAAGTTGCATCCTTAGTCCTGTATTATTCCTCATCTTTATAAATAATCTTAATGATAATTTTATTTCAAATATGGCTCTATTTTTGAATGACGCAACTGTACATTTCAGTTGTAAACAAAAAGTCTTTTTATAACCACTTTTTGATCATTAAAAACAAGCAGCTAATTTCTCCTCTACACAGTGGGTCAGAATTCACATTAACTGGACAAAAGTAAATATTTTTATAATATGCTTGTTAGTTAACCATTATTTTTGTATAAACTAATTTGATGAATGTAAGTTTATTGGTAACATTTATTTTCATATATGGATGCTCTGGGAAGCCATATTGCACAACAAATACACTTTTACCTTGGTTATATAAGGGAAGTTTCAAAATTTAAAATAAAAAATAGATATAACTAAACATCAATGTAAAAGATCCAAAATTATGACACATGAGCAATGAAGAATAATATTTGTAGCAAAAAACATATATGGAACAGGACAGCAGAAAAATGGAAACAGAAGCACAACTTAAGTAACATCAGTAAAAACATAGCAATATAATATATTTATACAAAATCTTCAAGTGGTACTTCTTTCAGTAGCTCAAGCTCACTATTTGGAAAGTCTTCCTTTTTAGGATGATGTGGTGTTTTTGAATTATTAATGATAGTATCAGATGAACACATAAATCTCCTTATGAAGTCTTCATCTGTTTTAGAACGAGAGCATTTTTTTGAAAAGGACTCACGTAACTTCTTGAAGTCCTTATTACATGCTTCGTGTGCCTTCTCACAGAGCATGCCAATTGGCAAAGCCATCTGATCCACAACTTGCTATTTATGAATAAGAATTCGGTGAAGGCTTTGTGGCATGTGGTACCATTGATACTGGTTCACCTATCATTCAGCTGTTTGGATGCAGAAGTCTCTAAATCAAGATGAATCAATATCATATCCTGATGATAATGTACAAATAACATGCATTATCTTAATGATGCTTACATCTAATTAGAGAGTTTTAGCAGTCTTTTCTGCATCATTATTGCACCATTCTCATCGTTGTTGCTCAAAAAAACTATTATTACTTGATTCCCTCGTACCACAGGGTTCTAACAGTTCTTAATTTTTATTCAAAATCCTAGAAAAGCCCAGGAACTTTTGAAGTTTATTCATAAAAAAGCATACATTTCTGTTTTTTTAAATAAAATAATTTAAAAGTTTAAAATTTTATTATTCCTGATTTATGAATAATGAAATAATCAAGCATGTATTTTTTTATATTCATCTGACGTTATCCCTTTGTTGATAATTTATTATTGTCATAATAAAAAAGCCAATTTAAACAATATTTTATACTTTAAGTTAGTTAGAAGGTTTGAAGTATTATATACTTAGTTTAAAGGTAGTTTGAAGTGACATTATTATTAGTTTTCAAATTCTTACAAATCGTTTTGACTTTTAAATAATCTATAATAGCAAAATAGGATTGTAGCTATAGTTTATATAAAAATAGAATCCATTTTTTTTTGAATTATGTATAAGCTGTTGTTTTTAATAGAGTTGTCTAACTTATTGTAAATTTATTAATAAAATCTTGTTCTATTGTTTGTTAATTTAGTTCATTTCAATTGTTTACAATTCTGTTATTACAAAATGCATTTTTTGGTAAATATGTTTTTATGAGCTGCTTAGTGATGGAATGTTGGTTTGCTTAATTAACGCTTATTCAAAATATACAAACAAATCGTTGGCACTTAAATCTGAAATTTTGAATACTGTTTACTTGAGGCATCCTATGAATACCTCATCAAATTCTGGAGAACAATTCAGAAAAATGTTTCCTGATAGCAATATTGCAAAGACATTTTAATGTGGTTGAACAAAGGCTGGGTATGTGACTACATATGGATTTGCTCCATGTTTTTGAAGTGAGCTATTATTGACACTTTCAACTGCTCTATATTACACAATTTTTATGATGAATAACTTAATAAAATATTTCAAAAGGAGCAGATGGACATTTTAGTCAGGTTTTGGGATAAAATATCAGATACCGTTAATACTTGGTAACTTAAGTCAGAGTTTATGGGACGCTCCACTGCTGAAAATGTTTTAAATTTCTCAGCGGCATATCCGAAATAGACAAAGCAAAGGTTTTACTAGTACTGCCCGATGGTTCCAATGTCACACACAAGGTGTGAAACATAAGAAAACATTGCTGAAACACTGGAATATTCACTACAATTTTGTGGACACAGGTGGTGCGAAATTGAAAACTATATATGAAAAGCTGAATCTCTTCTTCATGGTTACAAAAAATTTTTCACATATGTTAATAGTCTCAAAAAATGCAAACTGCCTGTTGTCAATAATAAAAGTTGGCAGAGACTAAAAACTATGATACATGATCAAATTTTATCAGCAAAATTGAAATTCTTTAAAATGGGATCTGATAAATTAAACGTCTTTCAAAAACGTTTTCAAACATAAAAACCCACGGTGCCATTGATGACTGCTATTCTTGGTGATATTATGGATGAGTCAATTTATTCTTAAAGATGTCTTCAAGAAATGTTATGCACTTTATCAGTTGCCTTAACTTGACATAAGAGATAGGAACATTCAAAAACATCCGGCAGACATTGATATAGGATTTGCTTCTTGTCTAAAACTCAATAAAGCCAATATAATTTCTACTGATTCCAGAGTACTTACCTTAAAAAGCTGGGGAGTTTTGCGCAGTTTGTTGAGACATCTTTTGACAAGTCCCCAATGAATTTTTCTATTGCACGCTCTGTCATATCAATAAATCCAATCCAAATGGTTGTCGTCAGTTGAACATGGTTTTTGTATCAATTGGCAACTTTTGGTTTAAACTTAAAGGGCAATTGCTTTTTGCCCAACGTATTATTGAACACCACCTTTCATCTTCTAGAGAAACTCCTGAAAGCTTCAAAATTGGCAGAGAGATGCAGCAACATGCCAGAAAAGCAAGCAGCTCATACCACAGAAATCTGCAAAAGTAAAAATCAAAAAAAGAAAGTGACAATATGGCGTTAAAGTATAAGATTGTTGATGATAAGTTAAAAGATAGTCAAACAAAATGTAAACTTCTTTAAATCAAAATGAGTTTTTGTCTAATAAATTTTATTAGCTTACCATTAATGCACAAAAAAAAAGTGACTTTACACTTTTAAATGAGTCAAATAAACAAAAAAAAGTTATGTAAAGCAAAGCAGAAGGAAATTGATAAGATAGATTTAATTGAAAAGAAGCTAAAAATAAACTAGCCAGTATTTTAAATCTGACATTATTCATGCATGATATTATATTATTGTTACAACAAATATGCTAATAGCAAAATGTTTCATTTTCCATATTTTAAAAAAAGTCCTGAAATGAAGTTTTTTTCTAAATAATATTTTATCCTTTAGGTTTTGTGTTTATTAAAAAGGTAGCAACAACTTAATTGTATACTTATATGAATTTTAGTAACACCTGATGACTAAAAAATGAGACAACTTTAAAATTGTTATTATAGTCATAGTTACATAGCTATCAAATTTAATTTAAAATAAGTTTATAAACAATTATATGATATTTAAAATATATATTTATTGGTTTTCAATAACATCATTAAAAACAATGCAACCTAGATGAACTGAAGTCATTGAGGCACAACGTTTTGCCACTTCCGGATCCATTTTGTTAAGACAATTCACGATACGCTGTTTGAGTTGAGGAATGCTTGTTGCTTGCCAATTATCCTCGCAGACTAAGCGTTTCAACTGACCCCAAAAGTACTCAATTGGTCGAGCTTCTGGTTCATTGGAAAGATTTTTTACCTTTGGCAGGTATTTAATGTTATTGGCATCGAGAAAAAAAACCACTTCATTTGCATAGTGCAAGCTAGCTAAATCTGGCCAGAACACGTACTCGTCATTTTTATAATGTTCATCAATGAAGGGTATTAACCGCTTGCGGAGACATCCGATGTATGCTTGTTTGTTGATTGCCTGGCCACTTTCAAAAAACATTGGTTTTGAAGTCCCTTTGGGCCATATAATCAAAGAGACTAGCACCTTTTCCTTGTACTTTTTCTTTCCTTTGAATTTGACGTCGCTAGTTGTAGATGACATGTCGCTAGAATAGAAACCATCGTTGCCAGCCAATGTTGTATTCGCATATGTGAAATATGATTCGTCATCCAAAATATCCTGGAAAAATAGGATTTTAATCCTAAAAAGTTCTGGAATTTTGATTTTATTTTTCTGTGGAACCCTGTACTATGTTACAATGTTAGTATGTCAATAACTATAGCATAAAGGCTTTTTCAATTCTTTTCAATGAAATTAAATTAAAAATTTTTTTGAATTTAACCAGAAATTTTTTTAAATTAATAATTTTTGTTTTTTAATTTTATTTGTTAAAATTAAATATATTTTTTTAGGCTTTTGGGGATCTATAGATGAAGGAGTCATTGTAATAATTAATCAGTATTGGACAAAACTACCCAAAATCAATTTAAGTTTTAGGTTATCATTAGTTATTTATGCATATCGCTCAATTGATATGAGTAAGAAAGTTTTCTATCATTTTTTAACTTTTATTTTTTTACTTTTAAGTCACAAACTTTTATTATACCTTTGCATAACTAAAATAAAAGTTTATAAAATGTATTTAAAAAAGCATTTTGTTTTTGCTTCAAAAAGATTTTTTTTGTAAATACTTAAATCTTATAATCAAATCAAAAATCTTATAATCAAATCTTATAATCAAATATGTATATTATCAAGGGCTATTCTGGGAAATTATTTTGGGCAGCGATACTCCCGTTCCAGTGCCTGCTGTAAAGTAATTTTGTGGAAACATTGCTTTATATAGGCCTTTTTGCCCCAAAAAAACAATTTTTGCCATAAAAATGAAAAATGTAAAAAAATAAAATAAAAAAACTCCTTAATGTCTGAATTTGGGTGGCCCAAATCTTAACCAAATATGTTAAATGCTTTCAAAAAGCGTCTTGAGTAGCCCCTAATTAGCATAAATGTGTATATACAAATATATATATATATATATACACAAATATAAATATATGTATGTTTATAAATTTACATAACAACAACAACAACAAGCTACTTATTTTCCGAAAATCATTTTTTACAATAGTTTTGATTATAATAATAATAACAATAATAATAGTAATAATAATAATAATGTATTATAATAATATAAGATAAAAAAAGTTAATACAAGTTATAGTAATATTAATAATAAGTATGTTTACAATGAAAAAATAATTATAATAACTAATATTATAATAGTAGTTATGAGCATAAAATTATTTATATTCATAATTTAATGATTTATTAGGAAGGTGTCACTCATACAGAAATCTAATTAAAGGAGACACAAATTTTTAAACATAATATATTTAATAATAAGCAAAGGCTTACATTGAAACATATGGATTGTAAACACATAGATAAAGCACATAGAACCTACATTAAAACAAACATGTAGAAATCATAATTTGTAGGTTTTAATAATAAAAAAAAGAAAAAAATACACAAAAAGTAGTGATGATAATTGTAGTAACGACAAAAAGAAAATTACAAGAATATTTTAATCATAAGGATAACATGTCTATAAGTTAGACTAATAAGTTGTTCAGAATTTTTTTAAATTGATATTGTTTAAGATGGAGTAAAGGTATTTTAAGATATAGTTTTTTGGACTCATTAAAAATTTATGCAAGGCTCCTGTTTCATTCACAGACGCGTTAATAAACAGTAGAATTTTTCCATACTTCTAGGTTTTAAAAGATGGTACATTGAGGTTTCCATTGAATATATTTCTAGTAGAGTAGGAATGTAATAGTCTACATTCTGTGAACACGTTTGTGATAGGAGATGGTAAGTTTTTATTTAAGGAGTAAAAAACAAAAAGAAGATTAGCATGCTTTACTAGTGCTGGAAATGTTAGAATAAAAAGTTTTTGAAGGACTTGTATCGAAGGACGATGTATCTGATTTAATTGGTTGAAAGTTCATCATTCTATTGGATTGATACTGAGATGATAGCAACTTAAAAATGCCATAGTTTCCAACTTATTTTTTAACATATTTATGTATATAGTGGTTATTCTAGATTTTTATAGTAGCGATCAATATACGTATGTCAATATAAACTTCTTGACATATGATATGTATGCAGTTAGCAACTTAAATCAGCATTTAACATTTTGAGACATTTTCAAAGGTTATTTAAATGCATTTATAAACTGATTTCTATAACACAGTTAACAATCCAGTGTTGTTCAGCAACTTTAAAATAAACATTTTTTCATTTTTGGTTCAGTTAATTAATACACCTAAACTTTATAAAATAACGTAGACTTAAAAAATGCATAATGATCTAAAAAAATTCTAGTTGCCTAAAATCATCTATTTTTAGTCATAATAAAAACTCATTTGAAACATATTTAACATCACTACTCTAACTTTATATAGTCAACAAGCCTGTATAGCCTTAAGCTTAAAAATCAAAGCATTTTATTAAAAAAAGTAATAATGAAGTTTTGTTGAAAAGAGAATAACAAGATGACAATGCAATTGAGTTTTTTATCATGTCAAACAATATTTTATACTATTTGTTTAATTACTTGCAAAACTTATTTTTTGCGTAGACATTCTCAGTCAGAAATTATTTATAATTTGTAATGGCGATTGTATACCATGACTGACCATAAATAGAGTATTTTGTTTTGATAATTTTACCATGGCTGTTAGAGTCTAATTAGAGTCAAAACTGGACAACATTTGGATAAAAATGAGTTTGATACCATTCTTAATGTAATTTTATCAACTTTAACATATCCAAAATCCCTTTTGGGAAAAAAATAGTTATAAAAGTTCAAGTCTACCTTACTTCAAAGAGAAATTCTCGAACATCAGATAAATCCAGATGGATATTGCTCCAGTTACATCGCATAATATCAATAATGTAAATTGGTGCTGGATCTTAAATAAAATGAAACTTCAGTTGAAAAAATAATAAGAAATTTTTTTGGGTACTAGGTTAAACTTTGTTGTTTATTGAAAAACAAGTATTTAAGAAGTTTGTTTTGAAAGTAAAATTAACAGTTTGTTTTGAAAGTAAAATTAACAGTTGTAGTCTAATTTTCTGGTTCTACATACGTTACCTTATCTGTCATTATTTGTATTAAGACGTTCTTTTTTATTTTCCATACCCACTGTTTCATCCATACTGACACCTAACCATTGCTAAATTTGTAAATATACTCAAAAAGAATGGTACATTATTGCACTTTTGGTTGGTGATGTTCTGGTTAAATTCCTTTTTTGGTTTGAAGTTGCCAATATCCTCATATAATTTTGTTTCATTTATTGTGTCAGCAAGATTTGTTTAGTTTTCTCTCCTATAATAATATTTGAGTTAAACTAAACCTCTTTAAATCAGTATAAAGTTAATAATAATAACAATATTATTAATAAAAACAAGAAATTTTGATCTTTTTTGTTTTGTTAATGTTTTGTGTACCATGCATATTCAAGTCCACTTATATTTTAGTACTAGCTACCTAATCTTGTTTTGCGAAGAGATCTTTATATAATGTCCATATATTTTTATCCAGCTCACTACTTGATTAAATAAACTTCTTAATCAGAAAGCAGAGGTAGTATTTTATCCACCCCATGCATGGATAAACAATAATCATTTTTCACATAATTTGTAGACTTGATGCAATGTTTTTTTATACTGATTGTTTCCATATCTTTATTGATTCTCAGCTTCACAGTGAAATGAAATAGGTCACGCATGGTTTAATCCCACATGTGAAACAACTTCACAAGTATGTCTGAAACATCAGTAATTATAGTCAGGCATTTTCTGTTTCGTACAAGTTCCATTTCTTTTATAGCAATTGCTCTGTCAGTGTTCGGTACGTATTCCCCTACAATATGACCTTTTTCTTATAGCTTCATTCTCAATTCTTTGATTAAAGCAATTTTATTATTGCTGTTTGACAGAAATTCAGAGAATATGCTGTTCACTTTTTTTGGTTGGAATGTAATGTTGACGAACTTTTCTCTCTTTTATGATGCTTGCAATCTTTTGTTGATAATTTGTAACCATCAAAAATAATGAAGACGTGGTTCCCGTACTTTTTTGTAAAATATTTACAATATTGTTCTTTTATGTTTGAATATATGGCAGGAAGATTCTAAAAACCTCAACAAATGCAACAAAGCTCCTCTTTCAAAAAAATAGATTGTGTCATTCTCTGTCAAAATTGTAGAGTGTTTTTTTTAATGAGCTCTCTACCAAGCTCCGCTTTGTTGGGTTTTCCTTTTTTAATGATTAGCCACAAGAGAAAACATCTTTATTTAGCAATATATGGAGAATTATATGATAAACATCACATTATTAACTTTTTGAAATTTTTATTTATAAAAAACCAGTGTATAGAGCTTATTAGAGATGATAGGAGAACTTTTTATCATAACAAAAAGTGAAGTAGCATTAGAATTTTTTCATCTCCAACATAAAGAGATCATATAATATTTAAAGTTATACTATTTAAAAAATATATAAATTATAAACAAATAAAAATATTAAATAGTAATCATTAAAACTAGATACAAATGTAAAACGGTTTTTATGGACTGCATTGCCATTAACTTTGGCAGCAACATGGCAATTGCTTGGTATGCTTCAACATTATCAAGATTGTTTTAAATCTTTAATCGGCCAGCTTATTAGTGATCAGTGCATCTGATGCAATGGTAACCTGATTTATAGTACTGCTTATGTATCTTGTCAGTTCCTATATGTTCTTACCAGTACCCAGCTTTCTCTGTTCTGATAAAAATTCAAGACATTGCTATCATAGTTTTGAAAATTAAAAATTTTGCTATCATAGTTTTGCTGTTCTGGATAAACTTGAAAGTTGTTGTTTTAAATTTTCCACAAGATTTGTAAACCTTACATTTACACTACTATTTTTTCTGTTTTCAAAATCAACATTTCCTTGGACCAGATCTTGATACATATTTTTTCTGGAAGTAGTATCAACTTTATCTAAAATAACTTTTTTTAAAAAGTATACTCAGGCAAGTTCAACTAAAAAGTGCTTATAGTGTTCTTGTTACTGCTTCACCAGTCATTATATGCGGGGCAGAGTTGCTTGCATAAATAAGTTCGAGTAATCGATTCAGTGCTGATCCCTCCATAAACGTTTAAATACTTCCTAGTAAGTTCATCAATGTATGGAATCCTCCCAATTGAACAACTATATCCAGTTTCTTTGAATTTGTAAATCTGTAAGCTTTTAATTGTAAAGACTAATCAACTTGAAGTATTTATTTACATTTGGAAATAATCTTGGAGTAGGTAATTTCATTAATTTTCCTTGGTTTTAAAAACTAGTGTAGTATAAATAGAGTTTCCATCAGTTGGGTTGTTATTGATAGGTGCTTAGAATACCTGATTTTTTTTTAAATATTTATCATCAACTTTATAAATATTTTTAATAAAATCTAATAAAGTACAAAAATGTTTACATATTTGACAAATTAAATGAATTGGCGAATGTTAAAAGGGTGGAAGTCCAGTAATGTAAACTTTCAGGAAACTATAAAAAAACTGCATTTTCCCCCTGTAATAAGTTTTCGTTAATGGTTCAATAATTTTTAATTTTAAAGTATGTTTTTTGTTTAAATAAAAGCCTTTCGTTTTTTGAGTTTTATTTAAGTTATTGTATTAGTTTATTTTATTAATCAAGTTTTATTTTATTTTCAATGAGATTTTTTTGCATTTAATTTTCTTTTATTTGCTCTTAATAGAAATTCAAAATAATTTTTTTTTTTTCTTGGATTTTTGTTTGATTAGGTTCAGCTAAGTTTTTATTTATATTTTAATCAATTTTAAAATTTTTAAAAAGCATTCTGTTCATTGTATTCAAAATTGGATGATAAATTTTGACATTCTTAGAAAATATATCTGAACTATAATAAAATTTTTATTGGGATAGATTTATGTTATTGTCATATGTGGTAATAAAATTTTGTTTTTTAGTGATTTATTTTTTATTTTTTAATTGTTAGAATCGTCAAAGTATATCAAAAGCTGTTGTAAGGTTGCAACCCTACGCTTTTTTTAAAAAAAAATGATCATATTTATAAAAAAAAAATTAACTATATAATTAACTGCAATGCTTCTTAAAAGGCACGGTTGTTGCAACAATAACAAAAATTTAAAAAGAGTGCCAATTTAAATGCAAATTTATTTTAATAAATTAGAGTAACTGATAAATAATAAATTATTACACTCTAAAATATATCAATGAAATATAAACTTATGAAAACTAAACTGATGAAAACTAGTGATGAAAACTAGTGATGAAAACTAGTGATGAAAACTAGTGATGAAAACTAATGATGAAAACTAATGATGAAAAATAAAATTATTACTCTCTAAACTGTTGCATAATAATTTTTTTTTTGTAATGAATTTAATATTTTATATACTAATTACTTAAATATTTTATTTATTTTTGTTATGGAATTGCTGTAATAATTCTCAAAATGCCTGCATTATTTTACATTAAGAAAATATAAAACATTTTTTTTAAGCAGAAAAACTTTCATAGCTCTTTGTCAAATTTTTTATTTAATAAGTAATGTTGTTCATAAAAAAACAAATAGTATGAAAACCCAAAGACAACACTTGTCTAATGAATTTTTTCATGGTGCAATAAATGTTGCTTAATATACATATACTCTTGTAATATTAACATTACAAATATATGTTTGCAACAAGTATAAAAACAAATTTTGTATTTAATACGCATTTTTTTTAATGAAGAAACAGTTAGCTTGTGCAAAAACTAAAAGCTTTTGTAAGAAACTGTTTGGAAGAGCAGCAGGCATGGCTCGCCATGTTTGTTTTAGGAGAACTTTTCTTCACTCTTGCACTCACTTACTCCTGCTGAGGCCTGTGGTTTTCAGGAACAGCGTGCTGTTACATGTCAATCCTAACTAATACTGCTTTAGTCAAAGTTTTAATGAATTGTTACATTATTTTTTCCAATGTTGATATTTTATAAATGCAGCACTATTTTAAAGAAATTTACTTTCATTAAATTTACTTTCATCAAATTTCAGAATTACTTTCATCAAAATTACTTTCATCAAATTTCAGAAATTTACTTTCATCAAAGTGCAAAGTAACGCTGTTTATTTTTATTCTGTAGCATTTTTATTTGTTTATAATTATATCATCATACAGTAATTTGCTTTTATTTAATGTTCTTTTTTCAAAGTATCAATTTAAATATGTTTTTAGTGTTTTTTAAAAAAACATATTTGTTTTAAAAAACCTTTTATGAGGATTTTTTATTTTATTTTTATTTATTGTTTTAATAGAAACTATAAACTATATAAATTATTTTGAAATATACTAATATTGTTATTATAAAATAATAATTTTATAAGTTTTAATATAAAATATTATCAATATTACAAAAATACAAAAACATTGAAACACATGGACTGTGAACACAAAGATCAAAGCACATGGAACACACATTAAAAATAAACATGTAGAATAATGATTTGTAGGTTATAACAATAGAAATAATAAAGAAATATATGAACAAAAAGTGCTGATGATAATGGTAGTAATAACGAAAAGAAATTTAAAAGAATATTTTAATAGTAAGGATAATAATGTCTAAAAGTTAGAATAAAATGTTTTTCAGGATTTTTTTGTAAATTGATTTTGTTTAAGATGAAGAACAGGATTTTAAGGATGTAGTTTGACTCGTTCAAAATGCATGCAAAGCTCATGACCTATTCACAGGCGCACTGATAAAAACAGAATGTTTACCATACTACTAGGTTTTTAAAGACAGTATATTTAGTTTTCCATTGTACATATAGTAGAGTAGGAATGTACTAGTCTACTAGTACATTCCTACTCTGCAATATACACAATGGAAAACTAAATATACCGTCTTTTAAAACCCAGAAGTGTGGTAAACTTGACAACAGTAGCTAAGATGTGAGGAGAATAATGCATAGTAAATATTCTTGAGTGTAACTTTATTGACATAGTGACAAATTATTGAAAGCATACCGTTAGCTCAAGAGTTTCATGCTTAGTTCATTAATAAGAAAGATTCATAAAAGATTGCAGTCAAATACACACCAAGATTTTTAATAACTCTCTGAGGCTGTTTCTATAATGTTCTAATTTAGAAATCAAAATTCTATGGTCAACAGTATTGAAAGCTTTTTGTAAATCAATAAAAACACCACAAACGAAATGACCATTATCATGTGCTTTACTGATTTTTTCTGTTATACTTGATAATGCATGGCAAGTAGAATGTTTTGATCAAAAATCAAATTGAAAATCATTTAAACAATTAAATGAGATTAGAAATGAGTACACTGCATTTTTTTTTCAAGAAGTCTACTAGTATTAGATAAAAGAAATAGAAATAGGTCTATAGTTTGTGCATAAAAGTTTAGAGCCATTTTTAAATGTTGGAACAATCCATTTATGAATGAGCTATTAAATAGTTTAGAAAGAATATTTGAAAGTTCATAATAAAAATCTGTAAGAATGTTTGTGAGAATGCTGTTTGGACCTAATGATTTTATTGTCGACTAGTTGAAAGTCGATAGTATTGACCAAGAAAAAACGAATAGTCCATTTAATCAACTATTGACTTCCTTCTAATCAACCTCAAATCAATCCAGTCAAGTGAAAATTATAAAATCTTTTTATTTTATGTTTGATTTAAATTTCCAATCTTAGTTTTATTTTTACTCATTTAAAAACAAAAGCATATACTCTTATAACTAGAGATGTCATAAATAGTGGTTTTGCCTAATACCATATATTCAGCAAAACCTGATTATTTGGTTGCTGAATTTTCAGTGACACTTCTTATTTTGAGGGTTCCAACCTGGTTCATTAAATCGCATAACGTGGATATTCTGGTAAATGACATTAAGTCAAAAATTAGCAGTTTTGACTTAATGATACAGTATTGTAAAGTTTACAACGCTCCTACTAATTGGCAAAATACATTTGGTGTTAACATTTAAGTAAAATTATTAAAAATAAATAACATTTAAATAAGTTGAATTAAACATCTTTTCTCTGGTTATTAAAATACATTTAATGTTAACTCATAAAACGGGTGTTTTACTTAGGCTATAAGTTTTTAAATAAAAAAAAATAAAAGCTATAAAAAATTTCCCAAATAAACAATTAACATTATGGTGCATTTAAGTGTTAAGACCAAATGCAATTTAAAAAGATTATAAAAGTTTAAAATTGGAAGAAAATTTAAATCATTGATTTCTCTCAACAGGGATTTTTGAGTTGTTTTTTTTGCCAGAATACCCACTATTTGTTAACTAAGCTGTGGGTGTTTTTGTTAATTTATGACTTGGCTGTGTAACAGCACACATTGTTTTTTGACTGTTACATCAATTTGATTAAACTATAGTTATGTATAAACGTATATCATACTCTTATAAATATACTCGTATAAATTTATATCATGCTCTTCAAACCACTCAGGTATAGCAGTCATAGCACAGCAATTATTGCGCCTGTCTCAGAAGCAAGAGATCCGTGGTTCAATGCCACCTCTAGTCAAATTCTATAAGATCGATAAGGAAGTTGGTGTGAACTTTCTTCTGCGGTACTCTGCGATAAGACCGTAGAGGGGCACCTGAAAATTTTTTTTTCAACAACTTCGCTTCCAACAAGGCTGCAAGCAACCACTATTAGAGTTGGAAGTTACTGGAATAGAAAAGATGAAGTTTATAGAGCAGGATAACGATTGACTGACGGATTTGAGATTTATAGTGATAAAGAATAGAATCTGGAGTAAGAAAGTGTTAAGCTTGACAAAGAGATGCAACTTTAGCGTATGTTAATTTTGCAATGGAACAATCTAAACAGATTTTTTCATATTCAATTTTTTTTTTTTTTAATAAAAACACCTATTATAAAAAACACATGTTTATATAATTTGTATAATATAATTAAAAAATTATATACAACTTTCATTGATACTTTAATCAAAAATTGTTATCTGTAATTTGCTACTTTATTTAAAAGTATTTTGCTAGTATAAAAATAAAAGTAAAGATAAAAGTCTTAAGGTTGTTTATTTCTAACATTTAATTCTAATGTATAAATATTGTATAAAATCTTTATTATAACTATTATTAGGCACATTTTAAAAATGAAATTGACCGTGGTTAAATTGTCAAAACAAAGTTATTATTTGCGTGATCATATAAAGACATGCGATTTCACATCTTCCTGTGAAGGCCTGCACCTGTAAATTATATTTCTTTATGAAACTTTAAAGATATTTTTTTTCATAAAAATTACTCTTTGAAAGGATGAGGCTTGAAATTGCTCTATGATTTTGTCATGTACTTATTCTCATGTGCTTAATACAAGGTGGGGTGAGAATGAAAGGGATATGGGGATTTTTGTACAGATTAATGTGGTCTTTATAAATTGATGGGTGGGAGTTAAATAAAGTTAAATAAATCATGGGTTCTTAATGAAATTGTGGGTGGGAGTTTTTTTTCAAATCTTATAAGTAGTGTAATAGGCTGGGGTTTATTTAAATATAGGTCCTTACAAGTTTTAATAAATGAAGGGAAGGATGAATTTCCCTATCATGTAAACAGGATTTTTACATGATAGGGAAAATTACCCAAAGGAAAGAGAAAATTTTTAAACAAGCTTCCTTATCAACTTTAAAAATAAAGAATAAATATGATCCATTTATTGAAATAGATGCTCATGTCTGTTGATTGAATCTTGATTAGTGCTCCACTTCTGATCTGACACCATGTTACAGAAGTATTTTTTATAATTTATTTTGATGGTTTTTTGACCTATATAAGTCTTGTAAAACCCAAAGCAAAAACTTTTGTTCCAAATTGAATCAAACAACCATCTAGAGTCAAACTGGTTCTTAATTTTTTATTTTCAAGGTTCAAATTTTTAACACTTTTAATTTAGTGATGCTAAAATGAATATTAATTGAATGATTTTATTCAAAAATTTAGATGGTATTAATTATATGCTTTCAAATAACCTGTTAAAGTTTAGAACATAAATGGATAAACCATATTTACAAATATTTTTTTACATATTTGTAAAAAAATGTTTGTAAATATGATTTAACCATTTATCATAAAACTTAATGAATCATTAATACAACTCAAGTTTCAGTAATTTTTTGATAAAGGTTACTTTGAGTTTAAGTTTGCTGTTATCTATGATAAAAACAGATTTCTCTTTAAAAATTCATAAAAACATAGAAATTAGTTTCAGTTTATTAAGTAGTTATTTTTGTATTTATTTTATTTACATTAAGTTTTTATATTTACAACTTTTCTTATATTTTTTTATATTTACAATATATTTTTATATTTACACTTTTTCATGAGAATCTTCACCCCTAATTGACAAAAAAAAAAATTTTTTTTATAGCAATTTCTTATAGACACATGAAAGAGATAATTTATTCCAGATCTATACCACTAATCAATAACAGTTTTGTTACATTAGATGAAATTCTGACATTTGATCAATATAAAGACTTTACTATATTTCGTGTAAGTTTTTTTTTTTTAAATTATGTTTTGAATAAATTATTTTTTTAATAAAAAAAATTTTTTTTTTTTTGCTTTTTTCTTTTATTTTGCTTTTTTCTTTTATCTTTTTATATTGTAATGGATTAGGAGTTAAGCTGATAAGCTCTGTTTAATTATGTCAATTAAAACAAAAGTATCAAGTAAACAAAATAAAAACTAGTAATTGATACAGTGTAAAGTTTGCTATTAGTTTATTATTGGTTTATAACAAATTTTAGTTGGTTTAATTAATCAACCTATATATTGTGACATTTGGTTATATTGGCTCAAGTATTTATAAATAGTAAGAAACTAATTTTAAAAAATTTTAATAATGACATCAGTTACAAAATAACAATGTTTTGATTAAATCGTATTGTATTTTAAGTCAGAGATGAATCCTGCGTATTTTGGTATTGCTTGTAAATTTTTTCTAAAATAGAAAAAACTGATATAAAAGTCATAAAAAGAATTGATTGTGGCTTTTTAACATTTTAAAAACAGCTGAAAAGCCCCTTCACTTCAAAGCTCATGTCATTAGCCAGTGTTTCATGTTTTATGATAATTTGTTTAATAGCATAATAAACCTTTTTTTAAAAGCGTTTAGCTTAGAGTAAAAACATTTCATTAGAAAGTTTATAAAGAAGGTTAAGAAATGAAACTACTGTTTAAACTATTCTAATCAAGTCTAAATTTAGGTTTAAGTTTTTAGATTTTTATTGGGCAGATTCAGATTATTTTATATTAAGTTGAATAAAGTTACATTTTATTAATAATTTCAGCAACATGAGAGAAAAAAATTTTACATATATTACTTTTAATTCGTACAATAATAATAATAATAAATATTGTATAAAAAATAACTTTGTTATGTTTTCTACTATTAAATTTATGTATTAAACTTAAAGTTTATTAAAACAACTGTTTATGTTGTTGCTTATAAAGATAATTGTACAAATTGTTTTAAAAACATTTACATTCATTGTAAAAAATACACTTTTTAACTATATAATATCTTTTGATATTTAAAAAAAAAAAATTTCTTATAGTACACAATTGTTCAAAGCAATTTCTCACTTTATTTCAGCATATTTTTTAAACGTTTTCAAAAATCTAAAAAGTACTGGTCAAGTTGTCACAAAAACAAAATAGATATTGTCAAGAATAATTTGCAATTGCACCTCTTTCCTGCCCACAAGTGTATATATAAATATATAATACTAAACAACAAAATAATGACTAGAATTCCACTGAAATTGTAAACAGTAATAACTTCATTCGGACTCTATGAAAATCTTTTCTTCTTTGAGAATACATTTCCTTATATTTCATTGTATGACATTGTATAACATCTAAATTTGATTTAATTCTCTTAGAAAGTTATGACCTGCTATGTTACATTATTGTTTTAGTTAAATTGAACAAGAGTTCAATATTAGGCTACATATAGAAAAAAGTTTTAGCATTTTTAATAGCAATATAATCGATTGGCTCACCTTTATAATCTTGGTTTCTTTCGAGACATCTGTCTAATTTTGTATATTCACTCTATAAGTTTTTTTAGTTTTAATTAATGTTTCCTACTTTTCATCTGAGGCTGACAAGTTTGTGTTGCATGAAGATAAACAAATTTATTCTGTTTATTGCCATTTGAGATTATTTTTGTTGCACTATTGTCCATGTCCATCAAAATTTAATCAAAAAGCTTCTATTACTATTTTATTATTATTCGTATTTAATAATAGTAATAACAAGCAGCAGTTCCAAAAAAGCTGTTAATAAGTTGTTGATAATCAATGTGTATGGCACAAATAATTGTAAATTATTGAAACTAATCAATATTGGCACAAAAGTTAAATTTTATTTCTCAGAAGCTTTCAAAATCTCTTGAATTGTCTTAATTCTTATCAAGCATTTACAACCAATTTCATATTAAAAATACCTTGGAAATCGACTATTTAAAAAAATGTAATCTTTCTTGATCCTTAAAAAAATGGAAGTAATGAGTCCCTACAAAGTCTCAAATCTCACTATTGAAGTATGTAAATCATTAGAAGTGGTCTTAGGTATAGTTTTCCCATACAGCTAATCAAAGAAAGAAGTTTGTGATAATGTACATTTAAATAAAGTAGCTGATTATTTTATTTAAAGTATCATTGGAAGTTTTATAATTTTTTATTTATATTAATTATATAAGATTTTTTTATATAAGTAAAATAAAAAAGTAAAAATTATAAAAAAGATTTAATATTATAACCGATGACTTTAAACAGTGATGGTCTCTTTAATAAACTTTATATAAGAATCATTAAAGTTAATTCACTCAAAAAAAAGAATGATTTTGTTGAGAAGAAAAAAAAAACTTTTTTTGAAAACCGTTTCAATTAAATATCTATGATCTTTACTCATGTTTTTATATTATTAAAACACATTTAATAAAGTAACAAGTCACTGCTAATAATTTTTTATAAAAATAATGATTAATAATATATATATTTTTTTATATTTATATATGTATTTTTTATAATAAATGTCTTTAAATAAAAACAAATTATATCAACTTTTTCAATAAACTTAATTATTTTTATTTCGTTATTATGTTACTGTGAAGAACTGTTAAGAATTTTTTTTTTTAACTTTTAAATGTGCACATTTACTGGCATTAAACAATTGTTTGGTATTAAACAAGCATTCTATGTAAGTTGTTACTTTATTTAAAAAGGGTTTTGCATAATATTATATTATAAAAACATTAGTAAAGATAAAAGAAGTTATTTATTCCAAATGTAATCTAGAGAATCTTAATTGTTTATAATTTATTTTAGTCAAGTTTTAGTTTTAGTTTTTTTATTTTAGTTTTAATTAAGTTATTTTTATTTTATTTTATTTTATTTTTTTTTTGCAAAGATTTATTTGCTTCTTTAAGGATAAGTTTTTATCAAAGTTTCTTCATATTTAAGTTAAGATTTTTTCAGCATGTTTTTAAAATGTATTCAAATTTTTAAACCATATTAACGCCCATGGTCAAGTTTTCAAAATCAAATAGTATTTGCATGCCTTCCTGGCCAAGCCTGGCTTTAGATCTATGCTTGATATTTCCATAATAAAAGTCATTTGCTCAATCAGCTAAATATGCTCACTGATGCCACATTACTTTCCTTTCTTACAAATACAATTTATATTATACTAAAAATCTCAAGTATTCATACTAAAAATTGCTTACTTTTATTTTTATATAACAAAAGAATGTATAATAAAACATTGAATATTATGCATTTTGTAAATAATATTGCCAAAAAATAATATTTTTTAAATAGTCTTTTATTTTGTTCTACTTTATTAAAGTTAAAAAATTAGTGCGAAAATATTTATTCTATAGCATGGATAAACTTTCTCATAATGTTTTAGTGTTTGCTTTGAATGTTTTGATTCATTAAATCTGGCAAAGGATAAAAATTATAATTTTTTTGAAATTTTCACTTTTTATTGATAAATTTACCTGCTTATGTCTAATTTACTTTTTTTAATTATTGTTTTAGTTTTTTTTTGAATGCTCTTGTCATAATGAAGTAAATGTTATCTCTGCTGATGCAGCTCTAGAAGGTAAAATTGTAAAATATGAAATAATTGTTATGTATATATATATATATATATATATATATATATATATATATATATATATATATATATATATATATATATATATATTTAAACATGTAAACACTCGCCTATATTTAGTTTTTTTATAAGTTTGTATTACAATGCAAACAGCAAATACAAGGATAATAACTTGATTGCACTAAATACTTTTTTGATCAGGTAATCAAGTATAATAATTATTGAAAACCTATGATTGTATCTTTTGCGTATGTGTCTTTTTTTTGAACCTGAATTGTGCTTCACCAACACAATTCAGCACAGTACCATAAAGAGTTATTCAATGTTATTGTTATGTAAGAGTTTTTGAATTAATTGGGTGCTAATTATTAGAATTAGCACCCTACTAATTCATTAATTATATGTTAAATAATAAATTAGTTTTTGCTGATTTTATGTTCTAATGATTGTGGCTTTTCCCTAATTAATTAAAAGCAAAATTTAAATAATGGAAACTTAATAAGTATTTTATATACTTCACTTTCAGTTTGCCCTATCTGTCTCTGCCTTAACATCAAGCAAAAATGTACTATTGAAGTTGATTTTTTAAAGGCTTTTTTTAGTACTGCCATCCATCCTGTCATTGAATGAAGAGGAAACGGTCTACAATCCAAGGCATTTTTAGCCAAAACAACCCTACTACTATGCCTCTCACAACCAAATACTTTTTGATATCCAAATAATTGTTTGTGAATAAATTTGATTTTAAAAAGAAACATACTTGAACAGCAACTTACAATATTTTGTTTTTTTAACCCTGTTTATTGCCTTGAATTCCTATTATGTAGCTGTTGGTAACTTTAAAGAATTTTTTCGATTGTTTAACTGTATTTAGTTATTCCAAGCTACCTATTAATTTCTTCATTAGTAGGTATTTTTAGAGATGTCTGTATTGACCCTGTTCGTTGCCTTACGCCATTAACCTCTATTATGCAGCTGTTTTAAACTTTAATTTTTTTTTTTTTTAATTTTTATTTAAGGTATATTTAAATTTTACATTAGTAGGTATTATTAAAGGTATCTACTTTTTACAAAGTTTGCCAGACCAGCTTACTCATTTTTAGACTTAAAATCGACTGTTTCATTCTTACTATTAATGGTTATTATCCTTTGATTTGCAAATACTCCAATAGTTGCATGCTGGCCAAGGCATATACTTACATATCAACTTATCCTTTTGTTAGGAAATCAGCTTTGAATCCTCTGGCTATTTATTTGACTGTTCTTTGATCTTTTTTTTTTTTTTTAACATTTTTACCAACAAGGCTGCAAGCAACCACTATTTAAGTTGGAAGTTACTGGAAAAGAAAAGATGAAGTTTATAGAGCAAAATTACGATTGACAGACGACTTGCAAATTGTATGAATCAGAAAAGCAAGATCAAGGAAACAAAATCCAGAGAACTGATGTTTGAGGGAAAAAACAAATTAGAATTTTTGAAGTACTTAGGAACAGTCACAGTAAAGGATGATTGAATGACAAGTATCACGAGAATGAATTTTAGTAGATGGCACAAGAGGCGCTAGCTCTTTAGAGCAGTGCCCATTATAGTACTTGTTTTTATAAACTTTTTTTTTTCTTTTGTTAATTCATCTCCTTAAGGCCGAGAAGGCCACTACAGACCAGGAGGCTACTTAGTTGCAGTTGTAACCCTCTCTCAACTCTATAACTCCAAAACATGAACCGTGACAAACAAGGCCACTGCGTGGAGAAACAAGTTGAGCGTGGTACTACAAGGGATGTAGTGGGGATCAAACTCGGAACCTCTCACTTATGAAAGAACCACTCTACCATTACACCACTACAGCATTGCTACTTGCTACTTTTATAAACTTTGAGATTTCTTTGACCTCTCTAACTATTGTCTAATAAATGGTTATATAATTGACCAGTGACTAATCAATTGGGTCTTGATATCTTTACGTTCTTAAAATGAAAATTAAACCTATGTTGGACTACATAGACTGGATTGTGCCTATGGTAACAATTTTGAACCTTTATTACTTACACAACCCTACCAACAGTTCCAGAGTTGGTAATAAAAATGTAGAATGGTAATTAGATTGTGTAAACTGGATTGTATCTATGGTAACAATTTGGAACCTTTAATACTCACACCAACTGTTTCAGAGTTAGTAATTAGAATGTGTAGAATTAAAAAATAAGTCTTCCCGAATTAAGAAATTATTTGCCTGCTTGTTCAAAAATGATTTATCTCTGTAGCCTGTGCCGGAGAAGTGTTCAAATAAAGTTGTAGAACTGTATATTATTGCATAGTTGCTAAAATTTTAAATTAATTTAATTACTGACTAAGTTATTAACTTTATATTGTATTAAGTATATATATTGTATTAAGTATATATTATATTGTATTAACTGTATATTGTATTAAGTTATTATCTAATATTACTGTTAAGTTATTAATGTTTGAAATTTTTGTTTGTTAAAGACATTGATGAATGCAATAATACAAGTCGATGTCCTTGGACAAATTCTATATGTGAAAATACATTTGGATCTTATTTGTGCAAGTGTGAAAAAGGATGGGAGTTGGGTAAAGATGGTGCCAGCTGTGTTGGTGTGTGGCTTGTTGTTTAAAACATTTAATGCACATATTTTACAATATTTTTTTAGTTTATACTTCTAATATTTTTCAAATTTGAAATGTTGTTATCTCTCAAATTTTCTTTAAATGAAGAATAGTAATGATAATAATAGTTAATTTTGTTAAATGCATATTTAGTTTTAGTTTTAAAATAAAATTGTTTTATAACTTTGTTTATATTAATCTAAGTTTATTTTAATTTTAATAAGCAAATGAAAAATACCTTTATACCCTTATAATACATTTCTAAAGATGTCAATGAATGCACTTTCTTGCCACTTTTATGTTCTTGGAATAATGGAGTATGTCAAAATTTTAATGGCAGTTATTTGTGCACATGTCAAAGTGGATGGAAAATAGGTCAAGATAATGCAAGTTGTGTTGGTAAGTTGTTTATCAAAAAACCATTAGCTAACCCAATTTTGCTTTTATAGCTTTATTATTTATGCTTTTACTGAGTGTTTTTTTTTTAGATATTGATGAGTGTAGTGACTCTACTCGAAAAATATAATGATTTCTTTTTTTGAAGATTTTATTTATAATCATTTTAAAATTTGAAATGCAATAATTTTGAAGGTCTTTCAAAATGCATAAAATAATGAATAATAAACAAACAAAAAAAACAAAAAAGTTTAATTTTAAATATTTATAATCTTGATACATTTTTAGTTTTTCAATAGAAATACTACTTAAAATTTTATTTATTTATAAAGATATCAATGAATGTACTATTCTCCCACCACCGTGCACTTTGATTAATGAAGTGTGTCAAAATACTAATGGAAGTTATTTTTGCATGTGTGATATTGGGTGGAAATTAGGTCAAGATAATGCAAGCTGTGTCGGTGAGTCATTTTGAATCTAAAATTTGTACATATTTAACTAAAACTTGTTTTTGAAGGATAAAAAATTTATTATTATTATTTTTTTTTTTTGTAATCATCA
Source organism: Hydra vulgaris (assembly GCF_038396675.1). Classification (NCBI taxonomy): domain Eukaryota; kingdom Metazoa; phylum Cnidaria; class Hydrozoa; order Anthoathecata; family Hydridae; genus Hydra; species Hydra vulgaris. The sequence continues at coordinate 30,276,636 of NC_088926.1, forward strand.
TTACTTTAGCTTTGTTTTTATCTTTGTTTTTACATTTGCACGGGTTTTGACAGTGCTACTTTCTGTGAAGTAGAAATATTAAACATTAAATGTTTAATTTCAAATTTAATTTGAAGTATTAATATTAAATATTAAAGTTTTTGCTATTTTCATCATTATTTTCTTGTGAAAAACAGAATTTTTAATTTAATTCTTGGTTGAAATAAAATAAGTCAATAAAAATATATGCAGTTCTTTTAGGTTAAATCATCTAATCAAAATTAACAAAAACTGTAGTTTGTCAGAGCTACATTGTTAATTGCATCAAATAAAGTAAAGATCATAGTTGCTTTGTTGTCTAAACATGTGTCAAACCATTTTTAGAGTACCTAATTTAAAAAGTTCCTAAAAAAACGTAGTTTTATAAAATTAATTTAAAATTTTATTTTATTAAATAAAGTTTTAAATTTTAGAGCAATTGAATTTTTTTTTTGCTATTAAAGTTGTGAATTATTGTGCTTTAAAAGTATTTTTAAAATTTTTTTAAACTTATTTTTTTTTTAATGTTAATCATCACCCTAAGGCTATTACAGTCGAGATAGGGACTGAAGCTTTTCTCTGAACATTTTTTATTATTATTTACTTATTGTTTCTTACTATCATTTAGTCTTCTTCCATGGTTGACAAATTTTTATAATGGGGTTATGTGCTTGTATGTTACCATGAAGTAAACGTTACTTTTTTTTCTAATATTCTGACAGAATTTTATTTTTAGAGTTGATCTCGGGAGTTTTTATTTTTACTTGTACTTGAGTTAAAACTTTTTTTATAAATAACTGGCTGCAAAAAGTCTTTTTCACCTCTATTGGCATATACTGTCATTTTTCCTTTAGTTCAGTGTGCAGTTTAAATTGACTCTTGCATTTTTTTTCAAGGTTCTGTGAATAATTTATTAGTTTGGAGCAGATCATAGTTCACTCAACTTATCTGGTTCAACCAAATACAGAACTTACGTTTTGATATATAATTATTTTTTGTGATGAAGGGGCATTCATAAAGTATGTACCTTAGTGCATACTTTATGAAGACTTTATTTGTGTACATACTTTATAAAGCAAGGATTTAGGACAAGTTTTTCAAATCATTAAGAACTTTGGGATTTTTTTTTTATATAACAGTATTAATTTTTTTAAACTTGTGAAATTCAAAGCTTTTGTTTAAAAAGTTTTTGGAGATATAGAAAACAAGAGATATTCAAATCCTATATGGGGTAATTAATTAGTAATAATATTAACAACAATTTATCAATGTATTTGTTTTATATTTACTTATATAATAGTTTATAAGATAACTTCAATAATTTCAATCAGTTACCTTGATTTTTTTTTTCTTTTTTTTCTAGAAAACACATCTCAAATATCTGCAATCATTGGTTCGACTCTTGGATCTGTTATAGTACTTGTTATAGTTGTTGTTATTGCACTATGGATTCGAAAGACAAAATTAAATCTCCAAGAAACAGTTCTCAATCCTGATATATACAGTTTAGAGTGAGTAAATTTTTAATGCATTTATTATTATTATTGTTGTTATTATTATTGTTATTATTATTATTATTATTATTATTAATATTAATATTAATATTATTAGTAAAAACTTATTTGAAAATTTTGAAAAATAGAAACTTTGGATTTTATTTTGTTGTTCTTTATATCCTAAATAATTTTGTTATTTATTGAACTTTTAATGCAATTATTTCTTTTTTTGTGTTTCCTTTTTTGTTATTAAAATCATTTATGAGCAGTAATAACAGTCCAAAAAATATACAAGTATACCTAAATAATATTTAAATACAATAAAGTGCACATCTAAAAAGTTTTTAAGTGTACATTTAAGTTTTTTTTTCAAACCTAAATAGTAATTTTTTTAAACATTGTTTTTTTGAGGAAGTATATAGAGTATATAAGATTTGGAACTTGAACCTTTTTTATAAAATAATTACAAAAAAATTTTTTTCAATGAAATGGTTTCAATGAGCTTGAATCATATCTAAAAGTAAGATGGATTGATCAAACTTTCAACTTTTATGTGCTTGTATTGTATGCCTATTTTCAATTTTGTGTATGTTAGTGAAAGACAGAAAAAGTTTATCTTGGAGAGAGGTTGTGCAAAGATCAAAGTTAATATTTGTAATTTTTTACAATAGTTGTATAAGGTATCGCGCATAAGGTACTTTGACATGTATAAGGTACCTTGGGATGTGGGTAGCATTGACATGTATTAGATTAAATATTTTTACCAGTCACCTGTTGATTATTGTTTAAATTATTTTTAATAGATTTTGTAGCCAGATGTTAAATGAAAAAATATAACTATTTTTATCCACATAATAGTAAGTGTAAATAACAATATTATACGAGGGCATAAATTAAACTAATTTCTAGTTTTAGTCCAAAGAAAAATAAAACCATACTATAATATCATTTTACTTGCGTTTTTATGATGTTGTTTCTAAATATTAAGCTTTTTTTTTTAAATGCATATTTTAGTTTTGGGGTAACATTGACAGGAATGCTAAGTCACCCCATGGGCCAAGAATCAAGCAAAAGTTGGCAGAATGTCTTACATCTGATGAATCTTTCACAATAACATGAAATAAAATCAAGCAAGCAAACCCTAAATTAAAAATATAACTCTGAAAAAAAATGTACCAATACATCAAATTTCAACAGATCTAAACACTGACACTTGCAAAAAGTTAAAGTCCACACCCAACAATGTTGCATAATATTAGTAAGAACAAAATATCAAAACTTCTTGTTGTTTCCTAAATTAAACCAAACACTAAAAAATTTGTAACAAAGAAATCCAACAAAAATTACATCACTGCAGATTTCATCGTAATCAAATATTGAGTCATTAATGTAATGTGGAACTAAATAGTTTGACAATTCTTAGAGAGAAAACTTTTAATCATAAGTTACCATACTTTTTTATATTTTTAAGTAGACACCATCAGAACTGAAGCCAATGGATATCTTTTAAATAATAATATAATATTACATTTTCATTGCAATTTTACAACTATTTAATGCTGCTTATTTTTAAAATGAAAATGCAGGTTGGTGCTAATATATATTGAAAATATTTTCTCTATTTTATTTTTCAAAATTCCAATAATAATGTTACCCCTCATAATGTAACTTTAAAATTTGCAGCTACTACTGCTAATGTTTCCCCATATAGGGGTAACATTGACATTTGAAACCCAAAAAAAAATTATCTATCAGTTATACTAGATAACTAATTAAGTTCTTCATCAGTTTATGGCAGCAATATCATTGGTAAACACATAGAAATATTGCATACCAAATTTGGTTTGGCACAGCTTTAAAAAAAAAAATTTTTAAAGATGTGTTAATGTTACCCCATTTTACCTTTTTCAATGAGAATTACTCTTGCCAAAAAGAGATTAAGAGTTTAAATTCCTCAATTTTTTCAAAACTTTAAAAAAAATCTTTACAAATAAGTTTTTTATTGTTATTAATTTTATTATAGCTTTTTTTATCTTAAATTTTTGATATAATAATTCATTGGCATTTTAATTTTTATCAACATTAAATCAAAAACTTTTTAAATAAATAATATTTTGTAAAATTATTAATAATTATAAAGATTGTAAAGTTTATTATTTTAGAAACTATATGGGTTATGAAAAATTGCCAGTAGACAAATGGGAAATTTCTCCAACCTGCATAAGTCTTGATAAAAAAATAGGGGAAGGAGCATTTGGTAATGTCTTTATAGCAAAGATTAGTTCAAATATTCTTGCTAAAACTTGTTATGCCACTAAAACTGAAATGGTTTTTTCTGATACCAAAGCATCTTGTGTTAATGTTGCGGTAAAACTTTTAAAAGGTAACTATAATGTTCTATAATGTAGGTATGTTTTATTTTTAGTTATTTTTTCTACTTTATCATTATTGAGTGTTTTGTATGTTGTTATGTGTATTTTGTGTATTACTTATATTTTATATACTTATATTTTTGTTATTTTTTTAAAGAGTGTAATATTTATGTTATACAAAATGTTTAATTTACATTTGAGGCATAAAAAATATTGCTTAAGAACAGAATAAAAAATAAACAAGCTTGTTTAACACTCAACACCAAAAAGTACCATATAGTTGATACAAACTTTTTTTAAGCATGTCAAAGACAAAAACAATTTTAGCAATGCAACATTGTTATCTATTATGTATGCTATTTCGTTTTCAAACATAAATTCTAGGATTTTTAGAAATGTTGAAAAAAATTGACTGTATTAGGAGACAGTAATAAACATTTTATTCAACTACAAATAAGTTCAAGGGACTGCATACTTGAAAAAAATTCAACATAAGATGTTCTTAAGGAGAAACCATGTTAGAATTTTCAAATTAAATAAAAATGTTCAAAACCAATCAAAAACCTCTAAAAACGTGTTTGTGCTAGGTATATAGGAGGCTCAAGAAACCATTCTTTTAAAATCAAAATTAGGAAAATATAAAATAAAGAGAAAAATAATATCTTATAACATATAAAGAAAAAACTCAAAATAAATGTAAAGGCCTTGTGTTGAATAGCTAAACAAACGTAATCAAGCTGTATGCATAACTTAATCTGATAAGAAAAAGCATTGTTACTTATGATGGATTTAGTTAAGGCCGAGACAAAAGATAGGCTTATTAGAGTAATTAGATAGACAGAAGATTAGATGGAAGATTAGATATAAGGTTTAATAGAGTAATATTTACAAAATACTTGCAAAAAAGAAGAAAGCAAAATAAATAAAGCTGATAATTTATTTTGAAAAGGTGTCAAATGAAAGATTTGAATAGAACAAACATGTTTAAGTGAAAATATTGTGTATAAACAAAGGTGGAGATGATTCACAGTAACTAAGATAAATGAGTAAGCTTCCTAACCTGTATTGGTTATTAAATCTCAGTGAAGCAAGATGGTTTTTTCTTCTGCTGTGCTAGCTGAGATGGTAAAGGCTTATGGACATTTTGGGGTTTAGTTGGTATCAAGTTATTGAAACAAAATATTATTTGGTAATAAAAATCTTGTTTGTTTTCAAAAACAGTGGGTTGTAAAAATTTTAAGAGTTTTGCCAATGTGGATCTTATTGAGAAATAAAGTTCATATATCATTTATCTAAGATTTCTTTGGCTTAATAAACCACTCATTAAAAATATATTATGATTTCCTGATTTCCTAATTTTTTCTCCTGATTTTTGTACAGTTGCTTTACAAAATCCCATTTTTTTAAAGCTAAAACTGAAATAAATATAATTTTGTGAAGAATACATTTTTGAAAAAGTTTTTCTTTTTATTTGAAAATGATGTTAGCATCAAATGTTTGTTCCATTCAAATCTTTCATTTGACACCTTCTCAAAATAAATTATCAGCTTTATTTATTTTGCTTTCTTCTTTTTTGCAAGTATTTTACACTTTAAGACAACTTTTTAATATTACTCTATTAAGCCTTATATCTAATCTTTTATCTATCTAATCTTTTATCTATCTAATTACTCTAATAAGCCTATCTTTTGTCTTGTCCTTAACTAAATCCATCATAACTAACAATGCTTTTTCTTATCAGTAAATAGAGATTTTTAAGAGATTTTTAATGATTGTTTCCTTTTAGTATTTAAAAATATCAAATGTAGCTTTAATTTTAATTAACAAAGTAATTTTGTATATAACAGTAAGTTTGTATAGCATTTCTAAGAACTTGAATAATGGTGATTGATTTATGCTATCCTATAATCAAATGCATGTGTTTTTTTTTGTGCATTGTTCTTTACTTCTTTAACTATTTAATGTCAAAAATTTTATTGTTTATGTATATGTATATACAGTGGTTTTCATAAATTTAGACGCACTCATATTTGAGAACAGAAATTTTTAGTTTTTTAACGATAAAACAATAGCAAAAAAGGTTTCATTTTAGTTTTTTTCGATTTATTAGATAAATACATATAAAATACAAAATTTTAAAAAAATATACAAAAAAAATTATTCATAAATTTAGACACACGATACATTAGGAGGCGTAATTTATGAATCAATCAATATTTTGTGTATCCGCCATTTACTTTAATACAACTAAGAACTCTTTTAGGCATAGACTCAACAAGATTTTTGCACATCGCTTCTGGGACCCTATACCAGGTCTCCTTAAGGATGTCCTTCAGCTGACCAAGTGTAGAAATTAGAACCTTAGCCAAATCACGGTCAATCCAGGCCCAAATGTTTTCAATCGGGTTCAAATTAGGTGAGTATGGAGGCCATGGTATTATCTTGATATTATTATTGTTGAACCACTCCTTTGTATAGTATGCAGTTGTGCAGTAGTGCCATCTTGTTGAAGTTTCCATGGTTTTTCTTTGAGCATAAGCAGGTAAATTCATGGAATGAGGTTGTTTTCCAGTACTTCTATGTATATTCTGAAGTTGATTATTCAGTGTATATTCTGGAGTTGATTCTTCAGTGTATGTTAGGCACATACCAAGACCTTTGTAATTGAAGCATGACCAGATTCCTATCAAGCCTCCTCCACTTTGTACAGTTGGTCTAATGTACCTGGTGTAATGTTTTTCGTGAGCCATTTTTTTGACTGTTATGTTAGATTTGCGATTGATAAGCTCAAAGTTACTCTCATCACTCTACATAATGTTTTTCCATTGTTCTATTGTCCAATACCTTCTTTCACGACACCATTTTAGTCTCCTTTGTTTATCATATGGACGCAGGAGCGGTTTCTTTAAAGCAGAGTAGACTCCAATCTTGTATTTGTTAAGTATTCGGCGGGCTGTGCTTTGAGAAATAGATGTATTTCGCATTGTTTTGAATTCTGTGGTCAATTCTTTGTAACGGATTCTTGGATTAGCTCTGACAGCTCTAAAAAGGGCACTATCGTCTTTTCTGGTGTTTGAAAAGGGTCTACCTGGCCTCGTTTTCTCGCTAGCACCACCAGTGTGAAGAAAGTTTTGCTTCATTGTCCGAATGCATTTCTCAGAAACTCCAATTGACCTGGCAATTTCTCTATTACTTTTGGCTCCTTCTTTGATGTAAGCAAAAATTAGCCATCTTTCACCTTGAGTGATAAGTCTTTTGCCCATTTTGCGCGTCTTTTTAGTGCAAAACTAACTTAACTTTTGTTTATTTATTAAATAATGGTTAAGTAATTCCAGGTAAGTCATATTTATATAAGGTTTTTTAACAAAATCAATAAATTTAGCCCTATTAATTAAAAATATGGGGAAAAAAAATTAAGGTAATAGAGTTTCACTTCCTCTATTAAATTATATATCAAACTTAAAAAGCGGTAGCGCTTTTATTTTTATTTTAAGTATTTTCTTACAAAACAAATTTATTCTTTGTGGCTGGTGAGCCCCGACTTCTTCCAATGTACACTACAACGACAAAACGGAAAACGACAAAAATTAGGCTATCCCGCTGGATGTGGTTACGGCGCTCAATAACCTAATGGCTACGCTAACACTCACACACACGTTCATTCGGAAGCTCCACAATGCACGTCGGATCAGCGCTCGCTGACTATGTGCTCGGATCTAAAATCTCACTCCATAGCACATCATTCCACATCAGCACGGGGCAGTAGCTCTTTTGACTAAGAGCGATGGCTTGTGGCCTACGGTGACTAATGTGTGCATTCGATCAATTGAAATCCATTCTGTAGGTCGTACGTCTGGCTCTGATGTGCTAGCTCATAAGCGCAAGGAGTGAGTGTGTTTAGCTTTCTATTCACCCGATTTGAAAGTGAACGAAAACATAACGAGACCAGGCGAGACGACCAAACGGTACATACTAATGCACTACACCATCACACCTATAGACATCAACAGTCTCTAAAATCAGTATATCAAATATTTGTTCTTTATTATATACTTTTGTTCGTAATCTTTTTTTGACCTTATCCTTGTATATTTATTCAGATTTGTGTTATTACGTGTGAATGAGACCGCATATTTGTGAGAAGCAAAAGAGCGCGGAAGAAAAAAAAAAAAATTTTTTTTCACAAAATTACGTATTAGCGTATTTTTATAACAAATGTATTCTTGGTTTGTATGTACTGAACTATACCACTAGATAAGTTTAGACATATCACAATCTCATAAGGTTTTTTGTCTCTTTTTTGTTTCTATCTAGTTTTCTTGATCTGACGTCGCTAAGTTAGTTTGTTGTGGTTTGCACTATACAGTGTTCACTAACGTTCGTTAGGTCGTTTTGTCAACAATATTGTTTTTAAACGTTACGTTTTTCAGTGGTTATAAGCTATTAGTAAAAAATTGCATTTATTGTCTCATCTGTTTATTTTTTTCACTATTCTCTGCCTACTGATTATATGTCTGTATTTTTTTATCTCTGGCTAAGCATTTTTTAATTTATCTGAGTCTGTTTTGTGTGATAGCTTTTGTCTCTACTTATCAGGCAAGATTTATATTTCTCATACTATTGGAGTCACCAGATTTTCTACCATATTTTCAACTAACTACTTTTATACTAACGACAAACATTCTTAGTTTCGATGATAATGAGTGATATTTACTTATTATATTTATAAGACACATTTCAGCCATAAAAGAAGCGGTAAGTTACTCATAATTATTAATTTCTATTTTCTATTTGCTTTGTGTTATTTCTATACATTAAATTGTTTATTTTTATACATACGCATACATGCATGTGTACACGTTTGTCTTTTCTAATGTAAGTGTACATGATATTTATATGTATTAACATATTTGCTTATATTCACACCACGCGCATCCCTTACCACCCTCATGAGATCTCTAAGAATGTTGGAGCTGTATTAAAAACTGGGATAGGGATTGGGATTTTTGGCTTGTGTAGTGTATTCCTGTTATATTGCAGTATTGACTAGCATGACGTAGAGTGCAGGCGGTGAGATCTGTTGCAAGGACACGCCCCTGACGAGTGGCGTTAGTGCAGGTCTCGGGCTCTCCGAAACGTCATTGGTGATCGCAGTGCATTCCTGAGGAGGGGGATCACCATTATCCACTACTTAATTCTGATTGGTTACCATGGCACCAACATTTCTTTACCTCTTATACCCACGTATTATAGCGCTTTTTGAGCTGTATATTATGAATTTGTTACATTAACGACATTTATATACTTTTATCTCACACAGGTTATTATCAGTTTTCAGTTTGTTATCTAGAGTTTAGACCATATATAGTAGCACATTTACTAGCCTATTTTTTCTTTTTATATTGCTCGTACTTATATTTTTTATCATTTTACTTTATATTTTGTTATCTACTTATTTTATTGTTTTTGTACGGTGCGATAATTTTAGCCATGGTTGCCTTTAATGAACCAGCGGATCGATATTGACTTGTTCACTCATAGACCATTGTTTTATCATTTGTTTAGTATGACTAGAGCGTGAGTTATTGTTCACCTAATCTCTGAGTCCTAAAATATTCTTCCTCCTACAAAATAGTCTTTACATTCGTTTATGATTCTCACCCAATGACATCATCTACAATCTACTTCTATTTTCACATCTCCCAGATCTACGTGACTGGACGGCTCCGTTGGTCACTTTTTGCGACCATTGTGTCGCATAAACAAACAAAATATTAATGCTAGTTTTAATATTTTTATGTAGACTTAAATACAGAACTATTTTTTTATTTGATTTGCTATATATATGTATTACATATATGTAAGTATATATATTACATATATGTAAGAACTTAGTCCAGTTTCAAGCCCCATCAAGAAGAGGCAACGTGGCAATTTATGAAGCACCCTTGAGCAAACAGTCGCATACCTCTAAAAAACCACATCATAGGGGGCTTCAAATTTCTTGAATCTACTGCTAAAAAACAGAGAGTGAGGATTGGTTTAATTGCTGTAAAGCTTAAAGACCTATGAAGCAAAACATTGAACTTTCCGCATGTATCTGATCAAGCCATTTGTGCAAAACTAGCAAAACTTTTGAAAGACTACGAGCGCTGCAGAAAAAAACAAAATTTCGATTCATTAAATGGGCAATTTGACATGACCAAGATGAAAGGCAAATGTTTGTGCAAAGAGGATGAGAACAAACTGCAAATTGAGAGCAAAGGTCGCGTTGGTTATTTCACTGGCAAACCTGCTAGTTCCAATACCATCTACCTATCTAAATGAAAGAGGGTATCCACACTTACCAGCTTAGCGCTACCTGATTGTTCTGAAAGTAGCACAGACTCATCTGAGAACAGTACAGATAGTCCTTTAGAGGATGACAATTGCCAGCACACCACAGCTGCTCCGTGGTGTGCTGGTGGTTGTCATCCTCTGCCCTGTGTCCAAAGCCCTTACCAGAAAACCGCCAGCTTTCTGGTGAGGGTATTGAAATCCCAACCCCATGTCAATCAGCAATCCACAAAGCTATCTACACGAGAACTGCTCAGGTGAAGAAACACTTGGTGAGCACGCTTCATCTGGAGAAGTGGAGCAAACACTTTGAAGGCAATCATATTAAGGGCTTTGAATATCAGGCTGTGGTCCTCAAGAATGAATCTTAAGAATTAAGTTGACTGCGCTAAAATTAAAAGATGGGAATCTTTTAATTTTAGCGGATCTCAAACAAATTTCTGCGATTCAAAAATTTGAACCGCAGAAGTACTCCAGGATGTGTTAGAGGAGTTCAACCTGTCGGGATCAGTTGTCATGATTGTTGCCGACACAACAAACGTGCGAGAAGACAGGAGTTTTTGTTGTGCTGCAGCAAATGTTTGAAGAGAAAGGTCACCCCAATAGCAAAAGGTCACTCATGCCATTCTAGCCCTTCTTGCGTTTATTCTGATGCCAGGAATCCGGATCAGTTTGCGTAAACTCTGTTCATTCATTTCTTACTCATGGGCTGGCTATTGGTTCAGCAGTCACTTGTTCCGCGTTGAAGGTTTTAACGAATTATCTGAAGCTCTGAATGACTACCCAAAAGCTCTTAATTTCTTGAAAACCCGCTGGAAAACAGATGACTCTCCAATCAACATTGCCCGAAGCAACCAGTGCTGCAAGCGTGCCATCAATGTTATGCAAGAACTACACGACTCCTGCAGCAATGAGGGCAGCCTCCCGCTGAGATTCATCCTCTCTAATGACATTATCGTGATTGTTTGGCTTCCTTGTGCATTAAATGATCCTATATAATGTTGTATGCATGTGACTCTACATCTTGTGTTCAATTTTGTATCTGCGCACTGTGACTTCAAAAATTTGGCCTAGAAGCTAATAAATAAAATTCTTAAAATCATTTTGTATGTTAGGTGTTTTTTATCAAATGCCTTGAATGTGAGGTGTTTTTTATCAAATGCCTTGAATGTAGTATTTTATTTAATCATAAATGAAAGCTCATCAAATTATGATACAGGGAAACGAGATTGTATAAAAGTCATCACCCTAATATATATATATATAAATATTTATATATATATATATATATATATATATATATATACATATATATATAAATACATATATGTATATATATATATGTATATATATATATATATATATATATATATATATATATATATATATATATATATATATATAAATACATATATGTGTGTGTGTGTGTATATATATATATATATATATATATATTTGGGATTTTCAAAAAAAGTGACTTTTTAAGCTTAAAAAACCATACCCCCAAATTTAGAGCAAATATATAAAAAATGAGCCTCGCAAAGTTTGACTACTTTCTGTTCACTTTTGACTTTCTCAAGCTAATAATTTTGGAGAAAATTGACTGAAAAGTGGTTGTTTTCGGGCGTTTTGAGGAAGGGGCCAATTTTTTTTAATTTTTTTTTCTGCTTTATATATATAGGCCTATATTTTTGTTTAAAAATATATGGTTTTTTCCTTACTAATCAAAAGTCTATGTTTCTTGATACTAAAAATCATGAAAATTGGTTTGTAAAATATTTATTTTTTGTTATGCCTAATGTTATATACGTATTATTTCGTGTATATTCTGATAGTTCAAAATTTAAGTTTTTTTAATAAATACAGGTTAGTACATACAATAAACAATAAAAAGGAGAGAAGCAACTTAGGTAAATAAAAATGGATTTTTTTGTTATAAAAGAGGCAAAACCAGCTATATCAGGTATAAACATTTTTATTAATATTAGAATTATAATGAGTCATTAGTTGCTAAAAAATTTATTTTATTTATAAAATATAAATTTTTCTAATTAGATATACAACTTCCAACAGGCTTGGATATACTTCAACATTTAATATATAACCAACAATGTCGATCTGTATCAATATCAAGTATTATTGCTTGTCCCCCTAAAAAAAATTTTTCTAGATGTTCGGAGAGTTGTTGTGAATGTATTTTGTCTAAAATCAAGAGGCCCTGGATTAAATCTGGATTTGATGTGTTAACTGATTTAAGTTTAGTTAAAAAACTTTTTAAATTGCATAAGTCCTATTCCAACTTGAAAAAAAATGCAAAAAGGGGAAATAGTGGTTCTTGAAGATCAGGAAAATGAAAGAAAGTTTGTTATTGGTTCAGAGGATATTAAATATAGAAAAAAGGTATTCAATACTTTTAATTAATTACTTTAGCTCTTTCTCAAGCTCTGTTAATTCTTTTTTCCACTAATTTTAAAATTAAAAACTAAAACTACAAGATTGAAGATCTAAAATTTCTTGAAGATCAGGAAAATGAAAGAAAGTTTGTTATTGGTTCAGAGGATATTAAATATAGAAAAAAGGTATTCAATACTTTTAATTAATTACTTTAGCTCTTTCTCAAGCTCTGTTAATTCTTTTTTCCACTAATTTTAAAATTAAAAACTAAAACTACATTTCTTCTGTTAATTAGGCAAAAGAAAGCATCAGGAAGAAAAATCGTTTACAGCCTAAGATTTTGAGAGATAATGTACCCAACGTTGAACTTATAGACACAATTCTAAGCGATGATTCTTCAATTGAATCTGATTTCGAGCCAGGTGATTGGTATCATATAGAAGTCTCTGAAAACCCAGACACAGTAATTGCAAAAATTCCAAAAGATGTTTTTGCTGGTAATGTTTTGCTTACTGCTACAGCCTGTGATATATCACCAAATGTTTTACAGAAGGTAACAAATGCAATTCTATATCAATCAGGTGTTGATCTTAAAGAAGTTAAAAGCAGTCAATCTACCGCATATAGAAAAATGAAAAAAGAAAATGAAAACATGGCAAAAATTTCAAAAGAAGATGTTAAAGCAGCCATAGACGCATCTCCATATCCATGTATAATTCATTTTGATGGGAAGACCTTGTTTGAGCTAAATAAAGGAAAAATGTTAAAGAGGGATAGAATGGCTGTTTTAGTTAGCATTAATGGACAGACTTACCTACTTGGAGTACCTCCACTAGCGTCATCCACTGGTGAAGATCAGTTCTTAGGTGTAATGAACTTAATTAAGGAGTATCAACTTATGTCAAAAACTAGAGGAATATGCTTTGATACAACATCATCCAACACTGGGACGAATAAAGGATCAGTTTCCAGAATATCTCAAGAACTGGATAAGTATCTCCTCCAAATAGCATGTAGGCATCATGTGACTAAATTAAGAATGCTTCACTTTTGGAAATTAGTGACCAATGAAGAAACTAGTGGACCTGATAATCCTCTTTTCAAAAAGCTTAAAAATATTTTTGAAGAACCTAATTTTAACTATAATTCAGTTCTACTGTTACGGTTTGATTGGAATAAGGTTAAAAGCAGTTTTTTAGAAAAGGCAGCTATGAAGTCATTAACATTTTGCAAAGCATACGTTAGTAAACCAGGTATTATAAGAGATGATAGAAGTGAGCTTGCAGAATTAGTTGTCACGTATTTATCTCCTATAACATATAAAGTAAGAAAAACTGGTGCTATTCATCATGCAAGATTTTTAGGAAAAGCAATTTATTATCTAAAGCTTCGGCTTTTATCCAATCAACTTACATTTGTTCAGGAAAATGATAAACTAAAAATTGAAATTAAGCTTATTACAGAATTTATTGTTTGCTTTTATGCAAAATGGTATCTACAATCTGAGGATGTCATCAAAGCTCCTTTTCTTGACATTACAGCGATAAATCAAATGCATCTGTACAAGAAGGTATGTACAAACCCAATAGCTGTCGATGCTGTATTAGAGTCTCAGTATAAACACTGTTGGTATTTGGATTCAACAATGATACCTTTAGCTTTGCTAGATGATGAGTTAGCATCAGAGGAGAAGGCAAAAATTGCATCAGCAATTCTGTCATTTGATATGCCTAGCTCTGACTATTATAAGCCTGAGAATAAAGTAAAGCAAGATATCAAGGAAATTTATAAAATGAATACAAAAATAGGGAAAAAACCACCATCCTTGTCTGCCTTGGTTGATGTTTTTTCTTACCTGATTTTTGACATGATTGGGTTTGATAAGCAACGAGTTCAAGACTGGCTCTCACTTCCACCAAACTATTGGCATACTCAGTCATGCTTCAAAAGTTTTCAAAAATATGCGGAAACTTTGATTTTTGTAAATGACCATTCAGAACGGTCAATAGGTATGATGGGGCAGTATATTCATAGATATTCTGATGAAACTGAAAAGCACAACAGATTGCTAACTGTGGACAAAGTTCGATCTGTATTCAGATCACAAGAACAAAAATCCGGTACAATTTCAAAGATTAAGTTTAATGATGGACTTGGTGTGATGCGAAAAAAGATAAAGAGTTAAACTTGATTATTATTAGATTTGTAAATTTTTTTTCTGTTATAAAACTTGAATATAAATTTATAATTTTATTTATTCTTGCTCATTTTGATTTTTCAATATAGATAAATAGTGTTTTTTTCAATATAGATAAACAACATTGCTGAGGTCACAACCAACAACTGTTCATTCTTTCTGGCAAAATGAAGTTGGTTGCTCCCTCTGGTATGTCTTGGGAATAGTTAGAGAGGCCTTGTGGGTATATGTTAATACACACAAGGCTTATAAATAAATATATATATATATATATATATATGTATATATATATATATATATATATATATATATATATATATATATATATATATATATATATATATATATATATATATATATAAATCTAACTTTAACTACAAAAATTCTGATTTTCAATACCACCAAACATAGGTTTTTGAGAAGTAGGAAGAAAACCATATATTTTTAAACAAAAATATAGGCCTATATACATATAGCATAAAAAAAAAAATTTGAAAAAAAAAAAAATTACCCCTCCCTCAAGGCGCCCGAAAATTACCACTTTTCGGTCAATTTTCCCCTAAATTTTTAACTTGAGGGGGGGAAAAAAGTGATCGGACAGCGCTCAAACTTTGCGAGGCTCATTTTTTATACATTTGCCCCAAATTTAGGGGGTATGGTTTTTTAGATTTGAAAATTCACTTTTTTTGAATACCCCTAATATATATATATTTTTTTTTTTTTTTTTTTTTTTTTTTTTGTTAATTTACCTCCCCAAGGCCCATAAGGCCACTACAGACGAGGAGGCTACTTAATTGTGGTTATAACCCTCTCTCGACTCTATAACTCCAAAACACGAAACTTGACGAACAAGGCCGCTGCGCGGAGAAACAAGTTGAGCTTGGTACTACCAGGGACGTGGTGGGGATCAAACTCGGAACCTCTCGCTTATGAAGCGAGCGCTCTACCACTACACCACTACCGCATATAAATACATATATGTATATGTATATATATATATATATATATATATATATATATATATATATATATATATATATATATATATATATATATATATATATATATATATAAAAGTGGCAAATTAAATGATTCTCAATTGAACTTTCGGCAATAAAAATTAAAACATTAAAAAAATATAGTTGCTAAAATCTCCTATTGTAAAAAAATAACAACTACAACTTTACCAAATTTTACTACAAATTTATTTTATTTTTATAACTTTTACGTTTTTACTTTTTTTTTATTAAAGGGCATTTCAAAAGAGTTTTCACTGGAAAACATAGTTTAATAATAAATTCAATCAGAACAATTTTTTATTTAAAAAATTAAAGCAAAATAAGTTTAAACATTAGAGCTATCACTATCACTTTTTTTTCCAAATCTGATATTGTTAATACAGAAAGGTTCAAAATAAAATTTGCATCAGCAGATTTTGTTCCCAATAGCAGCAGGAAGCTTTCTTATTTTATCTTTCTTATTTTACCATGCATCCAAAATAGGGTTTGCATAAGTGCAAATTGGCTTAAGTGCGCAAAAAAAATTTGCAAAGATTTGCATCAGTGCAAACTGTCATAAATGCAATGCAATTACAAAAACTAGAACGAGTGCGAAATGGCATAAG
This sequence comes from Hydra vulgaris, assembly GCF_038396675.1. Classification (NCBI taxonomy): domain Eukaryota; kingdom Metazoa; phylum Cnidaria; class Hydrozoa; order Anthoathecata; family Hydridae; genus Hydra; species Hydra vulgaris. Next base: position 30,293,073 of record NC_088926.1, read on the forward strand.
TGCGTCAAACAAATTTGGCAAAGTTTGCACTTATGTTAAAATATGCAAGATTGCACTTATGCCAGTTTGTACTTATGCCAATTCACACTTATTCAGTCGTCCCCTCATAAGCGTCTTATACATTTATGTATTCTGCAATAGTTATATCTCTTGTAAAAAGTTTTTTCCTCATTTTCAAATAATATTTACCTAACAAGTTTTTTACTTTGTAAAAATATAATTTTTTAAAACAATCCAATCAACAAAAATTTCGTCTACATCACATCCCCCTTTTTTTAAGTGATCTTAAAAATGTGAAACCCTTTCTGCTATTTCTTTATCATCAAGTATAATCCCAGGGTTCGTCATCTAAAAAGAAATGTCTAACATTAAAAATTAAATTAAAGAATAAATGAGATACCTTAATATTTTTGAAATGCAAATCCATACCATTTGTTACTCCAACTATTCATTATATCAGTATAAATGTGTTGCACTGATTCATTAGTTTTATTAAAATTTTGAAAAGTAATGTTTTGATAAATGAAATTGCCCTCAAATATTTTTTCAATTAAATTTTTTTAGTTTGTTAAAATAGTTAGCTTTGTTGGAATATTGCCCAAAGAACTATTCAAGAGAGCTTAAAGTTTTTCTATTGTCCAATTAAATTGTTGCACCCTGCAGACACCTTTTACTAGATTATGTAAATCTTGCTTTCTAAACCTTTAAAAACCTCTTTACCTCAGCTTTTTTTTGATGGCAAAGGTTCTGTTTGGCTAAAAGACTCTATAAAAAATATATGCACCATAATTATCTAAAGCTATTTTCATTGCATTCCATTTATGATATAGCCAGTGATAAAAGTTTCAATTCTCGTGAAGGTTTTGACGAATGTTCATAAAGACAATGTAACTTTAGTAAGAAGTGTTCACATTTTTCAAATACATTAAATTTTCCATCTTTTAATTCGTGATCAAGACGATGGTTGAAACATTGTATTACTTGAAGCCATAGAGATTTTTTTTTTTGTAAAACTCCTAAACCTAAGTGAACACCAAGACTTACGCTTGCTCTGTCTACATTTAACTCTAATAGTTTTTTATTTATGTCAGTTATGTCAAATCATGCGTATGCTTGTTTGAGACAAATTTGTAAACCACAAGCATTACCATTGTCGTGGCTTTTAACTGATAAAAGTTTATTGCATGGCTGCCCTCAAACAAATACAATAAGGGACACTGCTCTAAAAGCTAGCATCTTTTGTGCCACCTACTAAAATTCATTCTCATGTTACTTGTCATTCAATTAAGTCTCATCCTTTTACTATGACTGTTCCTAAGTGCTCCAAAAACTCTTATTTGCTCTATTTTATAGTTTTTTTCCTCTAACACCAGTTCTTTGAAATTAGCTTACTTTATGTTGCTTTCCTCCATATTATTCAAATAATTTGCAATCTTTTGAGTCGTCTATCAATTGTTATGTTGCTCTATAAATTTCATCTTTTCTATTTCAGTAACTTCCAACTCTAATTGTGGTTGCTTGCAGCTTTGTTAAAGCAAAGAGGATGGATAAAAAAAAAATTTCCTTAAATTTTTTTTGTATAACATTAGGTACTTGAATCTTGTGTTTCTAATTTTTTTTCCTGTATTTGTATTTACCTTACTATTAGCTATATACAAATACAAAATACAGGTTAATACAGCTGTTTATTTAGCTAGATTAACAGCTGTTTCATACCAGAAATATATTATACAAGTAAGTTGTAAGGGTTTTAGCAAAATTAGTTATATTTAATTTTTATGATCCATAAAAGTTCAAGGTTTTTCAAGTAGCTGAAAATTTAAAGACCAGAACATTTACAGGAATCTTCAATTTCCAATCACTTACTTCGCCCCTTGTACCTATAGGTGTTTTTGTGTGTGTATATATATATATATATATATATATAT
>NC_088926.1:30300000-30315000 GCF_038396675.1 Hydra vulgaris
GCGTTATTGGACTGGGTGCCAGTTTCTAGCAGTGTTCTTTAAAGGTCAGTATTGGAATCAATGCTTTTTGTAATCTTTATAAATGACCTGCTAGAAAAAATTAAATTAATCTGTAATATAATTGCAGATGACACAAAATTGCTTGCCCCAATTCAACTTTTTGAAGAACAGAATAATTATACTGTGCTCCAGAAATACTTTGATGTTATTACTGAGTGGACAAGATTATGGCATATGAGGCTAAGCATCTCTAAATGCAAAGTTCTTTACAACTGTCGCATGAATAAAAATCACATCTAGACTTTGCTTGATGTTGATAAATTGACTAGACTTAATTTGGAATAGACCTCATCTCAGCGTGATATAGACATCTAGTAAGCAAAAACCTCAATCAAAACTCCCAGGTATGCACTGCTACCTCTAAGGCCAAGATATTGTTTGGCATACTTAAAAGGACATTTGTTTCATGCAACGTAGCATTATGGTAACAATTATAATTATACATAACATAACTATGATTAAACATAACTCAAGTGCATTCTCAGCTAGAATTTGCTGCCTCGAGTTGGAATTGAAGTTGCAAATATCTTAGAGAGAGTTCATAGACTCACCACTAAGATAGCTCATTGTATAAAGCATCTACCTTATGAAAATAGACTATGTGTTTTAGACCTGACTAAAATGCTAGTATTAAAGGAGTGAAAGAGTTGCAGTGATATTGTTTTAAAAAAATGTTAGTATTAAAGGAGTTGCAGTGAAATTGTAACTACTTATCAAATATTAGTAAATAATATACTTGGACAAATAAACAAAAAAGTATATATATATATATATATATATATATTAGGGATATGACTTTTTAATTTTTTTTCAAATAAAATGTTTCCTGTATCATAAATCGATGAACTTTTACCTAAAATCATGAAAAAAGGCCCAAATAGCTTTCTGCAACAAAAAAAGGTCACCCCCAAAATAAAAATTTGATTTACCATTTTTATACATTCATTTTTGACCGATGTTTTAATCTTAAGCTTAATTCTCAGCTTAATTCTATTTATTTCATTATTTTGTTATGAATTTATAAATATAACGCCACACGTTACCATGGCAACGAGACGGCCGTGTGCCGGCAAATACTTGGAATTGTTATGTGATGACGTCATTGTGTTACCACGGTGATATAGACGACTGTAACAGACTGTAGAAGATTATAGAACTTAGTAGAACATTCTGGAAGCTCTAAATAATTATATAAGCGAGCTGCTGTCAGAGCTCAGTGTTGATAATGTGAATAGTTCTATGAAGTACTCTGCGTGTAACTGAGCTAATAAGGAACTACTGTAGCGAACTAAAGACGCTGTAAGTGTACGAAGTATAAGTAGTTGTAGCATTATCGTTAGGATACGGACTGGATTATCGAACTGTTATCAACATTGACTGGATTATCAAACTATAATTGGATTACTATACAGTTAAAGTATTTTATTAATTAAACGACTTTATTAAACGGATATTTACGCTCAGCTATCCGTAAAGTCGTAACAATATTATATGATGTCTCACAAGAAAAGTCATACCACAGTAACAAAGAACAAGAAGACTTGGACTAAAAATTTGGTGAGATTTCAAGAGTCACACAGAAGAAGAGGAAGCGTGGCTGTAGAAGAACATTCACTCGATGAAAAATCCAGAATACCACTTCAATTGCAGATCGTAGGAAGATACCAGTTTCTCGGAGCATATGTTAAAGGAAGAAAAGAACGAATAGACCAAATTTCTAAGGAAATTACAAAATTGTGGGACAATAAACTGAATTTTCCACGTGTGTCTGATCAAGTGATAAGAGCAAAGCTTATGAAGGTGCTGAAGGTCTATGATGAATGTGTCAAGCGTGGAAAATATGATGTTCTCAATGCATTATTTGACATCACGAAAGTGAATGGCCAGTGGTTATCCTCGGAAGATAAACGTCTATACCACCTACAAAAAGAAAGTAAAGGACAGGTGGGGTACTCAACAGGACAAGTGGCAAGTAAAGAAACCATTCACCCTTCCAAGAGAAGGAAAGTCCAGTCTGGAACAGCAATACCTTCCACATCACAAGTCCTGTCTACCACAGACAGTGGTACTGAATCTGAAAACTGCAAAAGTAAGAGTGAAGATGATGAAGACGACGACGGTGATAAAGACGATGATGAGGACACTCAGAAAAAAACTAGAAAGCACTACAAAAGTAAATTTGCTGTAAGTATGGTTACATCAAGTGGAGTTTCCACAAAGAAAGCTGCTAAAATATGCAATGTATTATCACAACAAGGTATTGATATTCCAACTCCAAGTCAATCAGCAATTTACAAGTCCATATTCAAAGAGGCAGGTAAATTAAAAAAAGAAATGATACAACAACTTAAAATGGAACAGTGGTCCTTACACTTTGACGGCAAACGAATAGATGATAAGGAATATCAGGTAGTTGTACTTCAGAATGAAAGAACTGACGTGAAACTTGATGCACTGCGTTTAAAAGATGGCAAAGCTGAAACTGTTGCTGAAAAAATTGCCAAACTTATTGATGAATACAATTTGTGGAATTCAATTAAGATGATCATTACTGATACAACAAACGTCAATACTGGGAAGAGAAATGGAGTTGTTGTGAAGTTGCAACGTATGTTTAAATTAAAGGGTGTCACAATACCACAATTTATCGGTTGTCAGCATCACGTACTAGACAGGATTCTCCGTCTGGTGATGGACGAAGAACTTGGGGGTGATACCAAATCTCCAAACATTGAATACCCATTTGTTTCTGAACTGTTGAATAAGTATGATGAACTGAAGGATAAGTTTGTGAATGGAACTGTAGAAATTCTTGATAAATCAGGGTGGAGAGACGATATGAAGTTTTTGTACCATTTAACAAGAGTGTTTAGGTTCTATGAAGAACAAAGAAACTTCCCTCTGATTCACTTTCAGAACATTCCTAATATGAGCAATGCCAGATGGAACTCAAGAGCCATTCTCGCCATTCTGGCGTTCATTCTTATGCCTGAAGCGAGAAAGAATTTGGAGAAGGTTTGCAGGTTCATTTCATATGAGTGGGCAGAACATTGGTTTAGTAGTCAAAAGTACAATGACAATGACTTCAAGAATTTATCTGATGTATTGAAGCCTTACAAAAAGGCATTGCAGTCATTCAAAAATCACTGGAAGAAAGAGCCATCCGTCATCGACATACCACGAAGTAATCAGATAGCTGAACGTGCAATCAAGGTGATGCAAGACCTGTATGCTTCCTGCAGAAAGAAAGACAAACTGCAACTTCGATTCATTCTAAGTAATAAGCGCTAGACTCTTTATGAGACGTGAGCATCATGTGACCCATGTACTAAACACAGTAGGCCTATAGACACAGACAGTTATGTATATTGTTGTACTAGACGCTTTGATACTGTTAATTTTGTAATACTTGTATAATTATATATCACATAATGTTTTTTGTTATATCACAGTACATGTTGCATAAATAAATAAAATAACAACAGGAGTATGACTCTTACAACATCTTCAGCCTTTGATATTCATTTACTGTACAAAAGTGTACCTATTAAAAATTCGATTTTTTGGTTTTGGGGTGACCTTTTTTCAAAATATGTCAAAATGAAACATCTATTCGTTCTTTTTACATAAAAGTTCATTGAATTACGATACAGGCCTAGTAGGTTGCAAAAAAGTCATATCCCTAATATATATATATATATATATATATATATATATATATATATATATATATATATATATATATATATATATATATATATATATATATATATATATTCATATATATATATATACATATATATATATGTATATATAAACTATAAAGAATTGTTAATAAACAAGCTGGATTTTGTATCAATGTAAGACATGCATGAACTATAATTTTTATCAAAATGTTGTTCAAATCTCAACATTTCGTACTCTATTAGAAACAGAGCCATAAAGGCATTGCAGCTGATAATAATGATTTGTTTGTGTCACTCAAATCCTTTTCATTGTTACTGATGTCAGTTTTTTTTCTCTTTAAATATCCAAAATTTTCATTTTCGGACTCTAATGCAGATGTGTAATGCTCTGCTTAGGATAAATGAAGCCTTGCTTTGTGGTAATCTAAAAATCATGTAGTATAAATACCGTAAAACGAGGTGACTTTGATCCAAGCCATATTTTTTTAATGCCTTTTAATGATTTAAATATGATACACACACAAGATATCCTGGTTGAAATTATGTGGCTAATTATGGGAAATTTATGAGTTATTTAGTTTTCTTAGTTTACTTAACTCGAGTCTTTGTGATAATATTGTAAATAACACTTTCGAAGAAGCACCAAAAATTTGATTTCTTTTAGATGTGTAAACTTTTACATCCATAGCAGTACCTAGAGAAGATTTTTCACTGGAATATACACTGAATTAATTTTAAACATTAGTGTTTAATTCTATTTTATTTTGAAAGCTTAATATTTTATTACTTTTTTGGAAATGGGGTTCAAAAAATGGGTTGTTTTTGATCCACTACAAGAGGTGACATAGGCCTAGGCTAAAGTCTCCTTATGCGTTAGAAAACTTTTTTTAGTGATCATTTGTAGATATTATGGTAATTATTACGTTGGAATGATAAATATAAACTTTTTGTAGCAGATAAATCAGTATAAAAGTAAAGTAAAATTTGATTCGTTCATAATTTAAATATACCATGAAATTACAAACCAAATCGTGGAAGAAGAAAATATGTTACTTATACTTTAGAACAAATAGAAAATGTATTCAAAGATTTCATGAATGGTTTTATTACTTTAAGACAGCTTTGAAATGAGTTATACCAAGGTCAACATTTAAAAACAAAATTAAACAGACATAACAAAAATAGTATGGTAGTCAGGAGATATTTACATCAAAAGAAGCAGACATGTTTAAGGCATATGCAATAAAATCATCTGAGTTCAGCTTTCCTTTTGATGCATATGATTTAAGATGCATAGTAAAAAGGTATTTAGACAAAATAGGCTTCCTTATACCTTGTTTCAAAAATAATTTTTCAGGTGACAATTGGATTTGATTTTTAAGCAGAAGAGAGCAGAAATAGTAACGACTTGATATTGATAACTACTTGAATTGATAACTACTTTATAAAACTATCAAATGAAGTAAGTTATATATCACCTGATAATATAGGGAATTATGGCAAAACCAATCTCCGTGATGATCCAGGTAAAAATAAAAAATAAACAAAGGGTGGATGTAAGTATCCTAAATGCACCATTAATTCTAAAAATACCTCATTCTCTGTAATGTTTTGTGGTAATGCTAATTATGAATTGTTACATACTGTTTACAAAGAATTGTTATGAAATACATGGATTGAACAGTGGCCACCAAAAGTGCTTGAAGACTGATTTTTCTCTTTATTTCTTTCAAGGCTCTAAGAAGTAGTGTCATTATTGGTGATAACATATCTTCACTTTAAAGCATTGCAGTATTGGATACATGTCATAGCAATAACATAGCATTTGTGACAAATGCTATGTTATTCCACCAGCAAACTTTACACACCTCTCACAGCCAGTAAATGTTACTTACTTTAGACCCATGTAGATTAACTGGCGCAAAATATTATGAGAATGAAAGGAAAAAAAGCAGGGAGAATTCCTTTTCTTTCTAAAGATGAGTTTCCTTGACTTTTAGACCATTTAATTACCAACTTAAATGAACATGGGAATGATAACCGTAGAGCTGGTTTTTGCAAAACTGGAATTTTTCCATTAGACAAGTCTCAAGTGCTTTCAAGACTCCCATGCCGTAGTATAGGTTTAGACTGATTTAGTAAGCCAGTCATTTTTAGATCTTTTAATTAAGTCACTAGATGATCACCCAGATTTTCTAAAAAACTAAAACAATGTGAAGTATGTACCGCACCAAGTATAAGTTTATGTTCAGCAGATATATCCTTTTGCCTTATAAATGAAAATAATAGATTAAACTCAATGTAGATACACCTAGCAGTGTAATTATAATTGAGACCAAGAATAGTACTGACCCAAGTACCTATACTGGAACTACTGAGACTTCTAATCTAATCTTTCCAGATGTAATGCTTGATATTGATAAGACAAATAAGGTTAATAAAAAGAATCCTGGACAGACTTGTTAATTTGTTTTGAACTATTTACATTTAGTTTCACAATTAGTAAACTTTATAACTAATTATTAATTATAAAGTCCTATTATTAATTAATTAATTTACTTATATTAGTTAATGTAATAACTATTGAATAATTTTAAAGTAACTATTTAATAATTTCTTTTACCAGTTAAAAAAATTAAGAAAAATAGAGGAGAAATTACTGTTATGAAAAAAACTTAAATTAATTGGAAATGGTCACTACCAACAGAACAACTGATGGTTAAGAATATATTCAGAAATAATCAATTTTATTGAAAAACCAAAATAAAATTTCAGAAAATTTCATTTTATTTTTTACTTTATACCTAAATGTTATATCTAAACTGCTATGTTTCCTTGGTACCTGTACTTGTTTAGTTTGTTCCAATATTTTATTTACTTTATATAAGAACTTTCTTACTAAATCTTTTCTTATCACTTTATTTAATAAATTTATTTTCTTTACCTAACATTGCTGTTTTTATTGATGTAATGCTTCCTTTAGTCCATTTTTACTGGGTTGGGCCAAAGTTTCCCTGTATATTGGGGTGAAATTGGCCATTTTAACCCCCCGAAAAATACTCCAGGTGATTCATTTTCAAATGGGAGTCAGATAGTTCTAAATATCCTTTCTATGCACTTCTAAAAGTACTTTGTGTTTGAGGAAAATAACTTTTTATTTCAAACTGGTAAAAAATGTTTAACTTTATTTCCAAATCATATTAAATATTTAAAAAAATCTAACTGCCATAAAAATGCAACACACTCCCAATCAATTGTTGATTGTTCTCTCTCTTTAACGCCTGTCTCTAATATAGATATGCGATAAGATAGTCAGTGACATAAGTTGAATTCTCCTGCAACCCAAATTGATGGTACAGCAGCAACACAATTTTCTATTTGAAAATGTACAATAGCAAAACCTATCCATTATTTTTTTAAAATATTTATGGATTTTAACTGCCCACTTATTTTTTTAATACAAACTCGAAAAAGACTCAAAGGAAAATGACAGGAAGTTATAAAATGCTTTAATGGACCACCATATTTAATGTGTATGCAAACTTGGAATACTTGTAATTCTTTCTCATATTGTAATTGGTTTATTATAAAGTAAAATAAACACAAAATTCAAATTTAAGTATTTTATCCATGTTTTTAATGATTAATTAATGCTACCTTTTTGCTCTGCAACAAACAATTAATGGTATAACTTCTTCACGTAAATCAATCTTTTTCAGTTCACTTACTATCACTTCTTCTCTTGATTCAATTTTTTTATGTATTAAAATAAAATCTTTAAAACCTTTACACAAAAACTTCAAATGAACAACAACTTATAAGATATTCGATTTGGTGGAAATTTAATAATATCATTTCGCTTATTTAGTATGAAAATGCTTGAAAATAATGCATTAACTATGTAGTTGTTAGTTAGCTAATTGTATTTAACTACATTGCTTAAGCTTATTGGTATAACTGAAGTAAACTCCTCTTTTTAGAAATAAATTTGCATGCTAGCTGGGTTACTATGTCTCCAATTTATAAAATTTAAACTATCATTTACTTTTTTTAAAGTATTACAAATTAAATGTGCGTGGCAAAAAAATATCTTAAAAGTTACACCCTTAGAACACCACCTATTAGCAATAAACCTAACGTAACAATTTTGTTTAATGTAAAAAAACTTATGAGTTAACTTACATTAACAGTATTTAAAAAAACGAATTGACATTTGAGCTGCTCAGAAGCCAATGCGGTTAAGTCTAAAACGCAAAAATTGAGAAAATTAATGTTCTTTGATACATTAGTTTTTAAACTTCTTGGTTTATTAATTTATTTAGAAAAGTGTATAAAGTTTTTTTTCGAGGTGTAAACTCTGCAAAAAAAAAACAAGATATGTACAGAATGTGTAAATAAAAGCATATATGTTTATTGAAATAATTACAGCATCTTAAAAAATTTTAGGACTTATACCTTTTGGCAACTGAAAAAGATAAGAAATTTATGTAAAAATAATAAAATAACATTTATTGTCATAAGTTTTATGTTTATTCATCATAACAAACATCATCTTCTGAGTTATTTAAATGTAAATCTTAATCTCTACGTATTGTCCTTAATGTCCTGTAAAAGTTGTGTTTAATTGGAGGTATATACTTTAATAAACACATGATGACAATAATGATGTCTTTTTATGTTTCTCTTGAAATTGTTTTGCCATTAGGATATAATATAGGTTGAGTTATATTTTTTAAATTTACTGACCTACCTGTTTTTGCTTTTTTTATGTCAATTACATGAAAGGTATCATCCTCGTCAAAATTATATTTGAACTTAATGCTGTTTGGGTTTGACCTTTCCAATTTTATCCATCGCATATTAAGCCAATTGACTGTTAGTCCGCTTGTTGATTTTTTTTTGTTGGTAACAGCTTCTTCCAATGGTTTTGTAGAAAGAAATTCTTGTGGATTCATTTCGACAACTCTGAAAGGGTTCTTTCTTTTACTATTTTATATTATATGATACCAGTCACTAGGGTTATAAATATACGTAATTTTTTTGCACAAGCTTCTATAAATGCAAAATCAGCATCATTGGGCAAATAACTGTGCCCACTTATTAAAAATTTAAGCTATAACTTCACTCTGAACCAATTTCAGTAAACTTAATACAGTTTTTATATTTCGATTTGTCCTGAACATGAATCTAAATACATTCTAATTTTTTGAAAATCCTCTGCGTATAATTTAATTTGTTTAGTTAAACACAATGACATTTCTTGTGAACCCCGCGATGCTTGGGTTATAGGCCAAACGTACATGTAGCCCTCGTTAATCTTTAAATCATGACAACCAAGATTGTATACATGTAAGTTCCTCATGTAATAAGCCACTGATGTGAATAGTTTCAGAAATGGTAATGCTTTTTCTAAATCAAAACTAAACACAAATATTTTGTCTGAAGCTCGTAATCGATCATTAGCCATACTAAGTTAAATAGCCAGTGTAAGTTAAATTTTACCAAAAATATATGGTAATAAAACTTTTCCTTTACTGGTATAATTTGTTCTTCATTACATTGTTCGAAATACAGGTTATATATTTTTGCAATAGAAAGGTCTGAATTTAAGTATCTGCGTCTGGGATTATGACCTCTTGTATAATGGCTTGAAATAGCAGGAAAGGAACTTATATGTTTTCTTACATGGGAATCATCTATTTTGTTACCTAGAATATATTGCCCCCAGTGCTCTCTCAGATCTTCCTTTAAACAGCAATAATATAGTCTCCCGTTACTTATTTGATATGTTTTTATAAAATATTTTTTGCAAACACCAACATCTTGGCCGTTAAGTCTAATAAAATATTCAAAAGACCGAGATCTTGATCCTTTTAGGTTATTCCTGGGTCGTTGTCTTTTGATAGCATGAACTCTAATTAACCCACATAAAAAAATATTTTGCTTATGATGATCATTAAGCTTGTAAAAAAATTTCATCGCCTGTTTTCTTTGATAAAAGGTTATCTTGAGATTACAAAGTCGTACACAGTAACAAGGTTTATTATCAAATTTCTTTGCAGGAATTATTTTTTTATTTCTATTTTGATATTGTTTACCTTGTATCCTTTTTTTGTTTCTCAACATTTCTAGACCATTTCCCAGGATTCCTGCTGCGTTTTCTACCAACTTTTCCGTTATTTTGATTATTTTCTATATCTTCGTTTTCTGACGATGTATCAGAATCAATACAATTAATTCTCTTTGAAATAGGATGAAATATCGTATCACTTTTAGTGTGTTCTATTTCCATTGACATTTTTAGTTTTTATACCTTTAAAATAAATCTTTTTTATTATTTTAAAAAGTCAGAGTTTTTACAGTTATTAAAGAAAATTTATTTAATGTTTTTGATAACACAATAATTTTCGCAAACACTTCAACATAATATTTTTGTGTTTTGACGCACATGCATAAAACTCAAACAATTCTAATTAGAGGTAATGGATTAGAAGAATTACTAGAATTTCTTGTTTTTCAGTGTTACCAACAAATATCGAAAGAAAAAGAAGAATTTAATTTTCATTGCAAAGTTTATGTAAAAGAATATTGATAAAAGGTGGACTTATTCACAATGGCTTTGAAGTTATTATACAATATATTCAGAAGCTATTAAAAAAAGGGCTGTCTAACCTAGAAAAAAGTAACCAACAAGTAAATCCTTTAATAACTAAGAAGATTATTATTTATTTCATCAAAATTTCCAAAAATCACAATATATCAAAAAATGGACTTAACTGCATTGACATCTGAGCAGCTCATTTAAAATACAAGCTACGGGGCTGTCCATAAATGATGTCAGTGATTTTTTTCAAATTTTTGACCCCTCCCCCCTTTGTCAAACTGTCAATTTTTGGCAAACAATTAGATTTGCAGTCAAATGGTAATACAATAATAAAACGTTGGTAAATTGTTAATTTATTTAATGTCTATGGAAAACTTACAGCGAATTTTTGACAAAGCATATATATCATTTCTATACCACATTGTAGATGTAAATACCTTTAAAATCTGCTTGTATAAACTTAATTTTTTTCAAATTGACGTCATTTTGGTCTGAATATTACACCCCCTTCTCCCCATTATCAATTTTTGCCAAACTTTTCAATACCCGTCTCCCCTCCCTCCTATATTTACTGACATCATTTATAGATGGCCCCTTATACATAAAGTATTGTTTCACCCATTTTTTAATTTTTTTGTTGATCCAGCGGGCACAGACATCCGTAAAACGTCTTATAGTTGTCACTCATCCTTAAGACATCCAACGAATGTTCTATGCCCGCTAGAGAGTTCTTACATAAAAAGTTTTTTTCCCCATTCACTATTTTGTTTCCCCTATATATTTATACATGTATATGTTGTTGTTGCTTTAATAGAAAGTTTGAATTATTTTGGATACAGCACAGAAGCTATCAATTTTTTTTTAATTAATAGCTTGTGAGCCGTAATCACCAAAAAAAACTAAAACATCTTAATTTTTAAAAATTTTATTTTTCTATATATCTAAGAAAATTATTTATAAATGTAGAATGTATTTTTGCTCTTATAGCTTATTGCTTCAAAGACTGACGGAGATTCCTTAGCAAGCATTATATTTACACCAACCTACCAAAATTTACTTCAGGTTTTTATTTCATAAATTTATTTATGAAACAAATAAATTTATTAATGAAAAGTGTGATTTCATATATTTATTTATGAAATCAGACTTTGTGTTTTAAGTTTAGTTGACTTCTTTATTCAAAACTTACTATTTCAAATAATCTTTTAAAACATACTGGTTTTATGGCTGCACTATTAGGTGGAGGGCTCACTCTTGTGTTGTAGACTTTTCATTTTAACTCTAATTCTTTTACAGATAAAAGATTCCACGCATGAGATTTCCATTATTGAAACTGAAGCTATAACGCCTGATGACTTGCTTAGTTTTGCATGGCAAGTGGCATCCGGAATGGTATGAGCTTGTTTAATATAAGATTTGTTTACTTAATATTCTGTGTATATTTTTTGATTTGCACTTTTTCAGGAATACCTTTCATGTATTAAACTTGTACACCGAGATCTTGCTGCAAGGAATATTTTGGTTGGCGCTAATAATAATGCAAAAATATCGGATTTTGGTTTAACGCGTAAAATCAATAATGATTTAAATTACATGGGGTGCAATAGGCGCCGTTTACCAATTAAATGGATGTCAGTAGAAGCAATATTTGAGCATATGTTTACATCACACAGTGACGTGTAAATTTTTTAAATTTTTCATAAAATATTTTTATAAGTTGACGTTGCAATTAATTATGTTATGTGTTAATTTTAAGTTTAAAATAATTTAGGTGGTCGTATGGTGTTGTGTTATTTGAAATTGTAACGCTAGGTAACTGAATAGCTATTTCAATTAACTTTGATAATCAAGTTTCTTTTATTATCTATTATTAGTTTATTTAATTTATCTATTTTTGATTATTTATAGGAGAAATACCTTATCCTTCGATAAGCAATCGAGAGCTCGTTGATCTTTTAAAGAATGGTTACCGGATGGATCGACCAGATAATTGCTCTCAATTTATGTAATGTTTATTCTTATTTCTATACTCTTTTAATTAAATTATTTAAGATTTGTTATATAAAAATGAAAGTTTTGAGTTTTACAATATTTAGGTTTGATTACATGTTACGATGTTGGGATGAAGATCCGTTGCAACGACCTACTTTCACAGAATTACGAGAGTTGTTTGAAAGTAAATTATCTCGGAGTAGTCGTTATTTCAGTTTTGAAATAGAAGAAGGAAGTACTAATCTCGCCTGATGCAAATAATCATCTACAAAAAAAAGATATATTACAAAATTCGGGAAAGATTCGTTCATTGAAAGATGGAAAAAGGTTTAATTAATTTTAACACATCACAATTAAACATTTTATTATAATTTTCTTGTTCTATTTTGGTCATTTTTGTTTGGTTAACCTTTTTGTATACTGTTACCATTTTTTGTTTATTTTTGTACTTGTTAACATCTTGTTTTTGTTAACATTTTGTTTTTGTAGGTTGTTAAAATTTTGATTCTGTTTTTTTTATAATGTTATTATTTCGTTTTTATATTTCTATGGTGTTAACATTTTCTGTATTTTATTAAATATAACTTTTGAATAAAAATAAAAAAAGTTTTTATAAGTTACCAATGCTAAATAGATTATGCCACAATATCTACAAAATTATTTTTAGTAATTTTTTAAGCTTCTTTTTTTTTTTTTTGCTTTTACTTCTGTATAGGCCTGTAAATCGAGCCGAACGAGCCAAGCTTGCCAGGGCTCGGCTTGGCTCGTTTACATATTAAGAGTGTTCAGGCTCGGCTCGAGCTCGTTTCGAACATGAGATTCTTTGTTCGAGCTCGGCTCGTTAAGAATTAGTATTGTTTGGGCTCGGCTCGTTTTACATGTTGCTCGAGCTCGACTGGTTTAAAACTCGAAATAATTATTGTAACCTGTTAGTTTAAAGCTCGTTTAGTAAAAATAAATTGTTCGTTAAAGGCTCGTCTGTAAATAATGCAAGTCCAAATCAACAAACAACATAAACAATCCTACAGCCTATTAAACACGCAAATTAACAACATAATGAAATAAGATCCCACAAATCTAATAGTTCAAAATAAAAGTTAAAACTAATAGTTCAATGTTCAAACTTAATGTTCAAAGTTCAAACATAATGTAAACTCTCACAAACATAATAATTCCTATTAAACACTGCACTCTAATAGTTCAAATTACATTTTCACAAATATAAGTCTTGCTCTCATTGCATTGGATAAATATATATATATATATATATATATATATATATATATATATATCTATATATATATATATATATATATATTCGAGCTTTAATTGAGCCTATATGAACGAGTCTATGATGTTCAAGCTCGGCTCGTTTAATAAACGAGCCTAATTTTTTGTTCGAGCCCGGCTCGTTTACCATTCGAGCCGAACATGAACGAGCTCTTTTCGAGCCGTTCACGAACACGAGTCAAGATTTACAGCCCTACTTCTGTAGTTCTCAACTCCGTCGGCTTTTATTTGATTTTAAATTGGCAGGATACTTCGAGATAAGTTTCTTTTAGATGTGTCCAATAATACAATTCATAGCAAAGCCTTTTCGAAAGCGGTTTTCATAAATCTCATCTACAAAGCTAATTAAAAAAACCAACTTTGTACGTAAATCTAAAAAATTTCAATTTACATTTGGTGTTTTCATTAACCTATCAAAAGCATTCAATACTCTTGGTCATGAAATTTGGCTTGAAAAACTAATGCAACGGAATATCTGCAAGGTTGCAAAACTCTTTAGAATTTATTTAATTATCAAAAAAAAATGTTTCCTAATATTTAATGCAGTCTAAGGTTCTATTTTAAGGTAACTATTGTTTTTAAATTTAATTTATAATAAAAATTTATCATAAATAGTAATAAAATATTACTATTTATGACAATAATTTAATACTGTTTTACAATATATTTAGAAATTTTTCTCTGTTATGAATGATGATTTTAAAAGCGTATCCAAATGGTCTAAACTCAATAAGTTAACTTTGAACATTAACAAATCAAAATTGGTCTTCATCAATGTAGGCCTTAAAAATATTGTTTTTTCTTGTCTCTAATTTTGCATAAGAATTTTTATTGACATTATTCAACTTAAAAGAAATATTAACACAAAGTCTTTAGGTTTTATATTATCTCAAAGCCTTTAGGCTTTAGGTTTGGAATTTAGACAATTTTTAAAGTTAATAAAAATTTTCTTTTTAGATGGATTCCTCAAAATATTTGATTTTTTAAATAGTTTCCAACTACCTTTAACTCAAGCTAAAACCAATTTATTTCCCATGAAACGGCTGACATTTTCAATACTTTATATTTTGAGAATGATTTTCTAAAGGTTAAATTACCAAGTATTTAAAAAATAGTATGTATATACTTTTTTGTTTTATAACAAAAAAACATTACTTTTTTATATTTTAGTTTTAAAATTGTTATTTAGTAATAAATTTATTAAAAAATTCTATTGTTTAACAAAGGTCTTTTGAGACCACCACCGTCGTCGAAATTTAATGATAACCCCATTTAGCTGACCCAGAGAAACGGCATGGTAAGCATGACCAATTTTGGCTCGGAAAATAAATCATATTTTACTTTTCATTCTAAAAAAATGGCAGCTTT
>NC_088926.1:30320000-30337500 GCF_038396675.1 Hydra vulgaris
TTAAATGCCACTCGAACTTTGTTTGATTTTCTGATTTTTGCATTTACGAAACGGCAGTTATTGTTCAAAAAAAAACCCAGCAGCGACAATGTATTCTTTAAATATTTAAAAATTCGATTCCAACCAAATGCCGTTCTCTTGAACTTGGAATTAATGATATTTAGGAAGTATAAAGGTTGTTTAATACTATTAATTAAAATCAGCTGCGATTAGCAAAAATATAGACTTAAAGTTGATTTTGAAATTTCAAAATTTTAGACTAATTTAATACTTACTTTACAATGCATTGTGCCGTGAAAAAAATTTATTTATAAATATGTCTTATATATATATATATATATATTTGGCCTCAGTACACAAACTACTCATTCATAGCAGTCTGACAATATCTAGATTTATGCTACCAATTTAATTGCACTCTGAAGAAGCAATTGAAGCACGGAATAAAGATAATAAAAATATTCGCTAACAACACACTCGTAAATTTGATTGAAAAGCTACAATGACGGACCAATTCAATTATTTAATGCTTTCGATTGACCCAATTCATTCATCTCTTAGCTATGCAAGATCAAAATGTAAACATAAAAAAATGCATCTAGAAGGAGATGCAGTTGATCTTCTTTTTCAAGAATCTGAAAAGGAAAATACAAATGATGCTAATGAAGATATAATGGAGTTTGGGTGAGCAAAAAGAATTCCTGATTGAATTAAAGTTTGGATTACTGCCCGGAAATTAGATATTCAGTGATCAATGTTTAAACTATTAAGTGAGGCAAAAGGTGAACTTTTTGTATCCCATGTATAACCTAGGTGACTAAGTTTATCATGAAGTTTTATTTTTTGGTAGTTGAGAGTTGTTGTGCAGTTTTTAATTTTCTTTTCTCCGGTGAGCAAGAACTCGTTTTATCAGCATTCAATTTTATACAGTTTTTGTGTGTGTACATATTACAGGTATTAAGAAGCTTTTGTAGCCTAGAAAGAGTGGAGCTAAGGAGTATAATCTCATCAGCATATGCTATAACACCCGCATAGTTTCCATTGATTGATGTACCTACGATGCTTTCATTTTGTAAGGTATCTAGTAGGTTTTCAGTGTAAATGTTATACAAATAAGGCGAGACAATAGATCCCCGTCTCACTCCTTGCGTTAGATAGAATGGATATGATTTGCAACCTAGATAAGAAACAGAAGCACTACTTTCATAGTATAATGATAATGTGGTATTAACAATATATAGAGGGAGTATTTTATCATTGTAGAGTCGCTCAAACAGAATGTCCCAGTTACAGCTGTCAAACGCTTTTTCAGCATCGAAGGAACAGAGATAGACGGGTGAGTTGTTGTTGTTGTAGTGTTTAATCGTTTCGCTAATAACAAATTCGGCGTGTAGGGTTGAGCTATTTTTAGTGGAACCGAATTGAAGAGGATGAGTTTCTTTTATTTCTGGACAGATTAGTAGGATAAGATATTTCTTTAGTTTCGTAAAGATTGGAATGAAGCTAATGACGCGGTAATTATTTGGATCAATTAGCGATTTTTTATATGATTTAGCGAGTGGTATTATGAGTGATGTAGACATCGATTTTGGGGTCTGCCCATGATTAATAAAAAAATTAAAGAATTTTCTGAGCCATTTTGTTAGTGCTTCACAGCTCCCATTCTTTAAATGTTCAGCTGAGATTCCAAAAACGTCTTTGGATTTGTTTAATTTAAGGCGAGAAATAACCGTTTTTATATTTTCATCTGATATTATTACCTCGTCGAATTTTGTACAAGGTGGAATTTCAAAATTTGTAGAGGTATATGTGATTGCTTTAGTGTTTAATCTATTTTCAAAACTGTTGGCAAATTTTTTCGTGATTGAGTCTTTATTTTTTTTATTATTTATGGTGTACAATTTCGAGTTTGCATTGTTTTTTATATTTTTGAAAGTGTTCCAGAAATTTTTTGGATTTGTATTTTTTAACTTTTCGATTTTTATGTATTTTTTGTTCAGGTTTTTGTTTTGAGCATTTTTGATAGCATTGCGGAAATTTTTTCGATCCATCCGGTATCGAATAAAAATTTGAGAGTTTAAATCTTTTAGGAACCCATTTTCCTGCTATTTTTTAAAATAAAATGAAAGAATATCTTTACTGCGGCCTAACTTGGGTGTCCACCAAGATTTTGAATGCAAAGACGGCTTTTTCCCGAATAAATATTGACCAAGTGCTTCAGATGCAGATTTTGTAATAACAGTATATACCTTGATAAGTTCTTCATCGTAATTTTCATTCGTAATATTGTGACGATTAAAATTAATATTTAAGCAATTGTTATATAATTATAAAAAATCATTGTTATTCCAGGCATAATTTGGAATGCTATAATTTTCTGATTTTTTGTGATTGTTTTCTTGAGAAGATTGTCCAATAATTCCAATTTCAATCGATACTGGTAAATGATCATTCATATTTTGAGATAAAAAAGGAATTACAAAGCAATTTGAGTACAGAAGAGACGTATACCTTGAGAAAGCTATGTGGTCTATGAAAGATGCGTTTGGTAATGTATTATGGCGATACGTTTGAGGATTTTGAGGATAAATATTTAAAGAAAATTTGACAATTTTAAAGCCATTATGAATGGTTCTAGCAAACTTGCCTTCATCTCTAGTAATTAAACGGATACATTTTTGAGTAGAGTTAGGCATCTATGTTTTAATAATAAAATTTAAAAAAAGTTTAGAAGATTTGACTTTATTGGGACGATTGGCCGCGGAAAAAAAATTCTGGCCTACTGTGCATTGGTCAGAAGAAACACACAACAGCTTAAATCAAGCGGTATAAATAGGCATAATTAAAGCGAAATAAAAAACTTGCTAATCAAATTTATTTTATTGGCTAAACAATTAAATAAGACTTAAAAGCGTTTTCAAGATTCACTTTCTTACATCAACTGAAAGCAAAACGACTGATAAATAAATAATAATCAA
Organism: Hydra vulgaris; assembly: GCF_038396675.1. Lineage (NCBI taxonomy): Eukaryota > Metazoa > Cnidaria > Hydrozoa > Anthoathecata > Hydridae > Hydra > Hydra vulgaris. The sequence goes on from NC_088926.1 coordinate 30,322,979, forward strand.
GTGTCGGGTGCGCCATTTTAATTCATGGAAGTTTTTATTTCATGGAAGTTTTAATTCATGGAAGCTTTTATCGCGACAATCTACTTTCCTAAATGCCAACTAATCAACGGACTCCGATCTTTTAGAAACTATTGATGGCAACATTGACAAAGTTAAAAAATATGAGATACTGATCTCTTGTTATGAAAGTCCTGCTGCAAGAATTTTTTTGTAAGCTTCATAAACAGTTTAAATTCATTTTATAAACGTTGGCATGATTGCGTCACAGTAGGCATTCATCTTTGCATTAATCAAGAGGTTTAATAACTAAATATTAATTTTTTTATTTTAGATGCATTTTAGCTTAATTTAGTTACATTTGCTAAAAAAAATTGGCAAAACAGAGCTGGTAAAAACCATTGCATATATTATGTCGCGACGTTACTAATTTTTTAATGTGAAAAATAAACATAGTTGGTGCAGGATTTTTCGGAAACTTCCATTCAAAAAATCGTCTATATGTTAAGTTCTGTGTAATTCCAATTTTGATTTATGAATTTACATATAAAATGATAACTATTTAACCCTAGTTTTTTGCGGTTACAAATCAGGTTACGAAATCAGACAATCAGGATACGAATGTAGAAGATGATGTTACACAAACAGGTGCAAGATGAACATGCGCTAGACGGTATTCTAGGAGGATTTTTGATAACGCATAACCAGAGTAAACAGTGATCTAAAATATTTTATTAGTAACCTTTGACTTAACCCTAATGTAAACTTTTATTTTTTGCTAATGAGAATAAACTTTAAAAATATTTGATAGAAATTGTTACTTAAAATTTCCACTGCAAAAAGCTTGATCATTTAATTTTTTTTAATTACCGAAACATAAACAAGTATAGTGCACAAATATTTTTTTTCTAAATATCCACAAGATGAAAACGTTTTATATAAGTTTATAACTTTATATACAGTTTTATAAAATAAAAGTATAGTATAAGTAGTATAGTATGAAAGTTTATAAACATATTAAAATAGTTACAAAAAATATAAAAAATAAGACCAGGTTTTTTATAACTATATCTTATTTATAAATTTCGTTACTTTTATAACTATATCTTATTTATAAATTTCAAGACCTATCCCAGTAAATACACATACGTCTATTAAACGTCAAAACAGCGTTTTGACAAAACGTTCATATTTGGTCGATTATCCGTTTAGAATAAAATCCAGATTAACGTTTAGAACAAACGTCCATAAAACGTAATAGTTGCATACCAAATACTGGGTAACACATGAAATATATAATTCGTTAAAATGCATCATATTGCTATAGAGATAACCATATTAATATGGTTTCGAATTACAATAACAGCAAACTTGAATGACAGATTTTTTGTAAACATAGCTATTAGAAAAATCTTTTAAAACATTTTTATGTATAGTATTTTTATCTTTGTCACATTTTTAAAAGCCAATTTAAAAATCATAGTAAAAAAAAGAAAACTTTTTGCTTTTTTTTTTACGCATCTTCGCTTCCTACAAGGCTGCAAGCAATAACTAATTAGAGTTCGAAGTTACTTGATGAGAAAAGATGAAATTTAGAATAATAAGAGTTTGTGGAGCACTCAGGAACAGTTACAAAAAAAAGATGAGAATTATTTGAATGTCGAGTAAGACGAAAATTTAGTAGATGGCACAATGAGACGCTAGCTCTTCGGAGCAGTGCCCATAATAGATCTGTAGAAAATAAAAGAGAAGCAACATTACGATGATGTGATAATAGTTGGACGTTGGCTGCAAGAGCAGGTCCAACTATATTAACAATGCGTTTTTGCACCTTGTTTAAAAGAGGAAGAGCATCATAAAAAAATCCGCCCCAGATATGGCAACATTATTCCATACAAGATCGGATTTGAAAATAATAGAGATAGATATTATAATCTGCAGTAAGAAAACGTCAAGCTCGATAAGGAGATGCAACCTTAGCAGATGCTAATTTTGCAATGGATTTTATATACGGTTATTAAAAAAGATCAAAAGTAAGAGTTAATCCTAAAAGATGAAGGGTAGATGACTTATCGAATACATTACCGTTCATAAATATAGGAAGATCAAAATTATTGCGATAACGATTGGTTGAAAAAAATTTAGTTTTAACTGAATTAAAGTTTACCAGCTACTGTGAGTCCTATGCTGTAGCAGAAGTGAGATTCTTTTCAAGCTCAAACGCCCTCTCCAAGCAATCAGAGTGTGTTGGCTTCTGATCATGACAAGAATAAATGGTAGTATCATCAGCGAACAACGCCACATTAGATGAGAGAATATCTGAATGATTGTTAATGTAAATTAAAAAGAGTACAGTGCCAAAGATAGAACCTTAAAGAACCCCTGAAGATACAGAATAAGATGAAGAGTGCCGCCATCGAGGACTACTTTTATACTACGTTTGAAAAAGAAGGATTCAATAATCTTAAAGATGTTACCAGATACGCCATAAGAAAAAAGCTTATGGAGAAGACCAGTATGCCAAACTTTATCAAAAACTTTAGAAATTTCAAGACCGGTGGCATTAACCTCTCCACCTTTACCTAATGCATAATAAAGCCTTTCGGTTGTTAATATTAGCAAATCAGCTGTAGATTCAAGGCGAGAGATTGGTTAATTAAAGAGTTGGTTAATTAAAGATTCAAAGACCTTGTTTATGATGGAATGAAATGGAACGGAAGTTCGACGAATCAGATCGCTCTCCAGAGTTTTTAAAAGTAGGGATAACAGATGTAACTTTTCAGCAGGCTGGAAAACAAGACTCTGACAAGCACTTGTTGAATAGTTTTGAAAATATAGACGACAGCTTTGGAAACACATCTGCAAGACTATAACAGGTATATTGTCTGGGCCACAAGCTCTTGAAGAGTCTAAGCAGGAAATCACTTTAGATGCTTTTCCCATTTTCAAATATAAACTGAAAAATTTAATTATCTTAATGAATGATGTAGTCAGGTGTTTTTAATTGTAATTTTATATTTTCTTTATAACTTTTATAGGTAACTAGGTTTTATTTTGTTGATTTTTGTTAAAAGTAATTTGTTTACTACAACAACAAATGTAAACTAAAAAAAAAAAAAAAAGATACAGAAGCAGGAGTGATACGAATGTCTAGCAATGGATCAACCTATTTGACGCTTAAATCAGGTAGAACGCAACTATCAGAATTAAGAGATTATATGATAAAAAGTTCTTAACAAACAAGCCAGCTTTTTCATTAGGTAAGGTGACAAAATCTGAACCATACAAAAGAGGTGGAATTACAAATTTGCCTTTATTCGTGATACTATCATAAATTCTCCAGAAGTCACAAAAGCCTATTTTTTTGTGATAAAACACAAAATTTCATTACATGAGAATAGCGGGCATTGGCGTTAGACAAAATCGTGTTACAATGGTTTCTAGCAATAATAAATAGACGTCTGTTTTCTGGAGAATTGCTTTGCTGATAGATATGGAAGGTTTCGATAGACAATTGCAGCTGCACAATGTGAGGAAAACCATGGAAAAGAGTGAGGCTTGATCTGAAATTGTCGAAAGGGAATAAAAGATTCCATGCCTGCCTGAATCCACGAAGTTATGTAAAAAGTGCCTTTGTTAACAGGAAGACGAAAGATTTCTACCCAAGGGTCATCACGAAGAAAATTACGGAAAGAATCCTAGTTAGCTTTAAGGTAGTTGTAAGAGGTACAATGATATGGGGATTCAGATGATGAAGAAAGATGAGATCAAACTGTGATCAGTAGCACCTAAAGGTGAATGTGGAGAAACTGAACACTGAGTAGGATCAGAAGCCAGACATAAGTCGAGTAGAGAGGGTAAATGATTTGGGTTGTCTGGAAACCGAGTTGGAAAGTTGACTATATGAGTTAGGGATTGAGAAAGGCAAAAGTTGTGGGCTTTAAAGCCTGCAGAGTAGTTGACACTAGAGCCAAGCCATTCAGTGTGATAAGCATTAAAGTCACCAACAGCAACAATATGATTAATAAAGAAAGAGGGCTTGGTCAATTTGATCAGAAATAATATCAAAAATAGTGCATTCTTGAAATGAAGGAAAGCGTTATAGAAAAAAGAGAAAGGCGATAAAGTGAAGTAGTGCTAACCAAAAGCACATAAAGATTAGTCTGTGGATTCAAACCTAGTTTCCCAACAAATGGGAGATTTCTTACAAATGTAGATGCGCAGGCCAAGCATGTGACTATTAGAGTCTTTATGAATTAAAGTAAGATAACCATCAACACTAATTTGACAGGATGAGTCAGCTGAACTCAAATTAGTCTCACAAAGAGTAAGTAGGTCTTTGCAAGAGAAAAGACTCAACAAAAGAAAATTTACTTCGAAGACCACGAATATTAGTGAATGATAAGTTTAGCAAAATTGGTGATGACAATGTTTTTTTGTGTTTAAAGTTTTTGGTAATTTATTCATTTTTAAATTTGTTAAAGGACTTGACTCAAAGCATAGACAGCACTCAGTACACTGTTTAATAGCCCAAGCAATTACCATTAATAAATCCTAATCCGTAACGAAGGGCTCCAACTATGGCCTTGACAATGCACACCAGAAGTACAAACAGGGACAATATCAATGAGCAACATGACACTATTAATACATTGATATTTTCAGCTGTTCACGGAATCAGTCTCTCTGAGAGCTACCTCTGAGAGCTATTGTTTGAGGGACCTGACTACCAGCCGGCCTCAGAATCATTAAACTGAGTTTTAGAGCTGTACACTCATTAGGAGATAATAGAATGAATTGCCTAGTCATAAAAACTGAGACTCAAGCAAATACCATGCGTTGAGAAGAAGATCCAGCATTCAACATCCTAAACTGGAAACAATGCATTAAAAATACATCTTTACAAGTCTAACAAATGAAGAAGGAGTGGGAGGCTGGTCAACAGATAGAATTTGTTTACCCCTTAAGTCTTTGCCTTGGAGGTCTTCTTCAAGACAGTAGCCGGATGAATTTATTTTTCTGCCCAATAGGAGTATTTATATCGCGTCACTATCTCTTGCCTTTACTCAACCAAGAGCCCCAAGCCAGGAATTGTTTTTAGTTAGAGTTGGCATCTCATCGCCATTGCCTAAAAAGGCGCATCCTACAAGGCAGCAGGACTTGAAGCAGATTTTTCACACTGTTTCTGATAATATCCTTCATTAGGATAAAAGTCAAGATGACCCATTTGCGACTTTGCAACAAACCCAATAAAAGCAATGTGTTTGCATTACAATGTATAAAATCATCAAACCCTAAATCAGTTGAATCAATTATGGTGTCTGTGTGTCATACTTATACAAAGGTGCTGCTGGATCAAGTACTATTTATAAAAATAATGAAAACGTTGAAAATAAAAATAAATACAATAGCAAAGTAGAGCGAAATTAGTGAAAATTATAATAACTTATTCCTTAGTCATTAAAAAACATTTTTTAAATATCTTCTGCATCTGTTCTAAAAATCTCTTTAACATCAGACATTTCGACTACTAGTTATTATCAACCTTACGACATTTGAAAAGATCTTTAATATGCCCATTCATGGATTCATAAACATCATTAAACTGGTAACTAAAAGATATCACAGTAAAAAAGAAAATTAAATTGTGACAGTGGAATAAACTTATAAATTAAATTAAAGTTATGTTAATAGCAATTGCTTTAAAGAAACTTTACCAGAATATTATTTTACTTATTTAATTCATAATTTATTATACACAAGTATATGCTAAATTTCGCAATATAAGTATATAGTAAATTTAGTAATACAAGTTATGCTAAAGAACTCTTAATTTAACCTGGCTTTACCTGTAATACGGGGAACAAGCAGCCGTTTTAATCTCAAAAAACGACTAGCATAGCCAACTAAATGCGATTTGATGGAGAACCTAATTAAATGCAACTTTTGCCAATTAAAACCAGTGTCATTTCTGATGTTTTCAATCAAGTAGCTCAGTTGTGCACCTAAAATATTAGTAAATAATAAATTTGTATTATTTCTTCAAAAACTATAATTTTTTTATACAACATTTCCAAGAGGTTACAAAGAAAGGCTACTTACTTTGCCCACAAAGACCAAAACACAAAAAGACTTTTTAATAGTGCATTTTGTCTTGTAAATTATTTTACTACTGTTCTACTGCTGATTGAAATAATTTTCCTTGGACAGGAAATGCTTGTTTGCGAAATGCTTATACCTTTGAATTTTGTGGTTTGCTAAATAGTAATTATTAAACTAGGACTTAATTTACTTATGAAAATAAATTCATGTTTACTGAAAGCCCTTTATTCCCATTATTTGAAATCAACTTTAAAATTTTAAAAACATTGGCAAACAAAACTTTTGTTATATCACTCAACCTAACACAATATAAGTCACATTATATGTATATATATACACGAGTAACAAAAGAAGTTTTTTAGTAGACATTGCTCAATAAAAAGTAGTGCAAACATTATTACATTAGAATAATAAGAGAGTACAAATAATATTGTAACATATCTCAGAGTTTCACCTTTATGTAATCATCAGACGTTACAAACAACCATAACAACAACAAAAATTATATATAAAAATACAATACAGTGTTAGCCTAGATGACGCTAAAGTGCAGATAACAAATTTGTTTTCGTGACATTTTGATATTCACTAATTTCGTTTATTCAATAGTTTCAAAGCTGAGTCAATGATATGATATTTCTCCGTTAAACGAAGTTTAACGGAGACTTTCTTGACAGACCAATAATCTTTGACGTAAGAATAGGATTTGAAAAATCTTTTTTTTTTCATTTCTCAGATATATTTAGAAAGCAATGTTTGTAGCAGCGATCTTTAAAGGTGGGCTCTGTTAAACCAATATAATTTAAACCATTGAATAAAACTAGGAAATAAACGAAAAACTAACTATAAACTATTGAATAAACAAAATAAATACAAATCAAAATATCGCCACGAAAACAAATTTGTTATCTGTAACTTTAACGTTATCTTAGCTTACACTGTATTGCATTTTTGTATATAATTTTTGTTGTTGTTATGATTGTTTGTAACGTCTCGCGTGATCGCATATGATCGCATAAAACGTGAAACTCCGAGTAATATTACAAGTTTAATTGTACTTTATTATTATTCTAATATTATATAAAAAATTATTTAAAAAATTTAGTAATTTACCAAGGGTTGTCATTTATTCTGTTAATCAAATTTTTTCTTAACTCGTTGTTATATGCATGTTTCATGTTTTTTTTAGCAAACAACACTTATTTTTATATTCTTAACATAATATAATATAATATATATTTTTTTTAAAACTGTTTTTAATTTAATATGCCTGCCATAATAGGTTAATTTCGTAAACACTCAGAGAAAACGATGAAGAAAGCCATCCAAGAAGTAAGAAATAATAATACTTCCGTCCAGTCAGCAGCTAAAAAACATGGTGTATCAAGAATTACTCTAAAATATAAATTAGAAGACAAGTCACCCATTGAAAAAAAAATGGGGCCTCAAACCATCCTAATTCATGAAGTGGATTTAGTTATTGCTAAATGGGTTCTAAAATGAAGCAAGGTTCCCTGTAACTGTAAAACAACCTTAAGATAGTGTACAATTGTTAGTTACTGACCTTAAGTAGAGACAATCCTTTTACTAACAACTGACCTAAAACAAAACTTTATAATTTTCAGTGCATCAGTGACACAGGACAATATTTTACGGTGGTTCACGAATTTAAGAAATACTGAAGAAAAAAAAAGATATTTTGCGAATCTTGATAGACCCCTCACGACCTTTTAAATTCAATGAAACCACCTATTTTTATTAAAAATTTAATTCAGAAGACAAAGAGTGTCTCACAGTACTGATTACTCGTAATGCCAACGGCAGTGTTGTAACACCATAAATGATCTTCAAATATAAGTGACTGCCTATGGAAATAAATGAAAACTTTCATTCCTGTTGGGCACTAAGAAAAAGTGATTCCGGCTGTGATTATAATTTTATGATTTATGAAAATTTGTAATAAACTGGAGAAATAAATCCGTTTCATTTTTAAGATGGCTTTTTTTTAATTTGATTATGTTTTTTTTAATTCTTTTTTTTTTTAAATAGTTGAATATTTTTTCTATAAATTGTATAACTCAAATGTTTTTTAGTTAATAAGAAAAAATGGAAAAGAGAAGAAACACTAATAATAATAAACTGGAGGACGACTATAGTCACGCAAGTTATTCAAAATTATGGAATCAAGTATTACATATATGTCCAGAAATTTATCAGCAAATTGAAATATAATAAACTTTTTGAAAACAACAAAAATTGTGATGATGTTTTGACTGTTTTTTCTAAATTTTAATGGTTTAATTAGAAAAGATGCTGAAGATAAATTTAAAGATCGATTATATACTCTTTGGTGCCTAATTAATTTTTTAATAATTTTCCACTCAGGACATTCTTATTCCAACCCCCCCGGCTATTAAATTTTAGAAAAAATTCCATCCAAGACAAGACAATTTTTTATAAAAATTTTCTTTTTCTCTACTTACTTACGCAACGTAATATCATTCATTCAAGAAACTTTGTTTTAAAAAAAAGAACGTTCTATTTTCTTCTTTCTATCGTTACGTCATTATTCATTAAAAAAGAAATTTTCTTCTTTCTATAGTCACGTCATATCATTTACAGTACTTATTTACTTGCGTACGTTGTAATACCAGAGTCACGGCTGTTTCAAACCGAGCTTAACGGCTTCTTGTTATTTTTTGAAAATATTGACTTAAGGGGTGTTACTAAAACTTCTATAACTTTTAAAATATTAAAGATAATTTTGTTTTGTAAAAAGAATAAAAACACCAATAAAATGTTTCATCTTATGACATTTAATGCATTAGTAAAAAAACTTCTTTAAGTTTAAAAAAAACGCGACAAATGATGAAGTTGGCTGAATTCAAGTAATTTGATGTTACTTTTTATCAAAAAAAAATCAGAAAAATTTATTTCTGATAGTTATTCTCAAATATACCCATTGTTTGACCATTATAAAAACAAAAAAACCTTACTTAATTGTTTAAGGATAGCTAAAACCGACTTTATTGAGGTCTGAAAACAAACCGCACTTTTCGCAAAGTTATGAAAAATGTAGTTAAAAGGGGGATTAGCTGTTAAAAGAATACATTTTTAAACCTAGGAGTTCTTGTTTTAGAAACTTATTTTCCTAAGCCAATAAATTCATTGCATTGCAAAATAAAGCCAGATTTCGATTTTGGAATATTTAAGCATTTATAAGCTTAAGCATTTATTTTTTTCTGTGCATACAGTTCTAATAATATGGTGTTAAGTTGTTAATAAATAAACACTCACCAAGTCTAATAAAATAATTCATGACCAAATTTGAGTTTAAATTTTTCGAATTAACCTCGCTTTTGGTAGTAGAATTATTTTATAGCACTTGAATCTATAGTCTCTTCTCTCAGTAAATAAAGTGTTTGAATATACAAATAGCTAATTGAAATCTTTTGAAAATTTGTTTTTATTCCCATTAAAAACTGTTTTATAATCAGTTGGTTTACTGATAGGTTCTTTAAGTAGTAAACTATCTTTGTACATCCAATTGATATCAGATTCATACTCATGCTAAACCAGAAAAACAATTGCTCCACTCAAAATTTTGATAACGTTTACAAATTCTTAATTTATTGAACTAAATTTTTACACCAACTTGATATGAGATTTATATTCCATTCTTTAACCAGCGAGGAGGTATGTAGAGCAGAGGTACTGCAAAGGTAGAACTAACTTCTGGTGATAAACATCGAATGGATATGTAATATATCTATAAAAAAATGTTACATATAATGTAGGACAATACATTTTTTAAATTAAATACACAAACATACAAGATCATACCCAACCAACATACCAGTTGCTCTGATCACAAGTTAATATATAAAAGCTAGATTTTTACATACATTTGATGCAAGACTAGTATTCCATTCTTTAACCTGAGCGAAGGTATTGCATAGGTATAAATAACTTCTGAAGATAGGAACAGAATGGGCACCTACCTAATATATAAAATCAGTATATTAAAAAATAATATTTTAAACTAACATTACACAAATATTAGAACAGAATAAAATTATCTTATATATAAATTAAAGATCTCATATAATTTATCTTACTTGTAAATAGTTTTTTTTTTTTGTTGTTGTTTTTAATTTTTTTAATATTTTAACTAAATTTGATGACCGCAAACAAGACAAAGACCTTGTCTATAAAATGAATTTTCGCCACGCTCAGAACACACAACACACTTTCTCACCTTAGAGGCTTGAAGCTTCCTATCAGCTTTGCTGTGAAATTCAAAGCGTTTTAAAACAAGATGCAGCTTCTGCTCCTGATTTCTTACTGAATGCAACTGTCTTAATTCCTTATTTACGCTATTATGCAAACGCTCTCCCTTCTCTTCACTTAGCAACCCAATAGTTTTATGGAATTTTACGAATAGTGGCACATTAAAAATAATTTCATGCATTTTTCGTGTGATACTTTCATTTGGAAAGCAAGCATGAAACTCAATAGCAAATAAATTTATATACTGATGAAGCTCAGTAATTTCGGCATCGGAAAGAAATTTTCGCTAAAAAAGAATAGGTTGCAACTTATTAAAAACACTAAACACACGTACAAATCTATTTTTAATTGCTTCATCATCAATAACACTACAAAGTTTATAGTGGTTTCTTAATACTATTTTGTAATGATTACCTAAAGTACATTACCATGGTAAGCTTGTCGCTCAACCTTCATATCTTCAAGGGCCTTATAAAGAGACCTCTCATGAGGCCCTATGCTATTTTTATATTCTTTTTCTAGGTCTTCACACTCCATCTGCAATGGAATATACTCCACGTCTAAAAGTTCCCGTTGTGCGCGTATAAAAGAATTTTTTTCAGAAATATAAAGGTCAAGACATTCTATATCTTCACCCTGACATGCTAAACACTCATACTTCTCAATGTCACACAATACACTCTTTTCCGAATCACCAATAATTTCACAAAATTGATGAAACAATTTTTGGCACGTACCACACTGCACCCAATCAATGTTACAATCGTATTTTGTAATTAAACACCTAATACTATCACACATTTCTTGCTGTTTACAGGTTATTTTTTTATTGGAGGAGTTTAGAGATAATTCAGAAATATTTTTATTTAAAGCTAACCAACGCGCCTGTAGATTTGCAATGTCTACAAATTGATTTCCTAATAAACGTAAAGCTTCTGCTGTTTTAGAACATTCAACGCTTTTAGCAGCCCACAATTCATTCGTTCTCACATTCTCATTATGCGACAAAGACGAAACAGCTTGACAATTTAAAGTCTTACACTCCTTCAACAATAACTTATACAGTTTTGACACAACTCCTAACATAATATGCAAAACAGGTGGCACTACATTATCTAAAGTTATTATGGGGAAAATCACAGGAGCAATAATTGAATTATGAAACTTACTTAAAGTTCTTAGGTTTCCACCTTGTCTATTTTTACACAAGTTCTCATTGTAAGCACTTTCCAGAGATTGTATTGTCCTCCTTAAGATGTTACAATTAGCAGGTGTGTGAGGCATAGAAGCATGGTTTCTTAGAGAATTGAACTTAACTAGGTCTGTAGAACTAGGAAAGCTAGCAGCTGAACCCTGGTGTCCCAGAACATCATCGATAAAATGAAAATCTCCACCTAAGAACAACCTGACTATTTTGCCTTTTAGCTTAAAATCTGACGACTGAATTCTTTTAATGTCGTTGGCAAAATGCCCGAGAACTAAGGCTATATTCTCACGACAGTCTGAACCCTGATACATACAAAACAAGTGAACATCGTATACAGACCCTGATGATTTAGAATTGACAACTTCAAAATGGAATTTCATAAACTTCCCACCCTTATCACCAGCAAAAAGGAGCCATACCTCTTCGCCAAAACCGACATCCGAGGTGGTCGCGTACATAAAGATTAGTAAAAACCTCTTCAACATAAGTTGTCAAATTCTTGACCATCAGTACAGATACTAAACAAGGTGCTTCATTCGCAGATGGATAAAGTAACATGGGCTTCACAGTGACATGTTCTTTATTGACATGCAAAAAACAACATAGACAAATCACTTTCTAAATCTGAACAAGCTAATAATCGAAGGAATATAAAAGCAAGTTTAGATCGTCTTGCTGCAGCATGCCTACCTCACTTAGAATAAGGTTTACTATTTCCTAACTTAATGTAAGTATATTTTTTACTAACTATTGGCTTTTTAACTGATATATTCTGTGGATTACTTAATTTAAACCCGCAAAATAATTCAGAGGAACCAATGTTGTCGTGGTCTAAATAAGAATCAACCACAACTAAATCCTTATCGCTACTAGCAAAACATTTGCAAATTTGGCAACTGTTCTGGTTTAAATCACTAATTTTTGCAATTTTTTCTTCAATATTAATTTTTTTTAGCAATCTTACATTTTTGGCACGAGCAGATGCAAATTTACGCTGTGCTGTTTTAATTTTTTTTTAAAAGTTGGAACTGCTCCTCCTGTTTTAGCCTAATACTCATAGTCTCTAATTGAGAACTTAATGAGTTACAATGTGTGTTGAGAGCCCTATTTTTAGAATTTAAATCTGTAATTGCAGCTTCCAACTTAAATACTTGCGTTTTAAATTTTTCTATTTGCTCCATATTTGTTTTATTTTCAGAAGTTAATTGATCAATTTGATTCAGTAGTTCCTGACTGTTATTTAAAGTGAAAAAGTTATCTGCATCTGCTGATTTTTTTTTTTTTGGGTTGAGCTTGCGACAGTTGCATTTTAAAAAATTCTTCGTTTTTTATAGCTTTAAAATTTTTTTTATATTTCTTTTTTTGGCGTGTTAACTTTAGGCACATTTTATCAAACTCGTCATTACTACACTCAAAAAAATCTTTCCTTGCGTATTAAGGAAAAAAATTCCCTTATCTGTTTTTCCGTAAAATTTCCTTCGCGGTAGGATACTTTCTATAAAAAGTATTCCTTGATTTAAGGAAACTTATTTCCTTTTGTCCGAATTAAGTAAATAATGCGGAATTAATTTAAGGAAATATTATTTTATAATAAAGGCGCTGATATCGTGTATGATAAAGGTTCCATAAGTCTTATGATAAGATATTTTTAATTAAGATATTATTTTCATCATAAGAATATATAATGTATATTCTTATGTCATAAGAATATTATATTAATATAAGGAATCTATATCATAAAATATAATAATATTATATTAAGTTATGGAATCTATATCATACAATTATACTATTATTATTATAGTTTGAGTGATTACTGTATGTTCAATGCAAGGCTGGTTTGTGTAAGTAGGCTGTTGTGTAATGTAGGGTAATTGTTAAATATTCATGAATAATATATGAATGTTTCACAATTATACTTATATATACATAAATATATATAATATAATATATTATATATATATATATATATATATATATATATATATTATATATATATATATATATATATATATATATATGTATATATATATATATATATATATATATATATATATATATATATATATATATATATTATATATATATTATGTGTATATATATATTATTTGTATATATATATATATATATATAATATATATATATGTATATATATATATATATATATATATATATATATATATATATATATATATATATATATATATATGTATTTATATATATTATATATATAACACTTATCTAACTTTTTCTTCAACTTTAAGTTTCACCATTGCTGGATCATCAGGAAGCAAAAAGATATATATATATATATATACAGTCGTCCCCCGGTTAACGAACCCCCCTGTTAGCGAACTTTCGGTTAACGAACCGAAAGTTTGCCCAAAATCCTCCCCCGGTTAACGAACCGGAACACGGTTAACGAACCGGGACCGCCAAATGGCGTGCACACGCGCGTGAAGGTCGGGCGCGCCGTCCAGCATTTCCCCCTCAGTTTTGTGAGTGTCATGGAAGCCTGGGAGGTGAATGGTTGTGCTGGGTGTGCTTTTGTTGTTTCATTTTTTTCTTTTCTTGTTTCACTAATATTTTTCATGCATTTTTGTGCTTTTTTCTAGGTTTTTTTCCCACTTGCGATTTTTTCGATTTTGCGATTTTTCAAAATGTCGAACCCTGCGAAAAAAGCAGAAAAGTTTTCACTCTTGAAGAGAAAAAGACAATCATTCAAAGAGTGCAAAAAGGTGAAAAGCAAAGTGACCTGGCTAAAGAGTTTGGTGTGAATAAATCAACCATTTTTTAATAAGCAATGTTCATGTTCAATTTTTAGTTTTTTCTAAAACTTTGACAAGCAATTTTCATGCACAATTTCAATTTGTTTCAATTTTTAAAAGTGCATAAATCTCAGGTTTCAATCATTTCACCTTTGCCT